>NC_083285.1:3412270-3726340 GCF_963506605.1 Zootoca vivipara
GCTTCCACAAGGCTACCTTGAGAGCCCCACGATTTTTGCACAGGCACTGCACAAGGATCTGCAAGACCTGTCCTTCCCTGCAGGGTCGTCTCTCTTGATGTATGTTGATGACCTTCTGATATCAAGTCCGTCTGAAGACAGCTGTAAACAGGACACCATTTACCTCCTCAGCGCTTTAGCAGAGAAGGGACATAAAGTGTCGCCAAAGAAGCTCCAGTTCTGCCTAACTAAAGTAAAGTACCTCGGACATTACATCGGGCAGGGAGTCCGTGCCCTCACACCAGAAAGGATAGAAGCCATCGAAAGAGTTCCTATCCCCAAAACCAAGAAACAGCTACGTGGATTTCTTGGCATGAGCGGCTTCTGCAGAGCATGGATCGCCGGCTATGGAGAACTAACCAAACCTCTCGTCCACATGACTGGCAAAGATGAACCAGAACCCTTGGTATGGAGCAAGGAGTGCCTGAATAACTTCGAAACCATAAAAAGAGAACTAAAAATGGCCCCAGCCTTGGGTCTCCCCGATTACCGCCTCCCCTTCTCCCTCTTTGTGCATGAACGTAAGGGAGTAGCGTCCGGGGTGCTCACTCAATCTTTCAGGGGACAGGAGAGGCCAGTAGCATACTACAGCGTCCAACTAGACAGCGTGGCAAGAGGGACGGTGGGATGCCTCAGGGCCATAGCCGCCGCCGCAGAACTTGTTGACAGGGCACTTGAAATAGTTCGGAACCAGGAACTTGTCCTCAACGTGCCCCACTCCGTAGCCACCTTATTGAACCTGCGTGGCTGCCAACACTTCAGCAACGAAAGACTCAACCAATATGAGGCTGCTCTGCTTACCCCATCCAACGTACGGATCAAACGGGTGAACACCCTCAACCCTGCCACCCTCCTTCCCCTTCCCGACGATGGAACTCCCCACCACGACTGCACCCAAGCTGTCCGCCTAGCTGAAAAACCCAGAGATGACTTGGACTATCTCCCCCTCAGCGACCCTGACATGACCATATTTACTGACGGCAGCTCCAAAACTATTGCCGGGGTAAGAAGAACGGGGTACGCTGTCGTTACGCACGAACAGATCCTAGAAGCTGCCCCCATCTGCTCAAAGTACAGCGCCCAAGCTGCTGAACTAATAGCGCTCATAAGAGCATGTGAAATAGGAGAGGGCAAACGCATCAATATCTACACGGATTCCAAGTACTGTTTTGGATTACTCCACGCCACTGGGACGCTCTGGAAACAGAGGGGATTTTTGACAGCAGCTGGTACACAAATCTCCCATGCGGCCCTCGTCAAGAGGTTAATGGACTCCATTCACCTCCCAAAGGCAATCTCTGTCATCCACTGCAAGGCTCACACGAAGGGAACGGACCTTGTCTCGGTCGGAAACCGAAAAGCTGACGCGACAGCGCAGAGAGCCGCCATCTCGGAACAGCCGAGAAATGAATTCCAGGCACTTGTAGCCCCCTCCGACGTAGACTTTGCCCGCATGTACCAGTCCGCTGATGCTGGGGAACTTAAATTGTGGCAAGAACTGGGAGGAACAAAAACTAATGACATCTGGACCCTTCCGGACGGCCGCCTCCTGATGCCCAAAACGTGGGTTCCCAAACATTTGCGCGTCCTACACCAGTGCACACATTGGGGTTCTTCAAGGCTGGCAGAAAGTATGCTCAGACACTGGTACGCCCCGGGAGCCTACCAACACGCCAAGGCCATCTTGAAGAACTGTGTGATCTGCGCCGGCTTCAACCCCAAGAGGGAACCCAAGAAACCCCCAGGATCTCGACCGTGGGCTTATCTTCCTTTTGAAAGCCTCCAACTTGACTTCGCCGAACTTCCAAAGTGCCTGGGGTACAAATTCCTCCTTGTCATCACGGACCAACTGACCTTTTGGCCAGAAGCCTTCCCGTGCAAACGCGCCACCGCCAATGCCGTTGCCCGCATCCTGGTGCAGGAAATCATCCCCCGGTTCGGAGTGCCAAGACGCCTTGACAGCGACCGTGGGACACACTTCACAGCTGAAATCGTGCAGTCTGTAGCCCGAGCCTTTGGCATCAAATGGCACCTTCACACCCCTTACCACCCCCCTTCCTCCGGCCAGACGGAGAGGATGAATGGACTCATAAAGACCCAGCTAGGGAAAATTTGCTCCGCCACGGGACTGAAATGGATTAATGCGCTTCCCATCGTGCTACACAATATTAGGAGCCAACCAAGGGGACTTCTAAAACTTTCTCCTTATGAACTCCTATTTGGCCGCCCCTCTCCCACCCACACAACTCAATTGCCTGTATCTGAACTCGAAGCGGGGGAGAACGAACTTGTTACATACGTTACCCAACTGCAGCGCCAACTCAAGAGGCTACATGAGTACGCTGCCACTGCTCAGAACGTTCCTTTGGATGTAGATGCCCACCTATTCCAACCCGGGGACTGGGTTCTCATAAAATCGCTTAGGAAAGACACTCTTGAACCATCGTGGGAGGGCCCGTTCCAGGTTCTCCTCACAACTCCTACTTCGGTAAAGGTACCAGAGAGGGGTGCGTGGATTCACTATACTTTCTGCAAGGCATCTGCACCCCCCGCTGACCCCGAAGACAACACCGCAGACGCGGAGAGCCCCGCAACCACCGATGACGGTCCTGGCAACGGCCGGGACACTCGCAACACCCCAACTGCTGGGGAAGAACCAGATGATTGCTCAGAGGCAAGATGGCTCTCAAAAATAGTGGTGGACCCTTGCCCAGATGACCCCGACCGCCCTCCGATAAAACTCCAATTCCGAAGGGTGGAGAATCCATCACCTGAAACAACGTAGTACTAGAAACCCAATTATCTCTCCCTGCCACCCCCTCTTCCCTTCCTATGTGCTCTTTGTTGTCTTGTGCGTGTTCGTGTTGTACGTTTGTGTGTCTGTTCTTTTTCCTTAGGATTTTCCGGCCAGGGCAACCATGCATTTCTGGAGCGGCGCCTGTTCCTGCCTCCTCCACATCCTCCTATTGGCCACTGGCAACCCCCTTGGACTGCAATGTGGAAACAGTGCCCTGGAACACTCCTACGTCGACCGCGATCTCAACGACCCAAGCGAGCTTAGTGCCCTCGGGGAATTCAGCTTCTGCCTAGCCGGCACCAGGACCTTCATTCGTCACGCCTTTCGACCCCAACTGCAGGATACTCAAGCTTGGGAATTGATCATCCGCGATTCCTCCTTTACCGCCATCGGACGCGCCGTTTACTCTCTAGATGACTCGTGGAGCCGCTTGACCTGCCACAACGGAACCTACATCCGCGCGAAATGGGGAAAAATGACCCGTCAGTTTAATGCCTCCGAACTTGGGAAAGAACTCTGGGAGACGTATACAGACTCTATGTACTCCGAACGCTGGACTTATGGATTTTATTGCTCTGCACCATCTACAACCTCCACTCTACAAGGCATCTGCGTGCACCAATTTTGCTGTGTATGGGACTTACACACCCCGCCAACTTGGACAGGCAGCTCATACATCGAGGGCTGGCTGCACCCGGTCGGAGGGGGAAAGCGCTCCGAATGGGATCCACAGGGCCCCCAACGTTGTGGCGGCATCACGACCGACCCGGCCTACCTTAGATCTGCAGACCCCATCCACCCTATGGGCACAGCGCCACGGTATGTCAGGATTTTTGACTCAACCCCACCACCCCAATCCCGCAGGCTGTCATCATGGCATGGCAACAGCTACATACAACTTCTTCAGAGAGTCGTTCAGACAACTAACCTGTCAGAATGCTGGATCTGCGCACACGCCCCCTCCCACATCGACGAAGGGATTCCTCTGATAAGCACCCCCCTTACCTTGGACCAATTCAAATCTACCTACCTCCTTCAGCGAAACCTCACGTTCCTGCCCCCCAACTCACAATATATCTACCTCAGCGGCCGCACTGTGGGACCCCTGTGCCGAGAGTTTGCAGGGACAGGAGATCACATCGGTACAAGCATCTGCAACATCACGATCCGCACAAACCCCGACGGACTCTCCACATTGGTCCGCAACCATTCCCACTCCCGCACCTACCCCACGCTAGCGGACGCCTTGACTGCCATCCTTACACCATTTACGGGGGAAGCCCCGCCACCCGAAATCGTGAACGTCTTCAAGACGGGGCGCATCGAAAGGCCCCTTGCCGGATTATTTTGGACCTGTGGGTCTAGGGGCTACACCTGGGCTTCCATACACATGCAGGGATCATGCTACCTGGGCCACGTCCACCCCGGCTTTCGCGTGTCCCTGACGCAACCGACTGGCCGCTTGAGAAACAGGAGGACACCGTCTCTCACGACCCGTGCCCGAATCCAGCCTAACGGTGAGACGTGGCTCCGTGGATTCCTTCCCTCATATGGCACCTTTGCAAACCACCTCGACATCCTCCGCCTCGCGGATGTCCTTCTGCAGTTCATCAAGGAATCAGAGGCTACCACCCTAGCACTCCTCACCGAACTTAACCAGGTCCGCCTTCTATCAACCCAGAACAGACTTTGCGCAGACTACCTATTGTCGTCGATTGGAGGTGCCTGCAAGCTAATAGGCACCGAATGCTGCTCTTACGTATCAGATCAGACCCTTAACATCACAGGTCATCTACAGACCCTCAACTCCCTCACCGAGACCCTACAAGAGATCCCACATGAAGGACTCTCGGACTGGGACCCATGGTTTTGGCTGCCATCAACCACATGGATCCGCGAACTCGCAAAAGGACTCCTACTGATTCTCCTGTCCATCACGCTGATCATTGCTTTCTTCTGCTGCTGCACGCAATGCTTTCCCACCATGATGACAGCGCTCCGCATGCCGCCAACCCCGCGAATCCAAGCCCCCCTTCATCCGGCCACCACATACCCTGAAGTTGTCCCTATGTACCACCTTGGAAATGGAGAGTACGCTATTGCCAATTATGTGAGGCAATGATTGGTTGTTATACAACAACATTGCCTCAGAGAGGGGATATTGTTATGAATTCACATTTGGGGTTTCCTACACACCGCTACGAATGAACAGAGAGGGGTAACCACAGCTTGACAGCTACGGCTACCCAGAGTCCTTCGCACCACCATTTCGCCGCCACAGCTTGGCTCTCCTTCCCTCCAGAGACCCGCACCCCCTCCGCAAGGATTAACATATTCAAACACCTCTCAAACACCTCCTAAAATCCACCATAAACTCTGCATTTCCCCTTCGCCTAAGGACAAGCATATGCAACCATAAACTCTGCATTTCCCTTCGCCTAAGGACAAGCATATGCAACCCTCGCCTAGACAATTATCATAGACCATTATCATAAACTCCACATTCCCTTGCTCCGTCTTCCCTCCTGTTCAAGACAAACAGCCCGATGAGTCACAGCCCAAGCTAACAATAATCCTGTCACGGAACTCAATGAGGCATAAGTAAACATTGTAACACTGACAGCCCGAAACCAAGAGACAATTGCTACAAGCCCCGATACAGCGTCTCCAGAGAAGAAGGGGGGGGGGAGAAACCCAAATTCAAAGTGACACTTTCTAAACTCCACCAAGTAACGCAGCCCATCTTTATACAACCTTACCATTTTATACAAACCTTATACAAACTTGCTATGAACTTTTACCTTCTCGTGATTATATGCTTGCTTCTTGTGATTACATGCCTGCTGGCCTAATGTGCCTTAAATGTGAGAAACCCCTTATATCCCTTGAAAGGCGTCCCTCCCTACATGCCTAAGAACCTAACCACAACCTCCATATTACTCTTGATTAATTAAACTAGTGTTCCTCTGTATTAGAAGATAGGTTGTTAGTATCTCTTTGTATTAGAAAATCACTGTTTTATATTTTAGAACTGTATACGTATAACCACAACCTCCATATTACTCTTGATTAATTAAACTAGTGTTCCTCTGTATTAGAAAATAGGGTTGTTAGTATCTCTCTGTATTAGAAAAAATCACTGTTTCATATTTTAGAACTGTATACGTCAGGATGTATTAGAAATGTTTTCCATACTTATTTTCTGTGCAACCCTTCTCTGACCCCAAGCCCCCCTGAAACCTCCCCATCACCGTCCCATACCCAACGAAGGAAGACACGGACAATAGAAAGATTAGCTTGACAACTTTATTCAAATTAAACATGCCATAGTCCATCTTTCCACGGCCTCAAGGAAAACACCTGCCGGATGAAAATCACCTCATGGAAATCGTCAGGAAATCGCTCCACTCCTGCGCCCATCTCGAAAGATTGCCCACCTGTCGAAACAAAGGGGAGTGCCATCAACGACAGGAGAAGAGAGATTGACATCTCTCCATCTGAAAAGAAAAGTCATCTCCGCACCTAGCTAATCCGATCTCCCACCCGTCGCCCTTGTCTCCCCCTCCCTCCCAGTCCAGAGAATTCCATGCATGAACAGAAGGGTATATAGGGGGACTTCACCATTTCCCGGGGTCCTTCCTTTTTTCCAGAGGCAGGGACCCTACAGCTGTAGTTTTCTGCATTTTTTTCAATAAAGGGATCTGTTTGTTTTCACTGACAGCAACGCGTGGTCTCTGTCATTTTCCCGGCGGAGGCGAACCAAGCGCAATCCCGGAGCTTCCAAGCCGCGCCTGTCCCTCTAACAGGGAAGCGCATTTTGGGGACAAATTTCCACGACAATAGCATTACGGAAAATTATTCCTCTTCAATATGTGGAACTCAGGTGGTAAATATATTACGGTAAGCAGGATTACGGACTTTGAATCTTTAAAGTTGGCATTAGAACATTATCTATCTGCATTTAGGCAAGTATACTCCAATATGAAACAAAAACAAAAAGTCAGTTTGGGTGAAACCAAGGTGCTATCTTGTCCAGAATCCTGTTCTCCCCAACAATGAGACGAATTATAAACTGTTCTGTTCCTGTAGTAATTTGTGGATTTAGAAGGCAGCTAAAATGTGAATCAGCCCTAAGAATACTTGTGATTCTCTTCCACATATCCCCCTCTCAAAGGCAGCATACTTTTGCTTTTGCCTTATGTGCATATATTAGCAGGGCCGGCTCGTCGTAGACCCCCGGTGGCGCAGGGCACCATGGCGCCGGCCCGCCAGGAGGGCGCCGCGAGCTGCGCCCGCTGGCCGGCCGGTCCGCCGGTCCGCTGCGCAGCTGCACGCGGCGCCCACCTGCCCACCGCGCTGGGAAACGGGGTGGGAGGGCGCTGGAAAGATCGCGCTGTGCCTGCCCGCCCGCCCGCCGCGCAGCAGCGCCGCGCCCACCCGCCCACCGCGCCGGGAAATGGGGCAGAAGGGCGCCGGAGAGATCCGGCGCACCATGGCGACAGGGGCGCTTAAGACGGCGCTGTATATTAGGTATTGTGTTGCTTCAGTATATAGAAACTGTGTGCGTGGAAATTGAATAAATGCAATCCCATTGTACTGCTCAGGAGGGCTGCAAAATGTGTCAAAGATACACGTCTTCTTACTGAATCCATGGAGAGGAGAGGAGCTCATATATATTTTTCTGCCTACACTACATTCCTAGCTTTGAATTAGGGGTGCTCCCCATCACTGGGGAAAAGCTGCAAAACTGTGATCATAGCTTTGTTCTTTGTGCCTGGGTATTAGCTTGGCAATGTGTAACAATAGCACTGGAAATATACTGTAGATGGCCTGCCTATAATTGGCTCCAGGAGAAACCGCGTTGCAGTCTGAAACTGTTCCAAGCGGAATGGAGATGATGTTAAATTCATGCCTCTCTCCTGTTTCATACATGCTCATCTGTTTTAATTATGACTTTGAAATATAGCCAAATATATGCTGTTAAACCTGACAATTCTTTTGGGGCCTTTACTCCAGGCTCAGACTCCCGAGATCATTATTAATGCTCATTACTTAGTTTTGGCAAATATTTTTAATCCTCCAGAAATCTTATTCTGATACACTTTCCAGTAATGCCCAAGCAATGAAAGAGAACCAGAGGCTTGTGATGTTTTTGTATTACCTGTTTCTGAAAATATGTGCAGACCAGGGCAGTGAAAGGAGGCAGCCACAAAGGCAGTTCTATTCTTGAAGTGGCACCAGTATTCCCAAAACAATAGCTCAGACTTGTGGCTTCCGAAAGCTCCTTTTTTGTCAGCCTGCTAGAAAACTTCCAGTCCTCCCCGCACCCACCCCTGAATGTATTAAAATCCCAATTGTCTGACTTAAGACAACTTGCATAAGTTTCCATATGTCTGGATTAGGTGTCGTGCCAAAAAACCTCTCCCTCTTTTTCTTTAAGACATTCTCTGTCAGATAATTTGGGGGGGGGGATGCAATCAAAATGATCAAAGGGGAGGAATTTTCAGAGAGAATTTCATGGGTTGGGTGCAGGGCTTTTGATGTGCTTACCTTGGTTTTGAAGCAGAGTGTCTGTGCTTATGCCCTTTCTTTCCTTCTACAATTACCTCACCACCTGTGGCTCTGCATGTTGGAGCTTTGCCAGGTGCGATGCATCAAAGCCCAGGGGGAGGCATTGTAAGGTAAATTTTTCACAGCAGGAAGGAGAGGCACCCAGGAATGCTAGCAGAGTGGAAAGATGACCACCTTGCCAGCACCCTCAGCTACCTTTCAGCAACAAAGGTAAACTCAAAACCATCCATTGACGGAAATGCTAAAGGAATTCTCAAGTGTCCTCAGAGTAAGGCAGAAAAATTGAAGCCTCTTTAGTCTCCCTGGGCAGGACAGAAGCACTACACTAGCTTCACAGCAGATGGGTCACTGCTATTTACCAGGCTTGGAAGAGGCAGTAAGGTCAGGGTAGTGCACACATACTGGCTGAGCCAATCTGGGGCTCTTGCATGGTGCAATTGCATTGCACTGTCCTCGCTGCAGACTCAACTCTCTCCCTCCCAGTAAACATCTTTGACCTATCTTCCCGGAAAATAGCCTGGTGGCTCTGCCCCACCCAGCAAGCTGCTTCTGCAGACCATATCAATCAACCACAAGTCACTGAATGCTGCTCTGCACCACCTGTGGCAGTCAGTTTACATACGGTAATAAAGGATTGTGTGACAATTGCAGTAAATAAACCAGCCCTTTTTTAAAATGCTGGATGACGGTGCAGGGAATCGCCCGAATGCAATAGTTTGGGAGGAAGGCTCAGGATTGTCAGTACAAGTGTCACAGAGCAAGCCGCTCAGTAAATCACACAGTTCAAAGTTGGAGTTAACTCTTTATTAGCAAAATCATGATCTTCATAGACTTGGCTGAGTTTCAAGCCTAATGAGCAGAGGAGCTCATGCCCTGTATGTCCTACTCCATTAAATCAATTGCCGAGACTAAAAGTCCCGGCCTCCCTAAAGCTGTCTATGTCTCCTCCTTGCCAACATTCCTTGCAAGCAGTTGGAGACTGTGCCTGTGTGCAGCCTGTCTTTGTTCCTCCCGTTTTATCCCTCTCCTGGCTCTGGGAGTTGGGGGGAGGGGAGTTTGTCACAGCAGGAGGTGGAGGCACCTGTGACTCATGTCTGCCACTCGGCCTCCCTCCACCTGCTTCAGCTTTAGCTTCTGATTCTGGACTTCTCTCTGCCACAAAGCTCATGAAGCCCTGTTGCCTCTTCAGCTTCTGACACCTCCCTTCTCCCTCTTCTCCCTCTGACCATTCATCATCCTACCACTGCTTCTCCCTGGGCTCTGAGCCTTCTCCCCTCAGTTCCACAGATTCCTCTGTGTCCAACCAGACCATGACAACAAGCAAGTGAATGAAATGTGTCAGTAACATTTTGCTCACTCAACTGGCATGGAAGCACCTAATATTCCATCCTTCACGGAACCAATGCTCTATGTTTCCTGGCACTAGGTGGTGCCAGTATCTTAATGTTGCCTTCTTCGTCTGTTTGTTTATTAAGGTTCATTTCTTTTCAGCATACCTCTTAAGGCGTGGATCAATAGGTTTAAATATTTGTGAGTGATAACACCAGAGCATAAAGCTCTGTATTCCAGACTGTCACTATCAATACTGAATGAATAAAAACGTAAGGAAAGGAGTGGGGGTGGGGAGTAAACTAGAGTTCCTGCAATTTTACCAAATGCTCTAGTTATCAGCGCCTCTGCGTGCATCTATATTGGATTGTGTTTGCAGGCTGAAACCTATGGCACATTTTGGTTGAGCGGGAGTGAGGGTCCGGAGCAGGACTAGGAGTGGCCTGAGGGCCACGTTGGTGGTCAGAGGCAGCCCACGTGAGGGAATAGAACTGTGGCTCTCAAACTTTTTTCTCTGGGCCACACTTTCTGAATTAACATTTGCCCACACCACATCAAATTGTTTTATTGATAAAAATTACATTGGGGAAAAACAACAACTCCCAGCAGTGCGGAACTCAGCACTTGTGGTATGTATACAAACTCAATGAGTGGTGAAAACTTGCTTTTGCTGGGTAATCTCATTTGTGTTATGTCTAATTTGAAAAACACAAGCTCTCATCTCCTCATCAACACAAAAAGCCTCTCTCTTTCTGATATTTCATATTTGTCAAAGTTGAAAATCCCTATTCACAACAATATGCCATGGATAGGATTGAAAATCTGGATGTTCGGCAGCCCTAGCCATGGAGAACTGTAGAAGAATAACCATAGCTCTTACTCTAATTTTGAAAAGCTATCAATCCATATTCTGCAATAATAATAATAATAATAATAATAATAATAATACTTTGATTATACCATACCATACCATACCATACCATACCATACCATACCATACCATACCATACCATACCATACCATACCATACCATACCATACTGTCGTACATTGGTTGTCGAATGTCCTGGAACTCAGTCGTTTTAGTTCCCAAACACCACAAACCCAGAAGTGACTGTTCCAGTTTGCAAACTATTTTTGGAAGCCGAATGTCTGGAAGCCATGATTTGGTTTTTGAACATTTTGGAAGTCGAATGGACTTCTGGAACAGATTCCATTTGACGTCCAAGGTACAACTAAACTATACTACAGTATTCTGAAATGTTTAAATTATTATTAATACTAATATTTATTAAATTTGTAGATCTCCCTCCATTTGTAGATCTGAGTTTCTTTGATTGTCCTTGGATCTTCCCATCACACTTGCCATCGTCTCTTGCCACATCAGTGTGGCACACCAAACCCTTTGAGAACCACTGGACTGGATTCCAACATTCCTCAGATGAAAATTTCCCTATTTCATTTAAGAAATGTTGGAAGGTATGCAACTCCTGCAGCCCAGCTGGTGCCAAACGTCTTGCTCTGCTTTCCGTTGGACCACATCAGGAAGGCCAAGAGGGGTCTCTTGTCATCTGGGCAGCCCAGGACCCCCAGGCACACGGCCCAGGCTTGTGCCCCAGGGAGGTCACTTTGGTGCTGCTAACACAGCAGTTTGACTTAATCCCCAGAGGTGCATCCTGTTTTTGCTTGAGACAGGCAGGTGCCAACAACAGAGTCAAAGTGAGATGTATTTGAGGAGTATGCATGAGAGAGAATAGGGTCTGTATATACAGTAGGCTTTGGTGTTGCCTGGATTGGTCTCACCTACTTTTTGCTTAGGGTCCACTCACTGTCAGTATGACCCCTTTTGCCCAAGGGAAGGTGGCCTTGGAGTAAACAATGGCCCCCCACCCTATTTTAAGATTTGCACAAATGGGTTCCGATTCTGCTTGTGGCTGCTATTCTGACTGAGTCAGCAACCCTAAGGAGGTCAGGAAGTGGGAGCTGGTGAAGCTCTGTTTCATGCGCTGATTTGAACAAACCAGCCATCAATGGCAGGAGTCTCTTATCTGTTTAAAATATTCTCTTGGAACTTTCTCTCTGCTCCCTGGGAATTGACACCAATTTCTTTCTTGAGAAGTTCTCCTAATAAATTCTGGTCTCCCACTTCTGCCTTTCATATTGACTCCGTTGGGAGCCTATTGTAGGTGACAACTGCCACTCAGCCAGCAATACCTTATGTGAAAATTAGAAGTTTCACACCTTTCTAATCATTATCATGACAAAGTGTGACTTCCCCCCATCCATTTTAAAGCATAAAAGATGGCTTCCAACAGTCTCTTTTTGATCAGCTTGGCTTGCTATTCTGAAAGAAACAACAACAAAATTAAGGCTATTCCTTTCATTGCTCCACATCAAGTTAATTAAAATATGTACTAAGGTTTTCAACTTCACAGGAATTCTCCATCAAAGCAAGGGAGAATAAAAACTGGATCATGAGTTGTTACATATCCAGATGGAGTTTTATCTGGCTCTTGGAGTAAGAAAATGGCTGACAGGATTTTACAGATCACTTATGTTGGCCCACAGACATGCCACACGCAGAAACACACATAGATGTTTAGCTGGCACTGCTTTAGCTGCACATAGAAAGGTTCTTCTGCCATTGGGATAAGGGGTGAGAAAAGCTGTACTACTTTAGATTTATTTTAAATCAGTATTTTAATTGAGAATTGTGATGAACAAACAGTGGGGTTATGAAAGTACCCAAAAGTGATAAAATCTCAGAGTGGAATGACATTCTATTTGCTATGTTCCTGTGCATAGGATTGTGCTGTTCAACCCCCTTACAAACCTGGAAAGGTAATGTAGTGCCTTAAGCAAGTTCTCTGAACTAATTTCATGAATGACGCAGAAGGGCTTCCATGGGGGCATTCCTTACGGGAATCCCACCCACTGTGTTTCGGAAGTGCCTTTTAGGCAGGTTTGCATTAAAACGGGAACCAAACCAAGTCTCTCCCCCCTTCCTAGGGTGCAGAACATTCTTGTGGGCCACAGTTTGTGCAGCTCCACAATTATATCAGCTTATTGGCACAATGCCCCCCCTTTTTTGTTTCCAGTGGTCCAAGTCTTTCTGACTCACGCTACCCATTTCTCTGTGCTGAAATCCTGTTGCTATGGCAGTTCACGGCTAGAGAGAGCATCTGAGCGACTGATGTTTTATGAGAAGGTAGCCCCTGAATGGATTAGCTGGAGGACACACTCCATGGTAACCAGTTGCTCTTCCATCTCAATTCCCTGGCTAGGCCCACAATTGCAAAACACATGCCAGCCACCTAACCAAACATGGTCTCTCAACTTTTGGCAGTTCTGCACAGCTTGGATGTGTGAATACCACCAAGTCATACATGATACTGCACAGCTGCCACTTAGCTCTCGGTTTTTTAATTTTTATTTGTCTGTGGAGCTTTTTGAGACTTGCATATTCTCTTAAACAGCAGAATTACCTATGAAGATGATAAACAATGAGAATTGTTGAAGCAAAAGCTTTTCTTGCTCAGAGAACATGAAAAAACTCAATACTGTATCAACTAATGTATATATACACTAACAGAAAGCTAGTTTTTGTTTGTTTGTTTGTTTAAAATGTTTAAAAAGGGAACTGTTTATAAGTTCATTTTTAATCCAGCAGCATCAGCATGAAAAGACTCACAATTTCAAGAAATTCAAAACTGGTACAAAGAGTTTGAAGATATGGACCATCATACTTCTGTCAAAATGAACTGTAACCAAATTATAGGTGCATATGCTCTGAGTTTTTACAGTTTCTTTACTTGTTTTTCTTTGATATAAAGGTGAAGGGACTCCTGACCATTAGGTCCACTTGTGACCGACTCTGGGGTTGCGGCGATCATCTCGCGTTATTGGCCGAGGGAGCTGGCATACAGCTTCCAGGTCATGTGGCCAGCATGACAAAGTCACTTCTGGCGAATCAGAGCAGCACACGGAAACCCCGTTTACCTTCCCGCTGGAGCGGTACCTATTTATCTACTTGCACTTTGAGGTGCTTTCGAACTGCTAGGTTGGCAGGAGCTGGGACCTAACAACGTGAGCTCACCCCATCGTGGGGATTCGAACTGCCGACCTTCTGATCAGCAAGCCCTAGGCTCTGTGGTTTAACCCACAGCACCACCCGCGTCCCTTTTCTTTGATATAGAAGTCTTAAAATTGAAAAATATATCTAAGGTTATTACAAGAGGACTTGCAAAAGTTCTCAAATGTTATTGAAAAGATGGCTATTGTTTCATTTCAAGATAAAACTTTATATTTTCTTTGATATAATGAAAGTATATTTCATCTCATTTTGTTTCTTCATTGTTTCTTTAGGTACTTGTCTGTATTTTGTGTTTTTTAAATAAATGCATAACTGAAAATGACACTTTCCCTGAAATCAAATTACATTCTTATTAAAACAAATCTATATTACACTTTCATGGAAATAAAATTGATTATTTTAAAATTAAAACAATGCTATATTTGTGAAAATCTGGGTTGTTTTTTCTTTAAAAGACAAATGTAATAAGAAGGTGTTCTCACTTGAGACGATTTGATTTAGAAAGCAAGCAAAAGGAGAAAAACGAGGGCAGAATTCCGTGTTCTTTGGACTTTTGTAATCCTTTGAGACTTCTTTGTTCTTTTCCACAATGGCTGCAGTTTGAAGAGGAAGGCTAGTGCTCACACAAAGAAATTAGTTGTGCCATAGGTAGCAGTTTCACGTGCATAAAAAGATTTCTGAATCACACAGCCTGTCTCTGCAGATCAGAATTCATATTTTGGGAGGACAGCCATTGATGTACTTGAAGGGAACTTGGATGCTCATTCATTAAAATAATGTGGAGATCTAATCTGATGCTAAACTGCGTTGGCCAGTAACTGACCACTTGCACTTTCCCATGACATTTCTGCAGCCCCTAAGATGTCACTGAGACTCACCTTCATGGCATGATTAGAATTATAAAAAGTGGAAACTGCAACAAAATTAAGCAGTGCATGCCCCTTTTTTAAAGGACCAATTCAGGGTTCCAGATAGCCACTTGGCATTTACCCCCCCCCCCCGCTTCACTTTACTGTGTATGCACAATGCACAATGCCCATTGCGCTATTGGTTGTTGTTGTTGGTTTGGTTCCTTAAGGCCTTTAAAAAACATTTTTCTATGGTGTTCCCTCAAGCAAAGTGATGCTTGTCTCTTGATTATCCGTGGCCCTGTGGCTACATCTTGTGGCATTCATTGTCTTAGAAAGATCACACACACCCCTTTAATTTTCCTCTTCAATTGAAATAACTGGTCATAACATTCAATGTTAAATGAAAAGTCCATATACTTCAAGTGTGGACAACCCACTCCTGCAAACTGAGTCATCCCTCTTTCTTCTCTTTTCAATCATGCAAGTTCATATAATAACAACAACTTGCTTATAAGATTTGTTCAATAAAGGACTGAAAGGCTAACACAGTGCCAGCTGGATTTCCTTTTCCACAATAATGCTGTGGGAAATGAAATGAAATGAATAATAATAATAATAATAATAATAATAATAATAATAATAATGTTGCCTTAGAACAGAGACTTAATTGGAGGGGATCTATTTGAAACTAGCAAGGAGTGTGGTGGAGTCTCCTTCTTTGGAGGTCTTTAAGCGGAGGCTTGACAGGCATATGTCAAGAATGCTTTGATGGTGTTTCCTGCTTGGCAGGGGGTTGGACTGGATGGCCCTTGTGGTCTCTTCCAACTCTATGATTCTAAGTCTGCTGCAAAATGAGATAGGATATTTTATCCCTATTTTATGTTTTGGGGATAAAATATTCTATCCCATGAGGAAGGGGTGTGTGGCCAGGGCTGTGTTTAGTGCTCTAAAAACTGACAGTTCATGTTGCCCACTGAAAGTATATGCTAAAGGAAAGCGTATATGCAAAATGGCTATGAGTTTAATTGAAAACAGATTAATTAAAAAAAATTAAAACAGAGCAACGTGGGCCTTTTTACTTTTATTTTCAGCTCTGATGATTCTACAACTTGCCAAAATGCAGGATCCATATTGCCTATAACCCTGTTTCTAATGAGGTAGAGAGGTGGGTAGGTGATGAAATGCCAAATATTTTCAACATATGCATTGCTTATGACTCAGAATAGAGGTGGTTAAATATGGGCAGCGGCACCTGGGTAGAGTTGGCAAAGGGAACGAGCTATTTCTCATCTCATCTATAAAGTTTGCTGAAGCAAAGTTCAGAAAAATCATTCAGAGTGAGGACATGCAAGTGGGCCAACATGGTGGCAAAGAGCAAGAGTCAAGACATGTTTTTTTCAGACACCCAATTTGAAGATATCCCCCCTCTTGCTTTTGACTCACAGTAAGAGTGGGCAGCTTTTAGGGACATGACAAAAGAAGAGTATGAACATTTAATAACATCAACCTCAAAGTTCTCCTTATGGTTTGTTGCTTAGCAGAGCTTTTTTACACAAGCAACTAATGTTATTGATGGGGCTCTTGGAAGCATCACATTATTTATATGAATATTAACAAAAACAATTCCATTGTGTGATAAGATGGGCCTACAATGTGAGACTGGAATTGAAATTAAAGAATGATGTAATCCCGACTTGAGTCTGTGAATCCATAACAGGAGATGGTTCAGATATGGGCTTCATTTGTTGGGAGACCTGATGAAAGACTTTGCAAGCTGCAATCCCTTTTGCATCTATCTTGTGACATGCAGTACCAGATGGCACTGGGGAGCACAAAACTTTTCTATGCGATTTTACACAGGGTTTTTTTCTTTTGTTATAACGATTTAATTCATGACTTATTTCTAGTGGGGTTTTTTCCTGTGTGTAGATCTACCCAAGCTTGGGATGACTTCTCATAAGCAACTATGCACCTACCGTATGTCTCAAATATATAAGAGATTACATCATCATCTGGATCCAGTATTAAAGAGGCCTTGCAGCAGCCTTCTCCAACCAGGTGTCTTCCTGGTTGAACTACAATTCCCATCATTCCCAACCACTATGTTGTTTGGGACCAATGGGAGTGGCAGTCCAAAATGTCTGGAGAAGGCCACTTTAGAGAAAATTCACTAGGAGTTCATAGAATCGTAGGGTTGGAAGGGATCCCGACCGTTCCACTGTCAAACAGCTCTTACCATCAAAAAGTTCTTCCTGATGTTTAGTCTTTGACTTCCATTATTGCCAAACTAAGCTTTGTTCATTCAACAAAACTTCACTTTTCAGACACCACAGTAGGACTCTATGAGTAAATTTTTATGTCAAAGCATTGTTGTCATCTATACATCTCTATCACCTAGAGCAGGGATGTCCAACCAGTCGACCGCGATTGACCGGTCGTTCCCCGGGAGCTAGCAGTCAATTGCAGGCTCCTTTTACTTCGGGGGGGGGGGGAGAGCATCTGACCCTGGCCCCTCACCTCGTCCAAATGGAAGACGGAGTTTTCAATCATCTGGTGAGTGGCTTTTTCCTGTGCCCTCTAAAAAAAGATCAACAGTTTATGCATACTTGCCTCTATAAAAAAAGCTCAACAACTTTGACTTGCAGATCACTGCCAGTTTTTTATTATGTGGGTAGATTGCAGTCTCTTGGGAGTTGGACATCCCTGACCTAAAGCACATTACATGATGCTTTAATGCAGTTCTGGCATTGAGGCATAGGTGTTTGCTTCTGTGCTACAATTAATTTACCCCATGCTAATTCGTTTAAAGAGTACAAGTTCTTATTGCATAAAGGTAAAGGTAAAGGTACCCCTGATCATTAGGTCCAGTCACAGACGACTCTGGGGTTGTGGCGCTCATCTCGCTCTATAGCCCGAGGGAGCCGGCGTACAGCTTCCAGGTCATGTGGCCAGCATGACAAAGCCGTTTCTGGCGAACCAGAGCAGCACGCGGAAACACTGTTTACCTTCCCGCTTGGAGCAGTACCTATTTATCTACTTGCACTTTGATGTGCTTTCAAACTGCTAGGTGGGCAGGAGCTGGGACAAAACAACGGGAGCTCACCCCGTTCCGAGGATTTGAACCGCCAACCTTCTGATCGGCAAGCCCTAGGCTCTGTGGTTTAGACCACAGCGCCACCCACATCCCTTCTTGCATAGCATAAAGTAAATAAACATTTTTATCAATCCTGAGATGCTTTAGATGTATATTTTATTTTGTTGCATTATTGTATCATGACCCACCTTGGCTTTATTTTTAGTTAAAGGCAGCAGATAATTGAATTAATCAGGATTTAAAATCAACTCTTGCATGCAATGTTTTATCATATTATCATGCAGTGTGGACCACCTGGTATTCTTTTCAACTAAAGGCAGTAGCGAAAGGAGTTAAATAAATTAAATAAATTAAACAAACAAACATCAATTAGAGGCTGCTGCTTTGGGTTGTTTTTTGTGGTTTAAAAGGAAACCTAATTTGTGTTGGTTGTCCGTCTGCGAGCAAAATTAAATGACACAGAAAATCCACACAGAAGAAGGTGGTTCAGACCCCTTAATACTGCCAGCAAGGCATGGGAGATGGGCCTACTGAGAATGGAAAGTGGAGATCAGATGGCGAGCTGCTATAGGCTTTGTGATGATTTGCATTTAGTTGAGAAAAAGGTAGCAGCTGTTTTACACAACACTAATGAGGAGGATGGAAAAGCATATATTGGCATGGAGCGCTTAGCCCCCAAAGGAACAACTAAAGTGAACCAAGATCTATTAGCCTTGAAAAAACTGGTGGTGTCCTCTTTTTTAATTTGGCAATGAATTCAGTGCATCAGATTTAGAATTACTGATAGTTCACAGAGAGCCTTATTCACTTCAGAACAGCAACTACTGGAGGGAAACATGCTTCTTTACACAGGCTATTTCTAAAGCTCTTAGCTCACAGCGGTGTGTTGAGTAACACCAGCATGTCATTGCGGTCCTTGAGTAGATGGGAATCTTTAAGGATTTTGTTTTTACTTTAAGAGCAATGAGTTAGCACTTACCGGTAGAAGAAGAAGAAAGCTGTGGGTTGTTTTTATTGTCATAGATAGAACAGAAAAATGTGATTTGCTGTTAATGCTTTTTTAATGCTAACCATGGAGGAGTGTATAGGATTGTAACCAAAGTTAGTTTAAAGGAAGACAATCATGGCAGATTTTGTCTGAAGAAACACTCAGTGAGATCTGAAGGTGTAATAGGATAAAGGACAAAGAATAAGAGAGACCTGAATCTGGTGCACATAAACAGTTCTTTTAAAGTACCATTTGTTAATCAATTTTTTTAGTTTAGCATTGTGGTTAAGAGCATGAAATATAAACCAGAAAGAACCTGGTTCAAATAGCTGAACCATAAACACACTGGGTGGTTTTAGCCCCAAGACACAACCTCTCCATTTCTATTCTCCTCCCTCTATCCTACAGGGCTATTAACAGTCAGACTTTTCCAACTGCAAGGGCTAAGATAATGTATGTGAATCCTTCTGAGCTTTTAGGAAAACAACGCTGCACAAGCAGAGGTTAAGAAAAGGTTGGATAGCAATTTGTCATTTTGAAGAGTTGGGAAAACTGAAGTAAAGGAAGGATGATCAAACCAACCAGGGGGGGGGGGGCTGGGGCAACTTCAGGGCTTCAGAGCCCCCCCCCCTCAGCTGTGAAGTTCACTGGACGTGCCCTTGGGGCCAGTCACTGCCTCTCAGCCGGATCTACTTTGCAGGGTTCTTGTGTGGATAGAGGGGGGACGTGGGGGTGGGGAGAACTGCATACACACCACCTTGAGCTCCCTATAGAAAAGACAGGATCTCATTGTGATAACACACACACACACACACACACACACACACACACACACACACACTAGCCCTAAAGGCACAAGACACAACCAAGCAGGAAGTTCTCCTGCACAAGCCCCATTCAAACCAACAGGAACCCAAGCAATGCCACTGTTGATGCCAAGCTGATGCACTCCACATGGCAGCCCCAGCCTGCCTCTCCCGAAATTAGTGTGCACATTTTTTTGGGGGGGGGAGAAGCCAAAACAAAATTAAAAGCAGAAGCAGAAATATTTTGATATTGGGGGGTGGGTGGAAAGTAAGAAACACCACAGCACAGGACACACATGCAGAAATGGTCTTCCCTACAACATTCTCCCTGAGGCCAAAAAGCTGGGAGGGAGAAGGAGGTTTTTTGGGGGGAGGTAGAGAAGACAGGGGGGAGGGATATTGGAGGTAGAAGGAGAGAGAAACACAGAAAGCACCCCTTACTTTCAGATTTATTTTTAGATCCCCCCCTTATAGAACTGAGGTCATTGGTGCTCGTGGTTGTTTTTTCTTTCTTTCTTTCAAAAAAAGCAAAAAATGCAAAACCCAAATGTTTCTCTCACGCATTTCCAGGCACACA
This sequence comes from Zootoca vivipara, assembly GCF_963506605.1. Lineage (NCBI taxonomy): Eukaryota > Metazoa > Chordata > Lepidosauria > Squamata > Lacertidae > Zootoca > Zootoca vivipara. Next base: position 3,432,415 of record NC_083285.1, read on the forward strand.
AACGGTTAAAGCTATTTTGCTATTTTCTTGCATTTCTCAATCCTTCTATGTAAAACTAAGGAACTGTTAGTTACTGAAGCTGGGGAGGACTTTTGTTTTCGGTTGGTGGGGGAGATTTTAAGAAGATAAACAGTCATGCAAAAGCCTCCAATGCTACTTGAAGGGGAATCGGGAGATTGAGGGGAGACAGAAAAGGGGCGGATGGAGAGAGAAGCATCTCATCTGCGGGGACATTTTCATTTCCTCAGGGGGAGGAAAAAGGGAAGAAGGGACCAGGGCTCCCCCAACACTTTGGAGCAGCAAGGTGCAATGAAGGAATCGCAGTAGAATATAAATCCCCTAGTGACTTGCACGTTAATACTGACAGGGACAGCCACCAGGGAACCTCTTCCTCGCACCAAATCTGTAGTCGGGGACACCAAGGCCCGCTTCCTCCAGAAGCCTCTGTGTAAGCATACTAGAAATGGAGAGCAGGTGTAGGAGGGAGACTAGGAATGTGAGGAGAAGGCGCTGGAGGACTCCAAGGAGACGTATATGGGCTGCAAGTGAATGTAAGGCAGGCAAGAGAAGGAAGAGCAGCCCCACAGGCTCTCCTGACCATGCCTTAGAAACGGGGTAGGGGCAAGAGGGAGGGGGGCAGGAAGATAAGGATGGCCGTGCAGCTCCCCTGAACGTTCCTTAAGTCTCCCCAGCAAGCTGCGTCTCCAGGGCCGTCTTAAGCATAGCGAACTATCCCTCCAGCGCCCCCCTCTCGTTTCCGAGTGCAGCTGCCATGCGGGCAGAGCAGCTGGGCGCCCCCTGGTGACCTGGTGGCCTGGCGCCTTGCGCTACCCAGCCTTGCCTTAGGGCCGGCCCTGTGCGTCTCACTGGTTGAAAACCACTGATTGAACCACTTATAAGGCTCTGCTCTCTTATTTATCCCACTAGAATTTTATCTGATTCCACACGGAAGCATGGTTGAGTCAACTGCCCACCCAGTTGGCTTTGCAGGCAGCAAAATGCCTTAGGCCAGTCCTGAGAGAAGGAAGGAGTTGACCTGTGATCTGAAAAACACATGGTGGCGGAGGTGAGGCCCCACACCTCCATGACCTTCTGGGACTGTACTCCAGTCAAACAATAAATTCATGGGTGATTAAGAGTCACTAGCCGAAGCATTAAAACACATGTAAATCGGCTGAGTGAAAATCCCCACAAAAATGGGAGAATTTCAACAGGACTGTAAATGTCAGGCGACAGTTAAATGCTAATCACTGATTCGTTCATAAGTGAACAGGATAATTTCGACAATAACTATCCTCCCTTCATGCTGTATTGATTATGCATCTGCAATGCATGAGTGAATTGAATACCACCCATTTCTTCGATCAGCGCGGGTGCTCATTAAAAGTGCACTGTGATGCCTTGCAGGCTGTCTGTACGTTTCAGATACGCTGTGCCACTAATAGCCACTTCCAGAAGTACAAGCTTGTTATCTATTCAGGTGTGGAGCACCAGCTATTATGTGGTCATAATATTAGTTACTGAAAGAAGTGCAACAGAATTATAGCTTGTTTTTAGTACTCCACAATCACGCTAGGTTGGCATGATTTGGATTGGTGAAAAATTAAATATTTGAAAGCAGTGCTTTAACATTTTATATTTTATTTGTTACCTTACAATCTGTTCCATGTATGTTGTTCTACTTATTATTATTTTTAAACTTATTATTACTACAAGGACATTTACGTAGCTTTTTACTGTTCTTATTCAGAGAGAAAAATATATATAAAAAAATCAGCGGGAGTGGCCGCCAAGACCACATAACACCAGTCTTGAAAGATCTACATTGGCTCCCAGTACGTTTCGAGCACAATTCAAAGTGTTGCTGCTGATCTTTAAAGCCCTAAACGGCCTCGGTCCAGTATACCTGAAGGAGCGTCTCCACCCCCATTGTTCTGCCTGGACATTGAGGTCCAGTGCTGAGGGCCTTCTGGTGGTTCCCTCGTTGCGAGAAGCCAAGTTGCAGGGAACCAGGCAGAGGGCCTTCTCGGTGGTGGCGCCTGTCCTGTGGAACGCCCTCCCATCAGATGTCAAAGAGAAAAACAGCTACCAGATTTTTAGAAGACATCTGAAGGCAGCCCTGTTTAGGGAGGCTTTTAATGTTTAATAGATTATTTTATTTTATTTCTCTGTTGGAAGCTGCCCAGAGTGGCTGGGGAAACCCAGCCAGATGGGCGGAGTATAAATAAATTTTATTATTATTATTATTATTATTATTATTATTATTATTATTGCAAAGATCAAGATATATGTTCTTATTTATTTATTTATTTATTTATTTATAATAATCAAATTGCTTCCCCACCCCATCTCCCAAATAGGTTGCTATGTTTCTAAGAGCATATTTTATTTCAAAGCCATTGGTTCTGTGATACCAGAATGCTGCTAGGATAGTTTGCAACCCCTGCTGCAAATGCACTGAAATTAATGCAGATATACTGAAAATAATGACCATGATTAAGTCATGTCCATTAATTTTAATGGGTCTACTTTGAGAAAAACGTAGAATGAACACAGGGCGGTATTCGACTAACTATCTCAACAAGTATTTATGGTAGCATCAGAACTTGCTTCTAGCCTTTTGTTTTGCAGGGAATTGCACAGCCATTAATGAATAACATCCATTCCTAAACTGAATGAAAATTATCAGTAATAAAGATGTCAAGATGAAATATGGATGTGGTATGTAAAAGGCATTTCTATGAAGAAAATGACAAATCAAGGGGCTGGGGCCATGCTACAAGATGAAACTGATAGAGTGAACTATTAGATTTACAAGGAAGGAGACAATTTTTGCATTGTGCAATCAGCCCTTTGTAGGGTAATGTAGCTGACCTCTGGCAGGCCATGATGGTAGAGTCAGTAAATTCCCAATTGCTTTTTTCTGTGTCTATACAGTGCATCCAGTGAAGTCACAAACAGCTGTACTTTAAGCTAAGTGTCCTCTGCAGAGAAAGACAGGAGCTTCTAATCAGTTTCTATTTAAAAACACTTGCCTTTAATAAAATATTCTTAGGTGAGCGAGAAGATGAACCAATAAAATAACCAGACACCAACAAACATACAGAATGAGAAGTTTGGACACCATTGGCAATGAGCTCAAAGCTTCTTCTTCTTTTTTAAATACCAGTAGTTTTAAAAGTCTGCTTAAAGTGGCCAGGCTCCTGGACTTGGTAAATTTCTTGTGTGAGGTCATTTCCAAATCTCAGGGTCATAGCAGAAAAAGCTATCCCGGTGATAATCACTACTTTTTCAGTGTTTGCCACTATCTCGGTGTGAAAGAGGATGCAAATCAGAGAAGGCACTCCCTCAAATTTCTCAGACCCAGGCACTGGTTTTCAGGTGCATCTGCGATACTGTCATTGAATGGCTGGATACAGAGAAGTGATGGGCGGGACCTCCATGGGAACCCCCAGGGGAAGAAGGCCCAGAGCCCAGGGATTGGTGGTGGGATGGCAATGAGTGGTCCAAGGCAGAAGAGGGAGAAGACTAGGAGGAGGAGGTGTTGGAAGTTTAGCTGCCAAGTATCCCGTTTTTCCCGGGAAACCCCCGGATTTAAATCCGTTTCCCGCTGTTCTCCCAAATGGAGAAAAATCCCGGAAATTCCCCGGATTTCCTACCTGCCACGGAGCCTCCGTTTTGGGTGCTGTTCTGACCATATGTGGGCACCGGAAATAGGGCAGAGTGGCACCGGAAGTTGCTTCTACGCATGCCCGGCGGCCATCTTGGTGGTGGCCGTCGCCATGCGGCACCACCAAGATGGCTGCCGGGCATGCGTAGATGTGACTTCCGGTGCCGCGCTGCCCTATTTCCGGTGCCCACACATGGTCAGAGCGGCCCCGGAAGTTGCTTCTATGCAACTTCCGGTGCCGCGACGCTGCTGATCCCGCATTTTTCAGCGGAAGACTTGGCAGGTATGGTTGGAAGCTGAAGAGGCAACAGGGTTTAATGAGCAGGAAGAGGATGTGGCAGAGGGCAGTCTAGGCCCTGAGGCAGGAGAGGAGTTGGGCCAGGAGACAGAGATGAGGCTGGCTGCTGAAGAGTCGAGTGTATCCCCCTGGTCTCCCAGAGCACACAGAGAAATGAAGAGGGAGGAACAACGAGAGGCAAGATAATAGAGTCTTAGGCTTCTGGGGAAGGAACTGGGAGAGGGGGGCCCTTCAGTTTCCACAACTGTCTCATTAGCCAGAGTTGCTGTGATCAATAGACCTGTGCTGTTTTGGTTTCTTTGAATATAGAGTTAACTTCACTGAGGACTCAGCTGCATTAGTAAAGAAACAGTGATTTGAATGCAACACCAGATGGCACCAGATAGCAGGAAATTTCAAAACACAATTTTCCATAGAAATATTTTCTTTTGTTATAATGATCTATTTTCTAACCTATTTATAGCTTTTAGATCCACCCTGACACTAGTGTTTTTTATTGCTGACCTACTCCTGACAGATACTGCAGAAAGACAGTGGAAGAGGATGCACATCTCAGATATCTCAGATCCAGGAACTGGTCCTCCGATGCATTTGAGATACCCTAGAAAGACTTTATAATTTTCCTCTTCATAGCAGCCGGAATGGAAATTTCCAGGTCTTGGAAAAATAATCTCCGAGCTATGTTTGCAAAGTTGGGCTTCCCAATTATGGTGTGTTGTGCTGGCTGGAAAAAAAATTACACATACTAATAAACTTTTCTGAGATTCCCTTGGGTCCCTTCCAACTCTAAGATTCTATGATTTTAAGGGGTTTAGTTGCTCCCGATCCATTTGTCTGATTTTCATTCATATTTATGTAAACATGAGTGTACAGGGCAGGAATCATTTTGGAAGAATACCTTGGTACAGTGAGTTTCTATAATAACAGCAGTATGTCAGTTTGATATCCTGATGTCTTGCATTGATATTCTTCCAGGCTTCTCTGCCTGGCCTTCAGAACACCCCCCCCCCCCGGTCTCACCTCCCACTGGTCCTGCTTCACACTCCAATGTTTTTGCCTGAACTAAAATGTGTTTGCTGAACTCTGATAATACCTCTTGGCTGTCTGGTTAGAGGATAAAGAGGGGCCTGTGAGTATGTGTACAAACTAGTCTACATTCATTGCTCCTCCCACTTTTGCCTCTGGCCACTGGCCACACCCACCACCAGCATGTGGCCCTCAGAATGGAATGTGGACCTAGGATTGGAAATCCCCTTTCACTCTGTCTTTAGGTTTTCCTTCTAGTATGTATAACCAATGTGGAACAATGCCTAAAATGCTATTATGAAATATTGAAACAGTAACTCCCCCACTTCCCACAGTGAAATTACATGGCAAAAGTAGATGGAGCATTCAAATCTATGGCAGCCATAAGCAGAAAGAGCAGCGGAGGCAATAGTTTTAAAGTCCCCGAGTGCTCCCATTATAACCTCTGTTTTCAGGGGTTAGAAATGAGTCACAACCACTTGTATAAAAATGAAACAATAATTTAGCAACCCATCAGGTGATCTGAGAGTTTCAAAGGCCATTTTTATGGCAGTAGTGGGAGGGAATAAAGCAAATTGTTACCACTTCATCTATGAAGAAAAAAACGAGTTGGGAGTTATTTATAGAGGCTAAAAATTGTCTTAGATAAGTAAAAGAATCTCTGAAATTTCAGATATTTGCAGCTGCAGGTAAAAATAGTTAGTAAACAGATGTACTGGCTATATTTGAAGCATGAATTTCCTAGCCCCCCTCACTGAAACTGCACTGTTATCCTATTGTTGCTTTCAAATTCCACCCACACATTCAGGAGCCTATGACTGATCTATTTTTATTTCATTTTTATTTTTTTGCAGTGCAATATTTCCCCTGGTTCACCTAATACTTGGCAATTCCACTTCTCAGGCTGGGTACAATTACATATTAAGTTACTGAGCTTATAAACCATGTATTACAAATATTCAAACACATCTTTGTACATTCTGTTTCAATTAGCTGAAGGAGAACTTTTGGTTGGAGGCTGTTCCAGTGTTTGGTTTTAAATCAAGGGTTCAAGACTTTGTGTTAAACTCGCTTCTTCCTATGCTTCTTGAAGAAGGCTCTTGCACATTAATATGCAGATTCCCTCCAAAGACCACACATCTCTCATTGACTTTCAGTAGAGCTTTTAATATCAAAAAGAAAAAGAAAAAAAAGCTTAAGCACAAATAGCCCTTCTTTAGCATCAAGGCTCATCACAGACACACAAATTAAGTCATCTTTCATTTCTATTTCACTTCATTGTGCTCTCTGCTTCTGATGTTCCCCTTAATGGTTGCTGTCTCCTCTTAAGTCAACCACTTTCTGTGTCCTTCCCTTCTCTAGATTCTCCCACCCATACCAGAGGAAAACATCTCACTTATAATTTCTTTTGCATGGCGTGCAGTCCTGCAACACGGCATTTGGGACACTCCTGTATGGCTACCTCACTTGGCTGGTTTTGAAAATGAATCAGTCAAGTTCAGGCATCCCCAAACTGCGGCCCTCCAGATGTTTTGGCCTACAACTCCCATGATCCCTAGCCAACAGGACCAGTGGTCAGGGAAGATGGGAATTGTAGTCCAAAACATTTGGAGGGCCGAAGTCTGGGGATACCTGGTCAAGTTGATGAAAGATAAGGCTGTCAGTGACTAATTATGTTAATGGTTGTATCACCTACTGCAGGGGTGGCCAACTCCCAAGAGACTGCGATCAACTCACAGAGTTAAAAACTGGCAGTGATCTACCCCCTTTTTGGGGTTGAGGTCAAGATTGCTGAGCTTTTTTTAGGAAGGATGAAGGCCCGTTTTTTAGGGGTGCAGGGCAAAAATGTTGAGCTTTTTTTAGGGGAGCCAAAGTTGCTTAGCTTTTGGGGGGGAGCCAGTGATCTACCAGTGATCTACCACAGACGTCCAGTCATCTACGGGTAGATCACAATCTACCTGTTGGGCGTTCCTGACCTACTGTATTTGGATGCAGTGTGCATCTGAATGCCACTCACTGGGGATTACAGGAAAGCTCAGCTGCCCTCAGGTCCTGCTTGGAGACATCTGCTTGGCCACCGTGAGAACAAGATGTTGGCCTGAGTAGACCTTTGTTCTGACCCAACAGCCAAGCTCTTCTTATGTTCTCAATATAGGACCATGGGCAGCTGTGTTGTACCAGGTAAGACTGTCGGTCCATTTAACCCAGTACCATTGCACTGAGCAGCAGTGGCTTTGCAGTGTTTCAGAGAGGCAATATTCTAGCCCTACCTAAGGAAAGCATTCTTGACATATGGCATATGGCTCTGCTTAAAGACCTCCAAAGAAGGAGACTCCACCACACTCCTTGGTAGCAAATTCCACTGCCGAACAGCTCTTACTGTCAGGAAGTTCTTCCTAATGTTTAGGTGGAATCTTCTTTCTTGTAGTTTGAATCCATTGCTCTGTGTCCGCTTCTCTGGAGCAGCAGAAAACAACCTTTCACCCTCCTCTATATGGCATCTTTTAATATATTTGAACATGGCTATCATATCACCCCTTAACCTTCTCTTCTCCAGGCTACACATACCCAGCTCCCTAAGCCGTTCCTCATAAGGCATTGTTTCCAGGCCTTTGACCTGCTGAAAAAGTTTGCTAACCCCTGACATAGTGAAACAGAATTTCAAATATCATTTGTCACCCTTGTTGTGGTTGTAAGAAGAGCCATGAGGTTTTCGGGAAATAATGGTGGTAAGGGCTGAAGGGTCACATTTTCATTCACAATACAGTTAAGTTAAAGTGATGGCAAATAATAGCTGCCTTATTTAAGTGTGTTCCCCCTATTATAGTGTAGGCTTAATACTCAGTTACAATATGCCAAAGAAAATTGGGTAAGCATCATGATAATTATTCATTTCCCATCAAAAGTAAAAATTAGGGTTATAAATTCCAACTGGCAGATTAAACAACCAAAACAGTTGATTTTCTACAGCTTGAAGTCATGTTGTTGTTGTTTAGTCGTTTAGTCGTGTCCGACTCTTCGTGACCCCATGGACCATAGCACGCCAGGCACTCCTGTCTTGCACTGCCTCCCGCAGTTTGGTCAAACTCATGTTCGTAGCTTCGAGAACACTGTCCAACCATCTTGTCCTCTGTCGTCCCCTTCTCCTAGTGCCCTCAATCTTTCCCAACATCAGGGTCTTTTCCAAGGATTCTTCTCTTCTCATGAGGTGGCCAAAGTATTGGAGCCTCAGCTTCACGATCTGTCCTTCCAGGGAGCACTCAGGGCTGATTTCCTTAAGAATGGATAGGTTTGATCTTCTAGCAGTCCATGGGACTCTCAAGAGTCTCCTCCAGCACCATAATTCAAAAGCATCAATTCTTCGACGATCAGCCTTCTTTATGGTCCAGCTCTCACTTCCATACATCACTACTGGAAAAACCATAGCTTTAACTATACGGACCTTTGTCGGCAAAGTGATGTCTCTGCTTTTTAAGATGCTGTCTAGGTTTGTCATTGCTTTTCTCCCAAGAAGCAGGCGTCTTTTAATTTCGTGACTGCTGTCACCATCTGCAGTGATCAAGGAGCCCAAGAAAGTAAAATCTCTCACTGCCTCCATTTCTTCCCCTTCTATTTGCCAGGAGGTGATGGGACCAGTGGCCATGATCTTGGTTTTTTTGATGTTGAGCTTCAGACCATATTTTGCGCTCTCCTCTTTCACCCTCATTAAAAGGTTCTTTAATTCCTCCTCGCTTTCTGCCATCAAGGTTGTGTCATCTGCATATCTGAGGTTGTTGATATTTCTTCCGGCAATCTTAATTCCGGCTTGGGATTCATCTAGTCCAGCCTTTCGCATGATGAATTCTGCATATAAGTTAAATAAGCAGGGAGACAATATACAACCTTGTCGTACTCCTTTCCCAATTTTGAACCAATCAGTTGTTCCATATCCAGTTCTAACTGTAGCTTCTTGTCCCACATAGAGATTTCTCAGGAGACAGATGAGGTGATCAGGCACTCCCATTTCTTTAAGAACTTGCCATAGTTTGCTGTGGTCGACACAGTCAAAGGCTTTGGCATAGTCAATGAAGCAGAAGTAGACGTTTTTCTGGAACTCTCTAGCTTTCTCCATAATCCAGCGCATGTTTGCTATTTGGTCTCTGGTTCCTCTGCCCTTTCGAAATCCAGCTTGCACTTCTGGGAGTTCTCGGTCCACATACTGCCTAAGCCTGCCTTGTAGAATTTTAAGCATAACCTTGCTAGCGTGTGAAATGAGCGCAATTGTGCGGTAGTTGGAGCATTCTTTGGCACTGCCCTTCTTTGGAATTGGGATGTAGACTGATCTTCTCCAATCCTCTGGCCATTGCTGAGTTTTCCAAACTTGCTGGCATATTGGGTGTAGCACCTTAACAGCATCATCTTTTAAAATTTTAAATAGTTCAGCTGGAATATCATCACTTCCACTGGCCTTGTTATTAGCAATGCTTTCTAAGGCCCATTTGACTTCACTCTCCAATATGTCTGGCTCAAGGTCAGCAACCACACTACCTGGGGGGTATGAGACCTCCATATCTTTCTGGTATAATTCCTCTGTGTATTCTTGCCACCTCTTCTTGATGTCTTCTGCTTCTGTTAGGTCCTTACCACTTTTGTCCTTGATTATGGTAATCTTTGTACGAAATGTTCCTTTCATATCTCCAATTTTCTTGAACAGATCTCTGGTTTTCGCTTGAAGTCATAGTCATTGTTTAAAGTATTTTTTAATTTTGAAAAAATAGACTACCTTCCCCAAATGTTGTCACTCATTTTCATAATAATTAGTAGCTCATTTCAAAAATACGAGTGTATTGAGGCTTTATAGAATTGTTTTGGTTTTCTAGAGTCTCAGAACATGGGCAGAATGCCTTTATTTGAGGCAGAACACAATGTTTTGCAAAAGTTTGTAAAGTGATCCAAGAATAAAGTACCTTTGAGCTTGTGCAAAATGCCTTCTATCTGAGAACATGCATTTGAGTAACAGAACCAAATTGGCCTTCATTTTTTCCCTGTTATTCTCACTCCTCTTATTATCTTTTTCTCTCATAATTCAACTGCATATTATTACAGCTAAGTACTTCATTGAACGAATACATCTCTGTTGCACGGATGGCCCCTCTATAGCTGGGCCTCATTCTTAACCTTCCTTTGTTCCTTCTTTCCTTGCTTCGCTTCACTTTTGTTAATTCTGCTCCTTGCCTTTATCTCTTTTCTCCCTTTCTTCTTAGTTTCCCTTCTTAATCTTTGGTTTTTGTCATTTCCTGTCTATTAGGCAGTTCATCTTTTCATTTGGGACGCCTGTTTTCTCCTTAACTTTTTGTCCACTTTGACATATGTTAACAAGTGTCTCCTGAAGCTTTTTCAGATGGGATCAAAGGAAAGGTGAGAAGGTCAAAAAAAGGTCAAAGGAGAAGTAAATGAGGAGAAAGGAGAAAAACAAACAGCTGAGAATTGTGGGCACCTCTATCTAAATCACTTCTGGAAGATAATGCCTAGCCTTGACAGTTAGCTATTTATGCTACCCGAAAGGATAAGTAACAAGAAGTGAGTCCTGTAGACTAGAGTCAACAAAGACTTGATAGTTGGCCATTGCTTAATAAATCCATCTGGAAAGCCTGAGAAAATAAACAGAGGAATTAATGTTACAAAGAAGGGTCCATCCGCTGTTTAGGCAGGAGTATAGCTGATGAGAAACCAAAGACGGAGTTTAGAATAAGATGCCAACATTATATGAGTTATAATTTTCAGAGCATAGGGAACTTGGTGTTCCCCTACAAGAAAAATTATTTCATTTTAAAACATTTATATGTCATTTTTCCAGGCAAAGCCTGTCCAGAGCAGCTTACTATCTATCATCTATTTCTTCCTTCCTTCCTTCCTTCCTTCCTTCCTTCCTTCCTTCCTTCCTTCCTTCCTTCCTTCCTCAATCTATCATCAATCCATCTATCTAATTACTAAAACTAAGGATAAAACAGATTCACAACATAACATAAAAATATTTCAGCACCCATTCAGCAACTGGGACCAAAAATACTCAGGGAAGGCCAATGGGAACAAATGAGTTGTTAAGGCCTTCTGGGAAGCCTGACACATAACTGCCTGCCACAGCAGAGAGGCAGGGGAGATTTTCTTTTCTTTTTTTTAAAGTAATTTTTATTAACTTTTTCCAAATAAACAAACAAAACAAAAACAATTTTTATAGAGTTCATCTTATATTCACCCATCTGCGCTCTGCCGAGCTGTGACTTCCTTCCCTCCCGTCATTCGGCTTTATTTCTCACTCTTATCTCGCAGTTCTTTTTTACCCACATTTTAAATCAGTTCGTAGGATTTATTTCGGTTCTGCAAGTGTCTTTAAACTTCTACAGTTCTTCTCTATATAGTCAATGAATTTACTCCATTCCCTTTGGAACTTTGTCTCTCCCTGGTTGCAGATCCCGCAGGTCAAATTTGCTAACTCTGCATAGTCAATCATTTTCGTCTGCCACTCTGGTCTCCTTTTGTTATCTCCTCTCCCATTAGTCCCAATAGAAAAGCTTCAGGTTTTTGGGAAAGGTATACCTAAACATCTTTTTCAATTCATTATGTATCCTTTCCCAAAATATTTTTACTTTTTCGCATGTCCACCACATATGATAAAATTCACTGTCCTTATCTTGACATTTCCAGCATGATTTGCTACTCATTCTATACATTTTAGCTAATTTTACTGGTGTTAAATACCATCTATACATAATTTTCATTACATTTTCTTTCAGATGCAGTAAATTTCAATGTCTGATTCCACAATTTCAACCACGCATCATATTCAATATTATACCCAAAATCTCTTGCCCATTTTATCATCACATCTTTTGTCATTTCATCTTTTGTAAACCACTCTAACAAAAAATTATACATTTTCAATAACATTTTCACTCTGCCTTCCAACAATTCTAGTTGAAATTTGGACCTTTTATCTTCAAAACCTATTTTTCTATCATTTAACCATACATCATTTACTTGGTGGTACTGCAACCATCCATTCTTCATATGGTTTTAATTTCCATTCTTCATATGGTTTTAATTTCCAACCTCTATCTGATTTCATCAAGATCTCCTCGTATGTGGCCCTTCTCCCCTCCTTATTTATCTTTTTAACAGTTAACAACTCTACCGGCGAAATCCACCATGGGGGCTTTGTCTCTAACAGCATTTTATTTCTTTCCCAAACCTCATATAATGATCTTACCACATGATTTGTAAAACCTTTATGAACTTTTGTGTTATCATACCAGAGATAAGCATGCCAACTAAATCTGTTGTCGTAACCTTTTAAATCTAACAGATCTGTCTTTTCCAGTGTTATCCATTCTCTTAACCAACAAAGACAGGACGCTTCATAGTATATCTTCAGGTCTGGCATGGAGAATCCACCTCTTTCTTTTCTATCGATCAGTAATTTAAATTTTATTCTTGGTTTCTTCCCCTGCCAGACAAATCTAGACAAAATTTTCTGCCATTCTTTGAATTGTCCTGTCCCTTTAATTATAGGAATTGTTTGAAATAGTAATAACTTCTTGGGCAACACATTCATCTTGATTGCAGCTATTCTTCCAAGGAACGACAACTTCATTCTATTCCATGTTTCCAGGTCTTTCTTTACCTCTTTCCACACTGGTTCATAAATATCATTAAACAAATTGATATTCTTTGCTGTCATCCATATTCCCAAATATTTTACCTTTTTGGCCACCACGATTCCATATTTTTGTTGTAAGTCTTCTTTTTCTTCCATCTTCATATTCTTGACCACCATTTTTGTTTTATGTCTATTCAATTTAAATCCTGCCAACTGTCCAAATCTCTCAATTTCCTCTAATGCTTCTGCAACACTTTCACTGGGATTTTCTAAAGTTAAGACCAAATCATCCGCAAAGGCCTTTAATTTGAATTCTTTTGCACCCAATTTAATACCTTTAATCACTGGAACTTCTCTTAATCTATTTAATAATACCTCCAGGGCTGTGATGAATAATAATGGTGAAAGTGGACAACCTTGTCTGGTACCTTTTGTAATCACAAAATATTCTGTCAAGGCATTATTTACAATCAATTTCGCTTTTTGTTCAGAGTATATCGCTTCTATTCCATTCATGAAAGATCCTCCCACTCCCATCAGTTCCAGATTTTTTTCCATAAACTGCCAAGAAATGTTGTCGAAAGCTTTTTCTGCATCTATAAACAGAGGCAGGGGAGATTTTCAAAGGTGTAGATCAAGATCTCTCTCGATTACCCACCACACAGACCAAGGTGATGCCTCTGACTGAGATCTCAGTGTGTGTGTAAGTCAGTCAGTCAGGGTGCAGGTGGGCTATCTGATGGCTCAGGTCCAGACTGTTTAGAGCAGGGGTGTCCAAACTTTTTTCAAAGAGATTTGATGAAGTGAACATGATGCAAAAAGGCCGACCAAAGTTGTTGAGGTTTTTTTTTAAGGATTGTTGAGCTTTTTTTTTAAAAAAAAAGGATTGAAGTTGTTGAGCTTTTTTTAGGATTTAACCCCAGGATATATACTGCCATGGGGACCGAATACATTCGAATGGCGGGCCAGATTTGGGCCCCCGAAATGGACTTTGGACATGCCTGGTTTAGAGTGTAGAAGTTTAAAGCAAGCATAACTACTTAGATTCTTTTAAAAGGCACGTCTAATTCTTTTAAAGTGACATGCTTCCAAGCACAGCCCTTTAAAGCCCTAAATGGCCTTGGTCCTGTATACCTGAAGCAGCGTCTCCACCCCCATCATTCAGACCGGACACCGAGATCCAGTGCCGAGGGCCTTCTGGCGGTTCTCTCATTGCGAGAAGTGAGGTTACAGGGAACCAGACAGAGGGCCTTCTCGGTAGCAGCACCCGCTCTGTGGAACACCCTTCCATCAGATGCCAAGGAAATAAGCAGCTATCCTAATTTTAAAAGACATCTGAAGGCAGCCCTGTTTAGCTAAGCCTTTAATATTTAATGCTATATTGTTTTAATATTCAATTGGGAGCCGCCCAGAGTGGCTGGGGAGACTCAGCCAGATGGGCGTGGTATAAATAATAAATTATTATTATTATTATTATTATTACTATGATTATTATTACTATTATTATTATTATGCATCAGATCTCACACCCACTCTTACCTGTAACATGGCAACAGGCCAACTGCCTTGATGTAGCCTTTATATCTGTACACAGACTTTTGGGAAATGGCTAGACTGAAAATCAGGTCTTAGAATGATAAGGGTTTGTTTTTTAAAATGGCAGCTAAAACCTACATAGAACAAGCTAAGCTAAGCTATAATTTTAGATGCTGCAAGCTAAGGTTTTCCTCGCTCAATAGTTTATTATTTATTTGAATATGAAACCAAAAATAAAGTTTGTTGTGGTATAAACCACCTGGAAATCTCGAACTGAAGGACAGTAATAGTTCAAATAAATAAATAAATAAATAAATAAATAAATAAATAAATAAATAAGTTCATATTCAGCTATTTCAACATCTTCCTCTGATGATTTTAAGCATGCTTTCTATGTTACATCACTAATTTCTTCTTGTAGCTTTTCAAATAAATTAACCTTCCGATCTACTTCAACAACCTGTGATATTTTCTTTCAGAATGGACCATAGGGTGCATTCCTACATGTATTTGTGATTTGAAGTCAGTCACATTGAAAGCTCATTGTAAAGTACTTACTCTCAAGTAATTCCGTTTAGGATGAAAAATAAAGAAGGGCTGCTGTAGTCTTTTTCTTAACTACAAAGCTCCCTAAATTTGGTATTTTCTTATTTTTTTAAAAAAAATGTATTAATGAATATTGAGGCATTACTGAACATGTTTGAAATATATTCTTATTCAAACACTTACAGATATATATTTATGTACTGTTGTCATTGATTGTGTTCAGCCACCTTGAACACAATTTATTTTGTGGAAGTGTGGCATATAAATGAAAGCCACCAAATGGAAGGAAATCTAAAAACTCAAAATATCTTCATGAATAACATCGTAAGAAAATCCTTATATAAGCTATGGAGGAAGTACCATGGCATCCTAGAACCCCAAACACCAGGGTGGATATTGCCTGGCCGTCAAAAAAAAGAAAGATGGGCACAAACTGGCCATCATACAAAAATCTGCTGGAGGAGGTAGACAGGGAATTGAAATTAAAGGAATACAAAGTAGTGAAACCCTATTTGAGTAGTTGGCTGCAATATTTTCAAATAAATCAAAGATTTTAAAAAAAGATTTAAAAAATGGCTTTAATAAGAAAATTTTGGAATTAGATAAAATAGTAATAAGGGGCAAGAATATATAAAAATTTATATGATGTATTATTGGAATGGGAAACCAAGGAGGAATTAACAAAAGGAACAATGATAAGGTGGGGACAAGATTTAAGGAAAACTATTATGCTATATAAATGGGAAAATTTGTGGAATAGAGATATGAATTTTACAGTCAACTATGATTTAAAAGAAAACCTATTAAAGATGCAATATAGGTGGCATTTAACGCCAGAAAATGTTGTGAAAATGTATAAGGGAAGTAGTGACATATGTTGGAGGTGTCACAATGAAATCAGTACATATATACATATATGGTGGAAATGCAGTGAAATCAGGATATATTGGGAAATGATATATAAGGAATTGAAAAAGATACTCAAATATTCATTCAAGAAAAAGCCACAGTTATTCCTATTGGGAATGCTAGATGAGGAGATTCTACCGAAGGACAGATGTATTTTAATGTATGCAACATCAGCAGCTAGATTATTAATAGGAAAAAATTGGAAGGGTAAAAGGGTACCAATTAAAGAGGACTGGCAACTAAAAATGATATCATATTATAATTTGGCAACAAAAGCAGCAGAAATTAAAGGAATAAATGAGGGGGGGGGAGGTAAAGATTGGAAAAAAATCAAAGATTATGTAGCAAGTTTTGTGGAGAATGCCAATCTCTCAAAAGATTTATGAAGGCCCACAATAGTGAATATCAAAATGGACAAAAAATAAAAATAAAAAATCCTTCCAGTAGCACCTTAGAGACCAACTAAGTTTGTCATAGGTATGAGCTTTCGTGTGCATGCACACTTATTCACATACGAAAGCTCATACCTATGACACACGAAAGCTCATACCTATGACAAACTTAGTTGGTCTCTAAGGTGCTACTGGAAGGATTTGTTTGTTTGTTTGTTTGTTTGTTTTGACTACGTCAGACCAACACGGCTACCTACCTGTAACTATCAAAATGGACAGTAAGGATACGAGTAAAGGAAGAAAAAAAGCGCAATATAAGATTGGCTGGAAAGCACTAAAGGGTGGGTGGAGGGGTGGGTGATGGGGGTGGGTGAAGAGATGGATTTTCCCCCAAATAAAGTAAAGATTATCTATTATTTATTGTATTTTTGGTTAGTTTGTGATAATTTTTGATTATTTTGAGTTATTGTAATTTTGGTTTGGTTATGGCAATTTTTTTGTAAATCCTTGTAAAACATTAATAAATTCAATAAATTTTATATTTTAAATATATATATAAATGAAAGCCTATTCTTTCTGCTTCATGGTGGGCAGACAGGAGGCTTGTTGAGGGGGACTCCAAGTGTAGATGGAGACAGCTAGAGAGGCTCGAGGCTCTAGTGAAGCTGTGATCCTGCGGATGTTGTCAGACATGACCAATGGACAGGGGTGAGGTGAAATACAGTCTCATTGGAGCTGAGGTCCGGCAACACATGGAGGGTTACAGTTTCCTCACACCTATTTCATGTGGTAGATCTAGACTCAGGTGTCCAAAAGTCTTGGGTCAGCCCTGAACTACATTCTCTCATCACTTTGTCATCTAATCTATATATTGCTTTCAGTCCCCCTGAAAACTTGCCATTGGTTCAGGAAAAGAGAGACGCATGATATATTTTCATATCATATACCGTAAATTAAGGGAAAATGATGGATAGGAGCATGGTGTCATTCTAAAATAAAATCCTTTTGGAGTGGCATGCACAGGATAGCACTGTTCCTGGAAAGAAAGAAATCATTCAATGTGTTTTTATTTTTACTTCTACATTTTATTATTTATATTGATCATTGCAAAAGAACACATTGGGAATGCTGTTTTAGGAATGCAGAGGGGCCACCGCAGGGCAGACTACGCATTTCAGAAGCAACAATAACACAAAATAGAAAATCATTTTCCACATTGGAACAAGTCTGTTCTGAACAGCTACTCATCCTGCACAATAAAATGACTTAACCAGACTTAACATGGACACTGGTACCAGAGCCTGCAATAAACCCAGATGCCAACTTTGCTGCCACATACACCCGGACAACATCATTACTGGCCCCAACAACATCCAACATACCATCTCAGGACTATTTAATTGCTCATCCTCTAACATTGTGTATGCCATCAAATGCCAACGGTGCCCTTCAGCTCTCTATATTGGACAAACAGGCCAAACCCTACGCCAAAGGATAAATGGACATAAATCTGACATCAGGAACCATAAGACTGAAAAACCAGTAGGAGAACACTTCAATCTCCCAGGACATTCTATACAAGATCTCAAAGCAGCTGTTTTATTACAGAGAAATTTCAGGAACAGACTGGAAAGGGAAGTTGCTGAATTGGAAATCATTACCAAGCTTAAAACCATGGAAGCACCTGGGATGAATAGAGACATCGGATTCTTATCTCATTATGCATGATCAAGCTTTCTTTAGCACCTCAGCCCAGGACTAATTGCAGCCATCAGCAGCCATTAACATCCATCTACAGGTTTACCACTCCCATCAGCCCATCTCCCATTCCCACCCACCCCCACCACCCTCTGTATATATATAGGGTCTGACACTTCTGTTTCTAGTGTATCTGAAGAAGTGTGCATGCACACGAAAGCTCATACCAAAATATAAACTTAGTTGGTCTTTAAGGTGCTACTGAAGGAATTTTTTTTAATAAAATGAAAGAGAATGGAATGTGCACCAATGTTTTGGAGAGAACAGAGAAGAATCAAGCTCATTTAATAAACTAGAATGAAAATGATAAGCAAATATCAGCTGTAAAAAACCCAGATATTTCATTTGAAGAAGAAAGTATAGAAGAGGCAAGGCTCTAATGCTGATGGTAATCAGGTAGAATTACGGAGGATACAAAATAGCACCCATATATTCTCAAGGGTTACCTTTCAAAGATGCATTTTAAGTGGAGCAGAGTTATAAGCAATTTAAAATTCCTTGTAATGAGAGGTATCAGGCGGGCTCTAACTGCAAGTGTTTTTGTAGCAACGTCTTCAAGTATGGGCTCCTGTGTGGCATATAATTAATGTTGAGAAAAATGAAAGCTATCATTTTATAAGCCTACATGCTGCAATTTAAAACACAGTGTGTGTGGGGGGGGGGGTGATGACTTGGGAGCTGTCCCATCTCTTGAGCTTGTAGCTTCTGTAAGTTAGTACAGTGGAACCTCGGTTTATGAACACCTCGGTTTATGAATTTTCGGTTTATGAACGCTGCGGACCCATCTGGAACGGATTAATTCACTTTCCATTACTTTTAATGGGAAAGTTCGCTTCAGTTTATGAACGCTTCAGTTTATGAACAGACTTCCGGAACCAATTACACCCATGTTTCAGTTTATGAACGCTTCAGTTTAAGTACTCTGCGGACCCGTCTGGAACGGATTAATCCACTTTTCATTACTTTCAATGGGAAAGTTCGCTTCAGTTTATGAACAGTTGCTCCGCGGACCGTCTGGAACGGATTAATCCACTTTCCATTACTTTCAATGGGAAATTTCGCTTCAGTTTATGAACGCTTCAGTTTATGAACAGACTTCCAGAACCAATTGTGTTCATAAACCGAGGTACCACTGTAGTTAGGTGCCTATTCATATAGCCATGCTAACCAGATTATGACTAGACTTATGATACCCCGTGTGAAAGTTTGACACTTTCCATTGTGGGAGGGTGACACTGCTTGTCTTGTTTTATGAGATGTCGGTGCCAGGAAATATGGCAGTAAGTACAACCATATATATGGTTATATGAATAGCTATAAATTAAGTGTAGTTTATTACTTCGTTTGTTGCCTTAAAAAAGCTTTTCCCATTACGATGTTTATTTAAAAGGAGTTCCATGCAATTATTTCACATACAATATCTAGAAAATTATACTTCAATTAGAGCTGAAACTAATGCAGGGGAACGCACTTCTCAAATACACTTGCAAAAATTCTAATCTATACTCTTAATCTGAATTTTTAACAGTATCAGTTTTTTGATTAAAAAAAATGAATTGTATGACAAATGCAATGTTTGACAAATACAGTAAATGTTTGAAGTAGTTTCCTTAAAACTGGTAAGATGTGATATTTAGTCCCTACCACCACCAATCAAATTTTGCCAAACCTCATACAGGATTCAACGCAGGGCAAAGTCCAACAGACATTCCAGAATATTTGGATCAGTTGCTCACATTTACACTTATCTTGAACTAATCAAGCAAAGGGGGAAATATAGAAAGGCCATTTGCAAATCTAAATGGTGAAGGGTGCTCTTTTAAAAAATGAAACAGAACAAACAAATATGAAATATAGTATGACATTTAAGCATATCCTATTCAAAAGCAAAATGAAAGAAAACAAAGAAACAAGAAAAACTATAATAGCAAAATTATATTAATGAAAATAACATTGTATTTTATCTCAATATTTTGCATGTCAATGAAGTATGAATTTTATGTTAACTTGCTTTTAAAGTTTACTGATATTTTATAACATATATTAGTATTTTTAAATGGATATTTAAACGGATATGCCGCAGTATACAAATTTGTTAATAAAAATGAATAAATAGAATGAACAAACCCCATTTGTTTTATTAGGTGCATGGTCTTCTTTATATCTTTTGTAGGAAGTGAGCTCCCATCAAGACAGCTGCCTCCCAAACCTACTCATATCCAGTTCTATGAAACAGGATGTTAACTGTGGTTACAGACTATACAGTATCAGGCTTCCTCAACCTCGGCCCTCCAGGTGTTCTGAGTGAGACTACAATTCCCATCATCCTTGATCACTGGTCCTGCTAGCTAGGGATTATGGGAGTTGTAGGCCAAAAACATCTGGAGAGCTGAGGTTGAGGAAGCCTGGACTATATCTAGCACAACACTGTAAACACGGCCTGTTTAGGGACTCTTTAGAATCTGAATAACTCCTCTGCCTCACTTCCACAGGGCCCTTAACTGGAGATGTGGGGAATTGATCCTGGGGCTGCTGCATATAATAAAACATATGCTCGGCCACAAAGCTGCATCTTCTCTGTAATAAGTGGTGCTTTTAAGCACTTAAGAATGAAAAATTTATGAATTAGAGGCAAAGATGATTACATCATGGGAGGCACTTTTATTCTTGCATGCCGTGTACTATGGGATTGATGATAATCGGAGCTTGAAACCCACTCTTCAATCTTTGTTGTCACTGCTCTGGCCAGAGTGCAGGGCCAGCCCCACCATGGGGCAGATTCCAGTGGGCATGAGGTGCCCCTGAAGCAGCTCTTGAGCACCAATAACTGCCAGTGCAGTGCCTGTTATTGAATATATTCTATTTTGGGGTTGCAGACTTTTGATTAAATATACTGGTCCTCTGGACTGAAGTAGAGGATGGAGCAAAGTCAAGAGCCTGGCAGGTGAGGAGCAGAGATGGAACAGAGCCCGACAGATCCAGGATGGAGCATAACAGAATTTGTCAGATCATGAGTGAAGCTTGGCAGAGTCTAGGGCATCCTGGCTTTTCAGATCACAACACTAGTTACTTGAGAGTTTTACTGGCTGGACCAGTAAGGTAGCATCACAGGAAAAAGATGGAGCGATGAAAGCCCAAAGTCCCCAGTTCAAACTTCACTTCTGTTATGAACTACTAGGTGACTTCGGTAGCAATCCTATGGACATTTACCTGGGGATAAGCCCTATTGAACTCTATGGGGCTTATTTCTGAGTAGGCATTTATAGTCTTGTTATTCTAAAGCAGGAATGGGCGCAACCTGTAGCTTCTAAAATGTAGCTGGACTCCAGCTCCTGTCTGCTCCAGCTGGCATGGCCAGTGGTCTGGAATAATTGAAGTTGCACACTAATAAGATCTGGAGAGCCAGATGTTTGTATCTTTACAATGAGAAACATGTTCCATGTTTGAAATAGCATGAAATATACATAGTTCAGGTCAAATCAAGCCCCAAAGTCAAAGATCTGGAGCTCTTGCTTAGAGTCAGAGCTTGAATCTTTAGGCAGCAGCATCCATAAACACATTTAACTGGGAGTAAGCCCCTTGAATTTGATTGGATCTGGATCTGCTCCTGCGTTGACATATATAGCATTGTGCTCCAGGAGGGTTTTTGCTTCAAAACAGAATTCACAGTTTGTGGCTCATTTGCCAGACACCAGGATCCCTGGAGAGAATTCCACTGGGGCATGCCTTTTGCCTGTTACCTTTTAGATCTTTACAAAGCATCATTTAATAAACATGCAAGACCATCCTATAGCGAGAATGGATCTTACTCTGGTATAACTAGTTTGTATCCTCCGCTTCTTCAGAAGCACAGTAATATGGCAATACAAAAAAGGCAACACAGCAACAAAGACAGCCATTCCCATAGTGCATTAAGTAATTATGATGACACATAGCAATCTCAGTGTCGATAACAATGCTCCCATGAGTCAATGCACTAATCAACATACAGTAACCGCAGGAACAATAAAGTGACACCACAAACTTCTCCAGGACCTTTCCCTATGCATTTTGCCAGGAAGAGTCCACAGCTCTTCTCCTCAGTATAGATCAGCATTTATGAAATTTGGGTCCCTAGCTGTTACTGGACTCGAACTCCCAACATTCCTAGCTAGCAGTAGTCAGGGATGATGGGAGTGGTAGTTCAACAACAGCTGGAGACCCAAGTTTGCAAAACACTAGTGTAAGGAATGCAATAGCTCAGGAATAGGCAATGTGGTCCATTACAGATGTTCTTGGGCAGCATGGCCAATGGTCAGGGATGTCGGGAGTTGGAGTCCAGCAGCATCAGGAGGGCACGGCATTGCCTATCCCTGCGAATAGCTCCATGGGCAGGAGGGCAGCAATCTGTGCCCGCAATCAGAGTTCCCAGGCTTCTCTCTGAAAAGGTTTTAAGTCCCAGCCCAAACCCAGCCAGCTGTCAAACGTACCCTTTGCCAGGATAATAACCAGGGCTGGTCAGAAAAAGGAATGTCACTCTGATCACAACAACCAGGCACTAAAAATGTAAGTAATAAATGTAAGTAATAAATAAATGAAAGAAATGAAACGTCATAGCCCTTATATCAAGGGTCTGTCATGCACTTTTGAACTGCACATGCTGGGACAAGACAAAACAATTGGGGGGGGGCATCACCAGCTTCTCTCTGGCTGCTACAGTGATGCCGGAGGGCTGTCTCTGTGCATGTTGAATAGCTACCTGGTTGCCCTGGAGAAGTCAAGAGAGAGAGAGAGAGTTGGGGGTTGATAATGACTGATGGCCAGAAGCTGCAGCAGTTCTCCTTGGTAAAGGTTTGCTGTGTGTTTGGAAAAGGGTGGCACCCCCTCAGGGAAATCTTCTGTTCTGCAGGCTGTAACTCACCCCCCCCTCTCTCTTGAATGATAAGATTAAAGTCTTTCTGGATGCATCTTTCCCCCTCCTCTAATTAGAATCTGTTCACTTTGCCCTCTCACTCAGCAGATGGAAACACAAGAACAACCCACAGCTATTCAATCGCTATCAAACAAATAAATGCCCATGTTTCGGAGTCGAGAGCCCTTCGTCGGTGCGTAACTTGCCCCTGGGATCCTCGTTGGTGACCCAGAGCTGGCACTGCCCCGTTCTACACTCACCTATAGCCCAAGAGCTGTCAGTGGCGCTGAAAGATCACCCTGGGCATGATATGTCTCCAGCTCCTTTGCAGTGGAGGTTCGCGAAGCAAGTGCCATAAAGACCTTTGCAGCCCATTGCAACTCCAGAACCGAAGGGCGCTTGCGCTCACAAGTCCCTTTATTACCTGCCCAGGAAATCTCTTTGCCTGCCTGGCAGCCAGCCTTCTGCATGTATCAAACTTTTGCATTATTATTTTTCTGTGAACCGCCCTGCGATCTTCGGGCGAAGGGCGGCATATATTTTGTAATAATAATGATGATGACGACGACGATAACAACAACAACAATATCAATATGCCGGCTGCAGCAGCATGCAGCCTCGATCAGACAGCAGCACCCCGCCCTTCTCCCACCTCAGGGAAGATCAGACACTTAACTTCGGGAGTTTCCTTTGATTCCCTTGTTTGGCGAAGCTCATCTCCCTCGGAGGAGGCTCCGACCCGGCCCTCCCGCGAGAGGACTCCCACCCACCCACCCCCATATCATGGAAGGGAGCGGGGAGACACCCAGGCGCAAACCTCTCCCTCGCCAACCGCTCCCACCCCGCCCTCTCGTCCCTCTCTTCCTCCTCCTCCTGCTCCTGGCTGCCTGCAATCGGAGGGATAAATCAGGGGAGGAAACGCGCGCACGCACACCCACCCACCCCGAAACAGTCACACGCGCGCGCGCGCGAGGGAGCCGGGATCTGTTACAAAAGTAGCCCCGATGGCGGCGGATCACAGCAAGCAGAAGCTGCCGCCGCCCGAGTAGCAAGAGCCTCTCTCTCTCTCGCCCGCCTCTGGCTGCGTCTCCCGCTTCCCGCCCTCCACCCACCGAGCGCGGCCGCTTCCCTCCGCCTCTCCGCCCAGCCGCCCGGGAGGAGCCGCTGCCTGCTTCTCTGAAGCTGCCTGTGGCTTTACACAGAAGAGGAGAGAGAGAGATTGATTGATTAGTATTATTCCTCCCGTGCTCTCCCCGATTATTATTTTTTGAACTTCACCACTATCATCATCATCAACATCATTATTATCATCACCACCACCATCCTTTTATCTGGCACTTGTGGGCAAGGGGGCATCGATCTTCGATCAGGAAGATGGCTGCTGGCTGGTGGCTCTTTTTCACCCTGACCCTTTTGCAGTCCTTGGTGATAAACCTCTCCGCAGACGGGCCCTTCCCTTCTGCCACCACGTAAGTCCCACCTGAGTCCGGCAGGATCCCCCCCGTTCTCCTTTCTCCTTGCATGGTAGTGAGAAGTAGAGTCAGGAAGGGTGGAGGAGATTTCGCCCGAGGAAGGGAAGCGGGGAGGAGGAGGAGGAGGAGGAGGAGTGCCAGGGTTTGCTAAGGCGGGCGAGCCGTCTTGCTGGCCACGGATCCCCTCAGCTGGAGAAAAGGAGCAACTGGTAGGCTTGTCCCGGGTCTGGGCTGGGCTTGGGCTGGGCTTGAAGGGCCTGCTTCTGCTGCCATGCCCGCTGGAGCCCAGCCCAGCCCGGGATATTCCTGCCAGCGATCAACAGCATCTCCAAATAGATGGACGGACTTAGAGGAAAGTTTCTAGTTTCATCGCCGCCACTGTGACTTAAATGGCTGTTTTGACCTCGTGGAGATTTGGGGCAAAGAAAAAGAAAAAAGAAAACAGAAGCATTTTAAAGGAAAGCGCGCCTGTGTTGTATAGAGAAATGTATTTTCCCCGAAAGGCCCTGAAGCCGAAGTCACGGCGCAACGTTTAAGTTTTCTAACGCTCATTGTAACCTTAGTGCTTCCAGCGTATGACATGAATGTTCTGACAGTTCCAGGGTTTGTTTTGCGTGCGTGTGTGTGTGTGTGTGTGTTTTGAAAGCATCCACGCATGTGCAAAACCAGAGCTGTGGTGGGTTTCTCTCTTTCTCTCTCTCCCTTTTTTCACTCTTCTAAAATGCTATGCAAGGTAGCTGAGTGTTCTCAGATTTAGCGATGATCTCGTTAGGCGATGCATCGGCGAGTCCTGCTAATTATGGTCTGCTTTCCGTTTGCTGCCTTGCATGAGTGCAGGATAGCATCTTGAAAGCAGCAGGCAGTGATTAGCAGAAAACTTGCCCAGAGCAGGGCAAGAGGTTCACATCAAGAAACGAAGGCAGAAAATAAATAAATAGGCCGATGTCTGATTCCCCCCCCCCCAGTGAGTTAAAGTAACAATTGTGGGGACTGATCTGTGTTGCCTCAGAAACACTTTAGTTCTTAAATCTAGGCAGCCACCGTCATTAAGCATCTTAGTGTGAATGACTCACTGTAACACATTTTATACAGAGTTAAAACACACGGACGGACACACACACACACACACACACACAGAGAGAGAGAGAGAGAGAGAGAGAGAGAGAGAGAGAGAGAGAGAGAGAGAGAGAGAGAGAGAGAGAGAGAGAGAGAGAGAGAGAGAGCAATGCTTAGCAGCCTGCATTCTTGGAAAATAGAAAGTGTACTGTGCTGGTTCAGTTGGTGTGGAAGGAGGACTTTACAGTGATTGTTATAAGTGCAGTTCACCAGTTAGCTAGCTGTTTCAGTGAGGTTCAGATCTCTGTGCTTCCTCTTCCTCAAAAGGGGCTGGGCTCATGGCTAGGAGGAGTAAGTTAAGGGAGAGAGCTGGGCTAGGAATATCACCTTTTTAGAATGGTTAAATGAAGCCTTGCTCCAGCTGGTGGATTCCACCATCATTACCATCCCATTTCCTTCAGCTGGCTCTTTGCCATTCTGAAGCAAAAGCGTCTTCCAAAAGCAAAACTGCCCAGCCTGAAAAAAAAAGTCATAATTTTCCACCCCTACTTTTGTTTGGTTTAGTGGGGAGGGTTAGTGTTTGGGTTTACCACAGATGTATCCTGTCATTTGCTGTTGAATGCCTAAAACTTTGATGGGACTTGCACTGTGAAAGAAATGTGTGCCTAAGCCAGGCTGATTACTTGGCCGCTGCATTTATGGTTAGAGGAAACAAAAATGGGAGCAAGAACCAGAGATGCAAAAAAGATAAGCTGCTCAAGAGAGGGAGCTGAATAGAAGAAACAAATTGGCTTGGTGTTACAGTATCTTAAGACAGTTGCTTCTTTGAACGGAAAGAAGTACTGTAGACTTTACAGATTCTATCCACAACACAGGCTGTTTCTTTACCAAAGTATCCTGGAAGAATATTCCTTTGTTTCAAGGCAGAGAAATGAGGTTTTGGTTGGGGAATAAACCAGCAGGAAAGCTGAAAGATGCCTATTTTAAAAAGGGAAAGGGGGAAGTTACAGGTGCTGCTTGAAGATGTGTTAGATTGTTATAATAATAACTAGAAATCCCCTCTTCTAGTACAGGAAGGAAACAAAGACAAATCAAATCCAGGATGTTGCCAAGTAAAGAATTAAATGCAGATGTGGTTAAACCAGAAAGCAGAGGCCAACAAATCAAAATCTTTTGATGAGCAGCTGGTTCCAAATAATAATTGCAACTAAAAGCAAAACAATCCCTGGACCTTTTCATCATCGTATTTGGAAGGGTCTATCATTTGTTCATTCTTTCAAAATGATATACAATTTACAAGTACAGGATTTAGGGGAGGGAGAAAAACCTTCTTAATTTTCAGGAATATATATTTAATAATAATCCGCTGATTAGAAATGCCTACTTTTTGTTGTTAATCTTTCGCCTTATAAATTTTCTACCAGTAAATGTGGTTTCATGGTTACATACATGTATTAAAATGCATTTTAAATAAGTAAATATTTTATCAACACCTATTGATTAACATTGTTGTACTTTGTCTCCCAATGGTAATTCTTCATCTAGTATGATTTAAAAAACAAAATAATTAACAAACAATTACTGGCATTTTTACCACACACACACCAGAACATTATATATATATATAGGCAACATTATGCAGTATGAACTTGTCAGATTTCTAGAATGATATGCAAGCTAAACTTGGAGATACTGCATATGTAACTATAAATTGTTCTAGCAGAAAACAAGCACAGCATTGCCTTGTGTTTAAAAAAAGGTTTTAAAATGAGATGGAATGTGTTCTTTTACACATTTCAGATGGGTGTTATGTCCCAAAATATTTTGTATTGTCTCGTGGTTTTAAAATGAAAATAATCCCTTTTCATTTAGAGCATTAATTTGAATGTTTTGTCCAAGCAGTGATGATTGTGTGGTATGTTTCATGAACTGAGGATGGAATTATTTGAATTTCATTGAGGCTTATGTCTAGGTCTGCTTGTGTTTTTTCTTTTCTTTTTTTAAAAAATACCATCCCTATTTAATGCTATTTTTAAAAGCCAAACTGAAAATGGGTATGAGGCATACCTTGTTGCTTTCTATTTTCAGGATCCATTCAAACTGATTAAATCAAATTAAAAACATTCTGTTCTGAAATTGGGAGAATTTTACACACCATTTGCTCAGGTATAATGTGTAGAACACAAGGTCTTTAAGGAATCTTCCTTTTAGCAATAAGCTTGAGAGGGTGGTATTATTTTACTGTTCCCAATGCAAGCTAAATGTTTGGAATGTTCAGCATAAAATACAGTGGCCTAAACACACTAATGGTAGAAATATCTGAGCTCAGTAAGACTTACATCATAGTAGATGTGTTTAGGACTAAGTGATTCATTGTGTACTTAACAGTATAACTGTTAAGATACCTTACCATTGCAATGAGATATTGGATCACCCACCACATGATGTGGGTATCAAAGTTCTACTTCAAATACTTTAAAATAGCCTTTAATGAATGATAAATTGTTGAACACATTTGTGTTTCATGACTTTCTCACATGCTTTGCTTAGTGGAAATTATCATTTACTGTAGCAGTTATTCAGGGAAGAGAGATTCCATGTACAAGAGGCAGAATAGCCAGAAAATGTAATATAGTGTCAGTGTCGCCTCATAGATTTCTCCCACCAACCTATTTTAAGTGCCACTTGTAGCCTGAAGCACTGGAAGCATAAACCACTGCAGTTAAAGTGTAGTTAACTTTTTTTATAAAATATAGTTAACATTTTAACGGTAGTTAAAATTAACAATCATGAGTTGGGTGCCTAATGTGCCGATCAATAACTTATACATTTGTTGGCTGCAATTATTACTACCACCCTGTTGCTTTGTATGTGTCATATGGGGGGGGGGAGGACTAGATGTGTTTAAAGAGCACCACGTTCATTTTTAAGAAAATGGCCAAAGGAAGCTGATTATTGGAATTTTTGCACCTTCATTTGTGTACAGCTTTTTAAATATACTAATATTAGCAGATAATGTAAATATTGTAAAATATTAAATATCCCAAATTTTTGTCACTGGGGTATTTTTTTAAGAAAATTATTGTTGAACTGCATTGATACGCATGAAAGGATATTTTCTAGGGGGAGGGAAGTGTTTTATTCCTGCAGCAAATATTGAAATATTGAGGTGCCTGGGAATTTGCCAGCCTCATTTTCACTAAAAAGAAATTAGGCTGCCAAGATGCTTTTCCACCCCTTGATTCTTATATTGCTGCTGTGTCTATGACTCTTCCATCTAACTTAGAATGTGTGAAAGTGTAGCTACAGTGTCTTTTCCTTTTTTCAAATAATCTCACTTGCTAGATTGACTAATAGCAGAAGACTTGCTTTAGGTCTTTAAGGCAACAGAGGCAATGAAAATTTTGCTTTCAGTGGGCTGTTAAAATCTAATCTTTAGCACACACAGAAAAGCAAATGCTAATTTGCAATTATTCTCCAGAAGAATCCTCTAATACACCCTTTAACGTTTGCTAAAGAATAATTTTTAAAAAACAATCCTGTCTAGATAAGCTAGTAATGCAGTAGTCAGTAAGAATAAAAAGTTTATACCCAATTCCTAAATATATTACATGAAAGCAAGTTCTTTTTAAAACAATGGAACAAGTCCCCTACAGATTGCTCAGGACCAAGCAGGTAGGATATTGCAGTCTCAACCCATTCTTTATAATTGGAGCCGGAATACTCCTGGCATTTTGAGTACAAGGGCTGTTTTCCATTAATCAGTCATTATAAGTTTTTACTTGGCTAGAACTTTGATCATTGTATTCTCATTCTGCCCACTTTTTCCCCCTCCCTTACCAAAGTATTTATTTGAATTAGGGTGATCGGTGGAGGGTTGTAGGTAGAATAATGTATAAATTTCAGATACGGAAGTCTGGTTTCTATTATTACTTAGGGCATGATCCACAGAGCACAGGTGTAGCACCTATTCACAGAGGATACCTATAGAACCCAACAGGAGCCATGAGGGCAGAGAAGGATGAGTGGATGGAGACATGGAAGAGGTGAAGAGACCTCATGTTGCCTGTTGCATGTAGAGAGAGAGAGAGAGAGAGAGAGAGAGAGTGTACAGGCTTTCAAGGCTTATGGAAACCCTCTGTGTGAGAACAGCATCTCTGTATCATGTGAATTATGCACTTATAAATACCGGCAGTGCTCTTTTCTTCTTTGCAAAAGTCTTGATGCTTCTTGTACTAAGCATCTTGGTCACTATCACCTGTTGCTTCAGACAGCTTTTCTTGCAAAATGTTTAAATCTGTCCCAGGACTAATATTGGCAGTTACCCTTTAAACCATTCCTTTGTTGGTCAACATAATTTGTTGCCTTAAGTGGAAATCTCAAGGCAGCCCTGTTTAGGGAAGCTTTTAATGTTTGATTTCTATATTTTAATGTTTTGTTGGAAGCCGCCCAGAGTGGCTGGGGGAACCCGGCCAGATGGGCGGGGTATAAATAATAAATTATTATTATTATTATTATATAAATTACTTTATACAAAAAAACCCGATTGTGGTCTTCTGGTGCAATTTCATTTGAATTGATGTTTTATGGCTATAAATGTGATAATTTGAATCCACTTCTTAATTTGCCCTGCTGAATCAAATGGATCACTTGAATCCTTAAGATACCCTGATGACAACCCTGAATTTTTTTAGTTGGCAATGAAACATGTGGTATAAAGACTATTCCTATGAAAAGAGAAATGCTGAGAGACTGCCCAGTGCAGCAATTCATTCTCTGGCTTTCAGCTAATTCATGTGCCACTGATTTTCATGTGAATTTGGGCACATTACTGAGGATGGGGTTTCCAAAACCATTTGTAAGTCTTATGTATCCTAAAGAAATGTTGATATAATACGACAATTCCCTCCTGGTAGGAGGGAACAGGACTTGGGAAAATATATTACCTCCTTGTGAAAGTTGAATACTACCATAATGCCTATTTGCTGTGGTGTCTCCCACAGCCCAAGTACCACTCCTGTAGGGCCACTGGGAGATACTAGAGTGGAGCAGCCCCATAGTTGTATGGGGTATTATACATCCACCCTTTTCCTTGGAAGCATTATATTATTGGAGAAGACTAGAGAGATCCTTCCCTAGCCAGACCTATTCCCTAGAGTACAGTCCTATCAGCATATTGCTGGTGTCCTCTAATGGAATATATACAAAATGTCCGTCTTCGCAAGTTGTGTGGCTATGTAGATGACACCAGCCTGTTTGAAATCATTCAAAAACAATGGGTTGAGCGTTGCTGGATTCCCTGCAGGAACTCACCTTCTGGGAGGCACTTCAACTGATCTGTCATGCCCATGCTTTCACAGAAGTACAAGTATTACCTTCAATGATCTTTTTTTTTGGTTCAGTGTCCTATCTCCAGTGGTAGCCAAAAATGTTGCTTTAGTGTTATTGAAGCACATCTTCTGGAGATTTAACAAGTAGAAGAGCATAATATATGGTAGCTCCCTTGTTATGGACAGATAATTCAGGCTTTGCCTGGAAATTATCAGGCGTGGAGGAATAGTTAGTATCATCTATCTCTAGAGATTGATAGACCAGATGGGGATCTAGATACAATAGCCCTTAAACCCTCTTTCACTTGATAGAATCTAGTTAAAAGCCCATTTGGAGGCCTGTGTTGTGCTGGTTATGGTGGCAAAGAGAACATGCTCCCTTTACATTGTGCCATTTGTCAGAGCCTTTGCCAAGTGGTGGGAGGGTTCTGTCAACTTAGTTCCTCTGCTTCATACTTAGGAATATCTGTGACTCTCAGTAACTTCTGTTTGGGACACTTAGCTAATAAAATTCCTTGAAAGCGTTCTCACGTAGGCATCATGCTGGAGATGTTCCAAGCCTTCCTTCCTTCATTGCAGATCCTTCGATGAGTTTCCATTCTTGATAACTGAGTAAGCTGGCCAAGTGATATCAGTTTCATAATTTTTGACCCAGCAATATATTGCAAATCATGTTATGTATTATTGTCCAAAACCGGTTTGAAGTCTGTACAGTGTCATGATTTCGCTTTCATAATTTTTGACCTGGCAATATATTGCAAATAATGATGTGTATGTTGTATGTGTGTGTGTGCGTGCATATGAGAGAGAGAGAGAGAGAGAGAGAGAGAGAGAGAGAGAGAGAGAGAGAGAGAGAGAGAGCTATGCAAAAATCACAATGGAGGAAAAATAATGAAACCAGCCAATGCCTCTACATAGCTCCAGCCTTATTTCAGACATTCTGTTATATCAGTATATCACAATGTTTAGCTGGTGATATAATATGATGTTGAAAACCAGATATCACCCAGCCCAACAAGTTATGTAGACCAGCTTGCAACTTGCTATTCTCAGGAAGGTAGTTAATCAAGCAAGCAGTTGTGATGCAACTCTAGGAAATTGTAGTTGTGGCAGATTACCTAAATCCTTGTCTGAGTTTTGGGCTGGTTCCATCCTGATTGAAACTGACTTGGTGACACTGGTTGACAATCTGTTGGAAGACAGGAGGAGAGTGATTCTGTTAATTGTCCTGAAATTTTAATCAACATTGAGTATTATTCCCCCCCCCAATAGTATTTGCTTGCATTACTTTTGTGGGCTAGGTTTGAAAGCAAGGCAGTTGTGGCAGTTTTGCTTCTAATTCACAGGTAGGCAGCAGAAAGTGGTGATAGATGATAGTTGTTCCTCCCTATGCCTTGTCCTGTAGGCCTTCAGAATTTTCATTTCTTTCTCTCCCTTCCTCGATATTGGGGCTGTCGTTAGGAATCTACCAACCTACTTCTTTTCTTTGGATCCAGGCGAGGCCGTAGATTTCCTTAACAAATCAGTGATGAACTGGATATAAGTAAAAACTGAACATAATACAGAGGTGTTGATATGGACCAATTAACCAGAAGGCAGGTAAAGTACCTCTTCTGGGTGGAGTCATACTGCTCAAAATTTAGACACCTTTATCTTGGTAGGAATTGTTGATTCCCTGTCATATCTAACAGCTGGTTTGTTCCTTGAGCATGCAATCCAAAGACTGGAAGAACTGCTATCTCAGGTTAATTGATTGCTGAATAAGCGACCACTCAACTGAATGGCACAAGAACATGTTCTGACACGTTTTAATTTGGTTACCCTTATTCCAGAATACTATTTGGTAACAATAATCCTTTGATTGGATTACTGTATTCCCTGGGATGGTAAGAAGCAGCAGCAACCAGATTTGCTTGCTTTTTGCATAAATTTCACTATTTATTTACAAAGATTCTAATGAGTTTATGAAAGAGATTGACATTCTATAATACCAACAAATCAGCAAGCTTTTGCAGTTAATTACAGCAACCCAATTGCCTATTTCTGAAGCTGCACACAAAATATGCTTGTTACAATATTGTTAGAAGGAGGTTTGTAACCAATAATTGGCTGTGATAAGTTATAGCGTTTCCAAATATTGATTTGGGCCACCTTCCTAACATAGATTTAATGTAGGTAAAATCACAGTTTGGAAGAATGAGTTTTTAAGCAATTATCCTTTTTGTGCATTTGGACCTAGTCAAGTCAGTGCACATGCCCTTATGTCATTTTGTCTGCTGATGAGATTTCCTTTCACTGGCTTGGCTGGGAAGAACTGACCTCTAGCCAAGAAAGTCAACAATTTTTGGTTTACAGGCTAATGCTACTGAATATCGCTTCCCCTGGCCGCTTGGCTCATTGCCTTCTAATGCAGGAAATAGATGCCAATATTCATAGCAGTTCCACAAGTGTACTTAGTGCCGTTTGAGAAGGTAATCTGTGGTTGTTGTTAGAGAGAGTTTAGGAAGAAGGGTGGTACC
Organism: Zootoca vivipara; assembly: GCF_963506605.1. Lineage (NCBI taxonomy): Eukaryota > Metazoa > Chordata > Lepidosauria > Squamata > Lacertidae > Zootoca > Zootoca vivipara. The sequence continues at coordinate 3,465,454 of NC_083285.1, forward strand.
AGAGCTTTAAACAAAAGAGCTCTGTTGCTAGGTTACAGCCTTCCAGATCAGAGGGAGGAACCCACTTTGTGGTGTTTTCAAATATTGTCATTCTGTTCTGTTTCTCATTTGACTGAACTTTCTCTTGAGGGAAGAACATGACTATCTTGGGTTCTCATCTCCAGAGGGACTAAACACTTTGCTTCTGATTGTACTCACCAAGTTACTACTTCAGAGTTGCCTTTTATTCTGTTGCCTCAGAAAATGGTGTAGCCGTGATCTTTGGAAAGTGGGGTGGGGAGTCTGATTCATCTGCTTCATACGCAGCAGAAGCTTTTTATAGACCGAGTGAAATTGTGCTGTCATACCTGCTTCTCTCGTAAGGATGATTGGAGACCTGGGGAATTAGGACTGTTAATCCTCCCCATCCTTATTTGGAGTTCAAGGCAGATTGCAAAAGCAAACCTAATTGAACTTACCTAGGAGTCAGCAAAAAACTGACTGTGTAGGTAACTTGAGAAGCGTGACTGTACCTGGTTTGTGCTGGTGTTAGCCATGACTCTGAATGTAAGCAAGCCCTGAGACGCAGTAAAAAAGAGGAGGGTTAGGATAAGGTTACCAGACGTCCCCATTTCCCGGGGACAGTCCCCGGATTTACAGATCAGTCCCCATACAAAATCCATTGAAGTTGAAAAGTGTCCCCGGATTCATTGAAAAAAATCTGGCAACCTTAGGTTAGGAAGCCCATGGTGGTATTCTGTCACACTGCTTTCATAACAATAGGAAAGCTGAGGTGTGGCTGGCCCATGGGGACACTGCGTGCATCAATCACCACAGATAATCCCCTGCTTATTATCATTGTGCTTGGGTCATATTCATGTGTGGATGAAATTATGCTAGCAGTTCCACATGTTCAGGTCAGTTATCATGTGGCTTAGGGAGCCATAGGTGTCTCTGTGTGTGCACATGTTCCTTTGTGTTTCCTAGCAAGCATGAGAACAACCTTTGGCTGCTGCTTGTGATTAATGCGGTGAAAACTTAACCACGAGTCTTGCTTCAGATGGCATGCTAAAGCAAACTTTGGCTGGGCTCAGTGTGGCACTGCTGCAAGAAGGACCAGGGAGGAGTAAAGTCCCTCTTTGGGTGGGCAAATAAAATAATTTTAACTTAGTTCCTAAACCAACTTTCTAAATACACAAAACCAACCTTGTAAATAAGTCCATAAAAGTTACTAGTCTGTTTTGTTTTGTTTTTTAAACCAGCCTGCTAAGGCTGCAGAGGATACAACGCCACTCCTCCATGGCTGGAATGGAAATCTAGGCTGCTAACCTTTCAGGATTCTAAAATAAAAGGAAAACTTCTCCCAATGCCCCCACAGTCTTCTGAATTTCCATGCTGATAGCGGAAGAATTGATTTTCCTTCCTTTATGGTTAGTATGGAAACAAAGAAAGGCTGACAAAGGAAGAATTATTCACTATTCTGCTCATTCACCTGCATGAAACTTCTGTTCATGTATGGCTACTGTAAAATACAATGATGGCACCCCCCTGGATATGTCTGACATTGCATAAATGGGGCACCACCACAGGGAAGTCCCTCTCCTCAGTCTTAACCCACCTAACTTTTGGGAGCAAGCAGAACAGTTCTTAAAATGTTGGACAAATTTGTATGGGAGAAGGCAGTCCTTCACAACTCTTGGTCCCAATCTGTTTAGGGGTATAGGTAAAGGTAAAGGGACCCCTGACCATTAGGTCCAGTAGTGACCGACTCTGGGGTTGCGACGCTCATCTCGCGTTATTGGCCAAGGGAGCTGGCGTACAGCTTCCAGGTCATATGGCCAGCATGACTAGGCTACTTCTGGTGAACCAGAGCAGCACACGGAAATGCCGTTTACCTTCCCGCTTGGAACGGTACCTACTTATCTATGGTACTTGCACTTTGATGTGCTTTTGAACTGGTAGGTTGGCAGGAGCTGGGACCGAGCAACAGGACCTCACCCCATCGTGGGGATTTGAACCGAAGACCTTCTGATTGGCAAGCCCTAGGCTCTGTGGTTTAACCCACAGCGCCACCCCCACATCCTGTTTTGGGGTAAAATAGCTGTAATGGGTTAACACTATTTGTGATGTTGTTGTTTTTTGTTTTACCTGACCTGTCAAGGGTTAACCCACACTCAAGGCTGGCTGACTGAACATTCTATTAGGGGAGGAATGCTCGTGTTTAAAAGGGAGGAGCAGCCGTTTGTCAGTGAGTAGAGGGTTTTGAGGAATGGGAGCGTGTGTGGTGAATAAAAAAAGAAGAAGGTCTTATAGTTAGGATAAAGGTAAAGGTAAAGGGGCCCCTGACCATCAGGTCCAGTCGTGTCCGACTCTGGGGTTGCGGCGCTCATCTTGCTCTATAGGCCAAGGGAGCCAGCGTTTGTCCACAGACAGCTTCCAGGTCATGTGACCAGCATGACAAAGCTGCTTCTGGAGAACCAGAGCAGCGCATGGAAACACCGTTTACCTTCCCGCCAGAGCGGTACCTATTTATCTACTTGCACTTTGATGTGCTTTCGAACTGCTAGGTGGGCAGGAGCTGGGACCAAGCAACGGGAGCTCACCCCGTTGCAGGGATTCGAACCCCCAACCTTCTGATCAGCAAGCCCTAGACTCCGTGGTTTAACCCACAGCGCCACCTGGGTCCCTATAGTTAGGATAGGTTTAGGTAAAGGTTGGAAAAGATATATACATTGGAACCTCGGTTTATGAACACCTCGGTTTACGAATTTTCGGTTTACGAACGCCGCAGACCCATCTGGAACGGATTAATTCACTTTCCATTACTTTCAATGGGAAAGTTCGCTTCAGTTTATGAACAGACTTCCGCAACCAATTACACCCATGCTTCGGGTTAAGTACGCTTCAGGTTGAGTACTCCGCGGACCCGTCTGGAACGGATTAATCCAGTTTCCTTTACTTTCAATGGGAAAGTTCGCTTCAGTTTATGAACGCTTCAGTTTATGAACAGACTTCCGGAACCAATTGTGTTCATAAACCGAGGTACCACTGTACATTGAATGTTTGACAAAGGTGAAATAACAAAAACCAAGCTTGTACACATGAAACCATAAAATATTCGTTATGACTAGAAGCAAATAAATATTCATCGTTTAAGTGTCAAGTAAAGAGTCGTCTGTATTATTTTCCAGCAAGGTATCAGCACTTGTTTAGGTGGAGACACCACAAAGGACAAAACTTCCTACAAGAGAAGAATGGATAGTTTGTGTCTTTGAGTCTCACTGAATAGGAGCACAAACCTAAAGTGTCACAGTGTTGCCTCGGTGGAGAGGTAATCTTTTGCAGTGTGGGAAGTTGAGGGAGAGTGAACCCCTTTACTGTGGACAAAAGGGAAAGTCTCATAAATAGTCCAAAAGGTGCAAATGATACCTGGCCGTGTGTGCTGGAAGAAAAACCTCATTACTATCAAGCCCATGGGGTAGAAGGGTTTGCAGCAAGGCGAAAGGGAGAGAGAGAGGTTAGTTTTACCTCAGGATTCCCTAGTAGCTCTTTAAGTAATATAGAGGTTGAAGTGGAAAAGACGAAAGAAAAGGATTTCATCGCAGTAGCCTCTAAATTTGTGATAGCCACAGCGGAGACTTGGAAGCAATCAGAGGAACGCTTGCGTGCAAATATCAGGAATTTAGCTGCAGGAGGACATCCATAATGCAATATAATGAGAGAAAACTCCATTTTAAAGGCTAATTATTAGTCTCCTTTGATAGATCTCTTAATTTCATTCAATAATTTTTCATAATAATTTTTAAACTAATTCAAATTTTTGGCCGTCATATTTACTCCCAGGTATTTCACCTTTTCTCTGTGTTTAAATTTAATGTTGATTTATTGCCTATTGTTTCTCATCGTTTGTATGTGAAAGGGGGAAGACCGTGAGTACAACTGTGTCTGCATATGTGTGAGAAGGAACGCTGCTCTTCTCAATAGCTAAGTGGGCTTAAGAGACATGACGTGGTGGTACCGTGGTATGTGGGCCTTGTTGCGTCAAACACATAGTCAGGAGAGTCTCGCATTAGCCCTTGAGAGGATTTGCTTCTGCTAATCCTTGTCTCACCAAATTCACCTCCTGCACCATCCCTAAATCGGTCACAGGGAACCTTGACATTAATTGCATCTTGGATTGGTATCACACGTGCCTGTTAAAAACAGTTCTTGAGCCTCTCTGCTGCTGTGCATATGTGAAAGGAAGAACGGCAGTTTTAAATGTGCTTGGATCAGGTTTTTAAATTGATGGATGGCCCTGCAGGGAAGATGGATTTACAATTGCTTTTCAGTTGTCATTTTTTTGGTTCCACCTGTGAACTGAGGAAGTTTGTTTGAAGTATGTACTGTATTTAGTCCTGCCCTTACCACTTTTCCCTCATAGAGTTGGGCCGGTTTTTAAAAGATAAACAAAAACATTAAAACAAACAAGCCCATTTCTTTCCTCCAGGGCAATGATTCCAGTTTGCAAAGCTCTTGAGAAGGACAGGTGAGAGAAAGGAGGAGAAAAATAACTGCAAAGGAAAATGTATATAGCAGAAGTCATTATGTTACTCTGGTGCTGATATTGCCTTCCTGTGCTATCAGGGCCCCTCATTCCCCACCCCAACCCTACAATCATGTAGTTCAAAGCCTACTCACTGATTGTCTGTGTTTCTTTCTCTTACTCCCATACACTTAATCTTTTTTTTTAAAGGCACTATATGTGACCTGAAGGGACGCAGGTGGCTCTGTGGTCTAAACCACTGAGCCTAGGGCTTGCCGAACAGAAGGTCGGCGGTTCAAATCCCCGCGATGGGATGAGCTCCCGTTGCTCGGTCCCAGCTCCTGCCAACCTAGCAGTTCGAAAGCACGTCAAAATGCAAGTAGATAAATAGGAACCGCTCCAGCGGGAAGGTAAACGGCATTTCCATGTGCTGCTCTGGTTCGCCAGAAGCGGCTTAGTCATGCTGGCCACATGACCTGGAAGCTGTATCCCTCGGCCAATAATGCGAGATGAGCGCCGCAATCCCAGAGTCGGTCACGACTGGATCTAATGGTCAGGGGTCCCTTTACCTTTACCTTTATGTGTGACCTACCTTACTGGGCTGTTGTATGGGTCAGTAAAACAATACATTCAAAGTACTTTGAGTACTTGAGCAAATTGCAGCAAATCCAACTCCTGGGGTCAATGCCTCTTTAACTGAATGGAGGCCATTTAAATTAAAAACAGACACTAAAAACAGTCAGTCACTACCTCTCAGCCTAGCCTTCCTCACAGGGTTGTTGTAAAATGAAATCGGGGGGGGGGGAGACCTGTGCAGCCCATTAAGCTCCTAAAGGTGGCACATAAATGTAATGTATGAATAAATAAATAAATAAATACAGTTTAAATTAGTTAATACAGACGGGGATTGGGATATAGTTATCCACTTAAAAGGCTTGTTGAAAGAGAACAGTCATTTGACACCAAAAAAAGCAACAAAGATGGTGCCTGTGTAATAAGCAATGGAAGGAAATTGCAATGGGTCGGTGCCACCACAAAAAAGGCCTGGTTATTATATCGTATGGAATGGTTTGGTGTGTGTGTGTGTTTTTTTCTTTGCTTTTAATATTGTTTTTAATGCCGTAACCCACCTTGGGACCTTAGGGTGAAGGGCATGTAATAGATAAAATAACAATACTAATGATAATGCTACTACTGCTGCTGCTACTAATACCTGCAGGAGTCCAGCTTCTGCAAAATACAGTCATTGATTGCATATATAAAAGGTGAGATGAAATTTGGTCCATGACAAGAGTCCTGTTCAAGCATTCAGAGAGGGGTGGGGGTGGGGGTGGGGCGGGAGTGGGGGCAACAGCATTGCTGTAGTGATTTGTTTTTGTTCTTATTTTTATTATGTACTTTGTGTTTTTTACATTGTAATTTTATGTTGTGAACAGCCCTGAAATCTATGGATAAAGGGCAGTATACAGATTTAATAAATAAATAAATAAATAAATAATAATAATAATAATAATAATTTCATCACGTCTGATGCGAGCCTCTGCCCATGCAACTGTAAGAGGGTCTCTAATGAATGCACGAGACTGGAATCTTCCCTCCACATCATTGTACACACCTGGAATACTGAAAAGGGCTAAGATAATAGAGCCCACTGTACACTCTCACTTTGCAAACTGGAAGTGTTACAGAAAGGTTCAGTAATAACTCTTCACCCACAGACAATGACTGAGCAGATGACCCATAGCTTGAAAGCCAGGATGAATCCACTCCCCACCCGTGGCCAGCCTTCTCAGATGATGAAGCCCCCTGCATAAAGGTTCCTTGTGCTTCATCTTTGTGTATATGAAACAAAAGAACTGTGCCACCATGTAGAGTTAACATGGGCATATATGGAATGACGGAAGGTTGTGGTTTTCCTGTGCTATAAAAATAAAAGATTGAATTCCAAGCAAAGCAGCACGTTTTTTTTGTTTTGTTTTGTTTGTTTTATTAGATGTGTTGGGATTTTAATCCCACAGCAGTAGAGACATCTCTCCGGAGGGTAGAAAGAATGTATAAAATAAAATGTATTACATTTATTGTGTTAAATGACACACAGGGGAATAGTTATGTATCACAGAAGAAACCATGCGTGATATCAGATGTGGTCATTTGTCTTCTCTTTAAATGATGAGCTGTTGCTGACATCATTTTGTTGGCTGTGTGCTGCTGGCTAAGTGTCTGTGCCAAATAAGGTGTCTGCAATAAAGACACAGTAAATTATATTCTGACTAGTATTGTGGCACGATGTGGTTTTAAAGCACGAATCCTACTAAAAGTCAATATTAATACATCTCAGGAAGAGAATGCACAGCATGAAGGAGTGCATGTATTTTTAACTTTAGAAATGAAAGCTACTGTTCAGCCCATCACTGCCCCCTCATAACAGCTTGCAGCATTAAAAATTACCATCCTGAATTGGTGCTGATTGAATGTGAGTATTACTGGTATGTATTGTTCATATTAGTTGTTGCTTGATTCTGTATGACTTGAGAGACAATGGCGTGTGCCTCCGGGTGGGAAAGCCAAACTACTGGAGACTCGCAGCGCCTGCTATGGCTGCAGAGACCAGTAACACAAAACTGCTGCCTCCCCTGCATTGTTTTTACTGCATTAGCAGCACTGAAGTGATCTCTCTGGAGACCAAGCCTGGGCAAGGTGTAGGGAGGTCCTTGGCTGCCCAGACGACAAGACTGCCCCCTGGCCTTGTTGTCCAAAGGAAAGCAGAGCAATATGTTTGGCACCAGCTTGGCTGCAGGAGGAGTTGGAAAGAGGCATGCAAGGTGCCATCAAACCATCCTAGGGACTCCACTCTAGATTTGAGCCTTTTTTTTTCTCCTGAAGACAACCCAGAAAGCAGCAGAGGTTTAGGATCATAGTTTTCCTTCTCTTAGATGGAAAGGTTGGCGAGCCCCATCTGCCTCTCACTTTCATCTACAGCACGTGCAGAAACTGCCTTATTGACAGCTGGACCCAGAGGCGTAGCAAGCCCATGTGGTACCCGGTGCAGAATTTTTTTGTCACCCCCCATGCCGCTTTGCTGGGGTGCTGGCAAAGCTGTGCCCTCTTGAGAGCCACAGCTCCCATCCCTCTCCCTCTTACAGCGAGCCAGGCTGGGAAGGAGGCTGGGAGGGAGGCCCCCGGCTCGCTGTAAAGCAGCAAAGCAGGAGCCGCTTACAGGGAGGGAGGGACGGGATCCTCTGCTCGCAGCTGCAGCTGTGAACAGAGGTTCCTCTACATGCGGCTGCAGCAGTGTGATGGCTGCTTACGCCGCCGTGGCGGGGCGCCGCCTTGTCCCCTGGAGACGTACCACTGGGAGCTCACTGCCCCCCCCAGTTGTGACGTCACTGGTTGGACCCACTATTGGTCTCGTCCAGTAAATCCACTGGAGCCTGTCTTTGCATACAGGGGAAGGCCCTAACTCACCAAGAGTTTGAGACCCATCGGCTGCCCTCACCTGATTTAGGGGCCAGTTGAAGCCATTCCTGGGGTGTGGCTGCTGTCGCATGCTGAAAGCTTCTAGGAGCCACAGGTGAGAGCTGGGTGCAGGGCAAGGACCAAAGGTGGACAAACTACCCCAGAAGGAACAGAACGTATCCCCCACCTGAGGTATTATCCCTCCCCTCACACTCCATACACCTGTCTCTCTCTCTCTGTGTATTTTTGTTAAGACAAAGAGACCAGAGGTCATAGGAAGTGTAAAAACTATAATCTTGGAATATTAATAGGCTTCAATTTAATTCTGGCTACATTTGTTTTGAAAAAAGGCCATGGATGTACCCATCAATTTAACATGATAATAAATAATCTTTTCAGTGAAATGTTGGGCATAGGAACAGTTAATAGAAAAGCTGTGTGCCTCCCCTACTATGGTTGCTAACCATGGTGGTTCCAGGCTTGAGACACTGCTGCTTGTTCTCCATTTATACTAAAGTCATCATTCTAAAACAGCATGATGAGAAAGGTATCTCAGATCTGAACAGAATATTCCAATGGTTTGTAGCATGTTCAGAGTTAATAGAACTTGGCAATTGCAAAGAGATAGTGTAAAAAGGCGCTGGCTTTCTGGGGAAAGGAGCGTGTAAAAAAAAGTTTGAGTAAGTTTGGGATTTGGGCTTGTTTGTATTAAAATATATGGATACAGCACAAAATGGGATCTAGCTGCCTAAATATGAGGCTTGAGTGGTTTAAATTCAGTGTATGAGATTCTAGTATCCCCTCTGCACTGTTACTGGTGCTATTTTAAATCTAGCTAGCTTTTTGTGGCACAATCAATGGCATGATCCTGGAGTGCTTAATTAGGATTAGAGCATTATCTTTGCATATATCCAACAGTAATAGTAGATGATGCTGCTGCCTCGTTCAGGAACTGACTAAATATATATTTAATCTGGTATTACAGTAGCTGACTCTATTTCCAGCTTCCTTGAATAATGAAGGTTGTATGTTGTTCACAGTTTCTAATCAAACTAAGTCCAAAGTCAGAGGATCTCTGTCTCTCAGCATTGTTATATGCATGTACCACAGGAAAGAAATTCATGTAGGAATCTAGTGTTGCCATTTTATTATATACCAGATGTTCTTGCAATAGATAAGCTAATGAGCTATTTTCTTTATTAACATCTGTGCAAGCGGGCCGCTTGGGACTTGAAATTAAGCATGTGCATGAGCTACTGTCAAAGGTTGTATTTGTGTGTTTAAAGTCATGTTCTTGAATCACTTAAGATTATTTATTGGTTTGTAGTGACAATCATCACCATTAATAATTGTGATTTTCAGTGAAATATAAAATGCAGTTTGTGATTTGTGCTTGAAACTGGCCTTGAGCAATTAATAATAATAATAATAATAATAATAATAATAATAATAATAATAATATATTTATACCCCGCCCATCTGGCTGGGTTTCCCCAGCCACTCTGGGCGGCTTCCAACAGAAAAATGAAATAAAATAATCTATTAAACATTAAAAGCCTCCCTAAACAGGGCTGCCTTCAGATGTCTTCTAAAAATCTGGTAAAAATTTGAAGCTGTGAGTGAGGACATGGCCATGTGATTTCATCCTGTATGAGAATTCCATAATCATGTGGCTTGTGTTAAATATACAGGTGAAACTCAGAAAATTAGAATATCGTCGAAAAGTGCATTTATTTCAGTAATGCAACTTAAAAGGTGAAGCCAATATATGAGATAGATGCATGGCATGCAATGCAAGATCTGTCGAGCCTTTGTTTGTTTTAATTGTAATTATTTGTCGTTAGGCAGGTCAATTATAAATGGAATGTAATTCATGAAATGTTATAGCTATGTTTATTTTTGTTTATTTTTGTATTATTGTAACTATTTGTTTTATTACTGTGGCATTTCCAAAAGAAAGAATTTGTAAAAATTAAAAGAAAAATAATAAATAATAAGTTGCATTACTGAAATAAATGCACTTTTCAACGATATTCTAATTTTCCAAGTTTCACCTGTACTTGATCACCAGTATGTCATTTCTTATTAGGGTTTCTCATCCCCTTAAATACATATCTTAGGACTATCATTATTTTGCGGGTGGGAAAATCCCTACTACTTTCCCTCAGGTTTTCATGTGACATGATGATCCTGTTTTTGTTTTAGGATGTTCTCTCATCCCTCCACCCCCGAATGTGTTTAATTGTGGAGGGCCTTTCAAAAACCTTGTGGACTTGGTGTCAGAGACCTAGAGCTGGCATGCAGAACACCAGTGAGACCAGGACTACTGGAGTGGGTGGTGCCTCTTTAAATGATGAAGCAGGTGGGGCTAGAATTGGGATGCAGCTGCTGATGCTATATAGGGCAAAGTCTCAGTTTGTTTATTGCTGAAGTAACACCTGAGCTTTGTGTTCCTATAGCATAACCTTGCATCCAGCCAGAGCTCTGCCTTGCCACAGAATGGGATTCTTTCCACCTTGAAAACACTGTCATGAGACAGAGTTGGTTTTCTGTGAGACAAAGGCCAAGAAAGCATCACCCAGTGTGCCCTACATCTTCTCATTCCTTGCCCCTGGCTACTCATTGCAATGTACTACCCTAGAAGCTCATCTAAATGGCCACATCTATTTCTCAAAAGGAGAGAGAGAGAGAGAGAGAGAGAGAGAGAGAGAGAGAGAGAGAGAGAGAGAGAGAGAGAGAGAGAGAGATCTATATTCCTCTTCTAGTGGAGATCACAGTTTCTCCTGCAGCTTGGAGAGGTGCCAGCTTGGCCTGTTAACACTTGATAATTAACATGGACACACACCCCTGCTTGTGATATTTGCATCACCTGGGACAAGCTGGTTAATAAACTAATGATTGTTTTCTTGGCTGAAAGTGCAGTAGATTTTCAGGAGGGAGCAATTACAAAAGCTAAAACAAAAAAACAAAAATAGCCCCACCCTTGGCTGGATCTAATCAGAAATCCAGACTGCTTTTATGCTTTATTTACAGGCCCATGACCTTGGCTCTGACTGGCAAAATGGGCTGTGGAGCGAAAGCCTCGTGATCAGGAAGGGCTCTGGAAGCCATCAGCAATAGTATTTGAGATAGTAGTGTGAAAGGTTCAACAGAAGATGGGCTCACTGCGTTAGCTGCCTTCCATGTCTCAAATATATGTGTGTGTTTTTTAAGAAGAGGAAGTAGAGCATACAATCTTTCCTCAATGTGTGTCAGTTTAAGGCTCCCACATTCTTAGGCTCCTGTGCAGAGACAGACAGACAGACAGACAGACAGACAGACAGACAGACAGACAGACAGACACACACACACACACACACACACACACACACACACAGAGTGTTTTGTGTTGTGCATAATTGCTTGCTGAAGGATAGCCAGCCTTTCACACTTGGTGGATAGGTTTCACTACTGTAATACAAAATCCGACACAGAAACAAGGTTTCCCGAGGGAACAGTTTTTCATCATCTTCTTCTTTTTTTAATATTCATGGAGACTTCAGAAATACAGTTAATTATACAAACAACCTTGTAAGAGCTGGTGCATTCTGGCAAATGACTCACGGAGTTAAAATGTCTGAGTTCCCGTCCTATCTTGGCTTCACGCTCACTACTTGACCTTTAATAAGTCAGTGTCTCTTGGCTTCAGTTCCTTGTCCTCCATCCAGAGAACTGGAATGACTTATATGCACGCCAGTGGAGCTTTTGGCTTGTGTTTAGGCTCAAAAGTGTGCAGAATAGTGGCAAATTAATTTTTGTATTTGAGTCTTCCCCAGCCACATAGGTACAATGTTGAGTGTCTCATACTCTCTTTTTTAATGGAGTAGAAGAGCTGTGTTTGTGTGAAGGAAGCTAAGCACTCCTCCCCATGACCCCTTCCCAGAAGATAATTCTGGCTGCCCTGCCCCCAGAGCTTTTTGCTGAACAAGGCTCACTTCCTTGTTGAAGCCCAGCTGAGGAAAAGTGATATCAAAAGAGAGGTGGCAGCGAGAGAACCTGTGGGTGGGGAACTGTTTAGGCTCTGAAAATAGGAACACATCTACTTTATGTGTGATTGTTAAATCTGTGTCTTCCCCCAGTGCAGGGATGAGGAACCCTTTTCAGTCTGAGGGACCCACTCCCTTCTAGGCACTGTCAAGGGGTCATGTGCTGGTGGTCGGCGGGTCCAGAGGCAACAATAAATCTACAGGTTACCTCTGGATAGTTGGCCAGTGCCTGTGCCCACTCCCACAACCCTTCACTACCCCAGAGCCAGGCAAGCAAGAGTCATATCAGAGTTCAGGGACACAAACCAACACTCAAGGAGGGTGCTACCTGAAATGGGGGACACATGAGAGGGCCAGACAGAGAAGCCTTTTTGCCCCTAGGCATGATGTCCCCCAACCCTGTCCCCCAAAATGTCTGTTGCCACCAGATACAATTTGAGCCTCATGACCCAGCAAACCCTTCACTCCCATATTACATGTTACACTGCTTTTGATGATGATGTTGTTGTTTAGTTGTTCAGTCATGTCCGACTCTTCGTGACCCCATGGACCATAGCACGCCAGGCACTCCTGTCTTCCACTGCCTCCCACAGTTTGGTCAAACTCATGTTCGTAGCTTCGAGAACACAAAAAACAATTTGTGGTATGCCAACTAAGTTCTGGTAAGAGGAGACCCACTGATATTGATGAGCCCAAGTTAGTTGTGGCCACTAATTTTAGGGGATCTACTTCATGTGGAACTTAGTGGCATACCACCCAGACCATGTATGCTTGTCCTCCGCTGGACATGCCAAAGTGCCAGCAGTTCAGTTGTACTGGGCACATAGCCTTGGGAGTGTCACAACAATGGTGTGGAATGGAAGGGAAGGCGAGAGGTGAGGAGCTGTCAAATTTTGGCATCGCATAGCTTGCCACTGAAATTTGAGACCCAACGTCCACCATTGGACGTACACAAACCTTGGTGTGCAACTGGTCTCTGTGCTGTGGCACTAATTTGTAACATGGGGGTTATCTACCATAATACCCAACCTGTGTCTCATGGATATTGCAAGGATTAACAGGGCAATGCTTAAGCGAAGCCCTTGTTCTCTATCTGCATCTGTGTTGCTGTCTTGTATGATAAGGAAAGAAAACACTGTATACTAAATTCTATTAGAAGGACAAGAGATTAACAACTGCTTGAATTTTTGAGTTTCCCTTTTTCTATTTATAGATTTCCCTGCCAGTTGAGATAAAAAACATTTAGGCTCAGTAACATTAAAAAACCCCTAGCCATGAGACTTACTAGATTTGGGGACAGACTGCAGAATCACTCCTTAAGGGATTTTGTAGATGCTTTGAGACTTGACATTTCTAAAAATATAGTGGCGTATATTTGTAGTGTAATATATGAAATGCAACCGCTGGCTGTTCATGGAATGCCAAGATAGTGGCATTCCTGTTTTCTGTTTTCATATATTTTTGTTTTATAGCAGAGAGGTATGCAATCTCAGCACTGTAGATAATAGCAGTTTTCTATAAGACTGCTTGGCATTCCTCCCAATGTGTGGGGCCAGTTGGCATCTTGTTGTGCCTCAAGTGTCATCTCTGGGTACACGGGCTGGTCAAGAGGATGCAGGACAAGCAAGGAATCTGGAGCAAAGGAAGAGGCAGGCAGGATTCTATTCTGGACCAGGACACCAGAATGCAAGGTCACTAGAGTGGCAGGTCTTCCAGGATCCTGAGCAGAGAAACTGTTTCCTGGACCCTTTTTGAGCAACGACAAGAAGAAATTTGACAAGAAGAAACTAACAAGGTAGTTTGGATGTAGTTTTTCCTATATGCAAATTCCATCAAAATGTGAGTTCTTTTTTCTGGAAGCATTCAGTTTCTCTAGCGTGATGACCCCTGTTAATTAGCTGTGTTGATTCATTTCCAATCAATAGCAACAGCAGACATTCTGTGTGGTGCATATGGGAGTCGTAATGGAGTAGCTTCTGGAAAATGCCATGCCCTGCAAACAAGCCGTCATTCTTTTGAATGACTATAGAACTGTAATCTCCTCTGAGTTTCCATCATGTTAACATGTCACTGAGCTGCCATCTTAGAGTAAGTAGAGTTAGGGCTGCACATTAGAGATGAAGGAGAGATCTGTGCAGATCACGTGAATCTATTTATGACTTTTACATTCCAAACCACCCAACAACTCTAGATGCTGCCCCAACAATAAGACACGCAATCCCTTTTATTTTAGATGATACCTCAAAACAATGATTCCAATTGGAAACAGAACTAATTGAGGGAATTACAACCTCAGCATATCCTTCCTTAAAGCAAACATGGAGAACCAGCCTAAAAGTTCAAAACAGATTCATGCAAACCATGCTTAGTACTGTACTTGGAAAGAGAAGACAGGAATCCTAATTCCTTACTGACATCCCTCACATTCCACCCTGCTATTTCACAACACTCCATGACAATTTGATGTGGATGGATGAAGGACTAAAGAAATATGAACTAAGGAAACTTACAACTCCTTGGTTGCTGTTCCACCAAATCTGCACTTTTTTGACAATGTCTATGATAGCAGTTTGTCACACCAAATGTAACTGACCTGTAGAAATGACTCTATGAATTGAAAACACAGACATTATATATACCATTGTTAACTATGAAATTCCTTTAATAAAATTTTAAAAAACACTTTAAGTCTACCACTCAATATTCTCAGTGGAGAGGTTTTGTTAAGTAATAGGTTTGAATATTGAATGTGTAAGTTTATGTCCAGGGTCAGCGGATAAAACAAACATCATTAGCTGTACTGTTGGATAAGTGTTTAATGGTACTTGTATTTGTTTAAATACAAATTTTTGTGTGCTGCTCTGGTTCGCCAGAAGCGGCTTTGTCATGCTGGCCACATGACCTGGAAGCTGTAGCTGGCTCCCTCGGCCAGTAAAGTGAGATGAGCGCCACAACCCCAGAGTCGGTCACGACGGGACCTAATGGTCAGGGGTCCCTTTACCTTTTTATTTGTTTAAAAGCAAATAAAGAAATGTTTTAAAAAGTATTATTTTGTCAAGCATTAGAGAAGTAACACTAAAGCTCATATATAGGTGGTACCTAACCCCTAAGAAAAAGGGACCCAGGTGGCGCTGTGGGTTAAACCACTGAGCCTAGGGCTTGCTGATCAGAAGGTCAGCGGTTGCTCGGTCCCAGCTCCTGCCCACCTAGCAGTTCGAAAGCACGTCAAAATGCAAGTAGATAAATAGGAACCGCTACAGCGGGAAGGTAAACGGTGTTTCCATGTGCTGCTCTGGTTTGCCAGAAGCGGCTTTGTCATGCTGGCCACATGACCTGGAAGCTATACGCCGGCGCCCTCGGCCAATAATGCGAGATGAGCATACAACCCCAGAGTTGGTCACGACTGGACCTAATGGTCAGGGGTCCCTTTACCTTTACCTTTTAACCCCTAAGAAGCTGGCAAAAATCCATCCTGGTGACTCCCCATATTGCTGAAAGGACTGCCCCACACCCGGTATATATAGGCAACCTAAAAACCAGTTCTGAATTGTGAGATGAGACCCTTCAAGTCAAAACCTCCTGAGTGATGTGAGGGAACAGGAATTCTGCGTGCTTAATGCTTCCTGAATCAATGATTGTCGTTTCCATAACTCTCCAAACCATTGGCAGCTGATCGGATGCAAAGCTGCCTGGCAGTGTAGCCTTAATCCCTCCCCTCTATTTTCTACTCAAATTAATATTGTTGGCTGCCTGCTAGAAGAACTGAGTTACAAGACTAGTTGCCAAGTAGTTGCACACTCTCTCTTTGTCTGTCTGTCTCTGTCTGTTGACAGGTGGAAGGAGGATACTAAATATAGAAGCCTACCATCAGTTGGAATCAACAGGCAGATTTAGCATTTTACGTAACCTATTAAGCTCTCAGTCCCTTTCCACTCAACAGCTACAAACATTATGAGCAATTTTCTTTGGGAATCTGAAAAACATGCTATGTGTTGCACAACCTCTGTGCTTGCTAGAGCTGCGGGAATTGTAGCTCAGACATCGGGAGGGCACCAGGTTGAGAAAGGCTTGTACAAACTTTGCGTGTCTCACACCACAGAGAGGTCCCCAAGAGTGCTTCTAGCAAATCAGTGTACACAACCAACAAAGAAGCACTGGAAAAACTTTACACATCTACCAGCCTCCTATCTCTCAGGAAGACCCAACCAACTTCCTTTGTTGAGTTTTCAGCCCCATGTGCACCACACATTTAAAGCAGGGTAGTGCCATTTTAAATAGTTGCCCCCCCCCACCCCAATCCTGGAAATTGTAGTTTATTATGGATACTGAGAGCTGTTAGGACCCCATCTGCATCACTCAGCTATATTTTTCAGAATTCTCTAGAAAGAGGGATTGATAGTTAAGCTACTCTCTTGATGGTAGCTCTGTGAGGGAAATAGAGGCCTCTTAATAACTCCCAGCACCCTTAACAAATGATGCTTCTCAGCAATCTTTGGGGAAAGCCATGGCGGTATGATGCTTTTGTACTGCCAAAGAAATACACTGAACCTTTTTGCTATTTAATTAGAGATGGGGGTTTGTAGATCATTTGGGGCAAGGGCTTAATTTGTGTCACCAACCCACCATTATCAGAGAATATGGATCATACCTTGTACATTTTTAAATCATACATTTAAGTAAATCGTGAATATTGCTAAAACCATAATAGAGGGGTTTTTTTTGGGGGGGGGGGGGTTCTTTCAGACATCACTTCTGAAAGATATCTGGTTGGCTCCATCAGTTCAGGCTTTCAAGAAGTTTTTAAAACTTCATCAGATTTCCCTGACTTAATTGGATAAGCTGCTTTATTGGTTTATTTTATAAGTTGCAGATGGATTTTAAAATGCCGTTTTAAAATGTATTATGCTAATTCTTGTTTAGTTTGATTGATTGTTCCCATGATATTTGTCTTACTGTTTCGCATTATGCTTTAACATGCTATCCATCACCCTGATGCCTTTTTGAAGAATGGCAAATAAAATATTTTAAATATATACAATAATTTACTCACATTTCAGAACGTTTAGCCTGTTTTGCTAAACAGGAAAGTACCAAACATGAATACTATATTTTGCGACACATGTAAGAATGATTTTTGTTAAGGCATAGAAGCACAATACCAAAAAAAGAGAATAATATCTCATTAGAAAAATGTGGGAAAAGTTAGGAGTCATATAACTAACAAGTATGTTACAGCAAGGGACGCAGGTGGTGCTGTGGGTTAAACCACTGAGCCTAGGGCGGCGGTTTGAATCCCTGCGATGGGGTGAGCTCCTGTTGCTCGGTCCCAGCTCCTGCCCACCTAGCAGTTCGAAAGCACATCAAAGTGCAAGTAGATAAATAGGTACCACTCTGGCAGCAAGGTAAACAACATTTCTGTGTGCTGCTCTGGTTTGTCAGAAGCGGCTTAGTCATGCTGGCCACATGACCCGGAAGCTGTACGCAGGCTCCCTTGGCCAGTAAAGCGAGTTGAGCACCATAACCCCAGAGTCGTCCGCGACTGGACCTAACGGTCAGGGGTCCCTTTACCTTTTATGTTACAACCATCTAAAACAATAAGTGGGATTTAGAAAATGGAACCCGGCAGTTGAATATATTAACTCACCTACCCCCAGCATTAGCTGACAAAGAAGAAGCTTAGTAAGAGCTGTTCGACAGTGGAATTTGCTACCAAGGAGTGTGGTGGAGTCTCCTTCTTTGGAGGTCTTTAAGCAGAGGCTTGACAGCCATATGTCAAGAATGCTTTGATGGTGTTTCCTGCTTGGCAGGGGGTTGGACTGGATGGCCCTTGTGGTCTCTTCCAACTCTATCAGTCTATGATTCTATGATCTACCCAGGAATCTCCCTGTAGACTCTTGCCAGGCACTTTGGCTCTGCAAGAGAGCTTGCCATCCTAGAAGAGCCAGCTTTGTCTGCCTTTGTCTGCTCTATGGGAGCTTATAAGGAATGCTGCCTTGGGTGGAAAGTCTGCTGCTGGTTGGGGTCTCCACCAAAGGGAGTTAGGAGGGTGTTACCTCCTGGTATTGGGTTGATTCCTGTGTGGGAGACAGGAGTAACTGGAAGGGTGTCTATGTGCCAAAGCAGCCTCTTGGTGAGTGCTGACCTGGTGAGAGTATAGAAATCGTTCATGGTACATAAAATATACTTTGCGACCTTTACAATAGGAATTTCTCGTTTCGACCAACCAGTATCTACTGATGGATTGATTTTACTATATTTTGTATGCTGTAAGTCACTTCGATATACTCTAAGGAAGTGCAGGTGAGGCCTTGCTGGTGGTTCCACCACCAAAGCTAGCCTGGTTGACACTGACCCAGGTCAGGGCCTTCTCAGTGGTGGGTCTCCATTTAAAAAAATATCCCTTTTACCCATGCATCAGGTGGCTGAAGAATACTGTTCCTAGCAAGCCTGAGATCACTGGATGAAATAATGTTTCCCACTGAAACTGTTTTTGGAGCGTTTTGACTGTTCTAGAATGCTTGTGCTTGTGTTTAAAAATGTGTTTTTCTTTGCCACGCTGGGGTTCTTTGGGAGGTAGGGTGAGAGATAAATTTAGTAAATAAAATAATAAAGTATTGGGTATATCTGAGTTAGAGGTCAGCAGTATGCTACTAAAGATGACTTTATTTTTTATATTTTAGAAGATTATACAATGATGTGCATTTTGGGATTTGTGTATTATTTAGACCTTTATGTTGTTTTAATGGAACACTGAGAGACATTAATATTTAAGAGTTAAGGTGTTTCTTGATCTTTCTTCATGTTATGGTATTGTCTGGATTAGTATGAACATTGAATGAACTCCTTCCTCCCCCACGTCAATTTATGGATATTTTTACATGGGAAATAGATACATTTTCTTCACACCATGCAGTAATCTCCTCAAATAATGTCCCAGAATGAATTTTAAAATATGCATTTCTTAAGAATGCCTGGTTATTAATATACACATTGAAACTCAGATAAAATACATATTTTAATTATGTATTTTGTGATACATGCATTTTAATACAAAATTGTATGCAAATTTATTTTGCAGAACAAATGCAGAAACAGAATTGAACTATTTTATGAATGAACACATGCAGAACTGCCATGGATTGGAAATAGACTGATTCTTTTCATCCCTACTTGGGATCTAAAGCAGAAGTGCTTGAACAAATGGGAAATGGTTCTGTGGTTGGAGGATAGGGTTATCCCAAGGTCATAATCCACCCTCTTGTGTAACTGATATAGTTTGCATGCTGTTCAACTGCAAATATTTGGGTAGGAAACCATCCTAGGTTTAATGGTTTTCATAGAGGCATTCAGTCAAATTGTTCCGACTCTCCTCCTCCTCCTTCACAGCTGGGAAATAAAATTAGACCAAACTAAGATCATGGTTAGAGCAACATTCTGAATAAGTGTGCTAAAATACTTAATAAAAACATTTCAACTGCATGGACAAAAAAAGAAGTGCCACTTGTTTGAAAGCTGCCAAAAACAGCAACTATACTACTAGTGAGCACTGATCCATAGCATGAATCTTACTTACATTTTTGTGAAAAATATTGGCTGATGAAGACTATCACGAAACAGTAGTATCATTCCGGAAACACTGTCCTTGAGACTTTTGGGACATCTTCCGTTGGAACTTTTGAAAAACATTTGAGAAAACCTTACTTTTTAGACTTTTGAGATGTCATTTGTTGAAACCTTTGAATAACCATTGTGAGACTGACCTTTGACGCCTATCTTGAACACATGGCTTGACGTTCTGCTTGACGTTCAGTGTCCGGGCAGAATGATGGAGGTGGAGACGCTATAAAAGAAGTGATACAAGTGCTAAATATGAAAAGCCAATCTAGATTGATCACATGATTTTCATGGGTTTATGATCAAAGCCACAGGAGAAAATGTTTGGAACTGATACTCTGTATGTTTATGAACTGTGTATTAGATTAGATTAGATTTAAAAATGCCGTTGATTGCCAGCTCTTCCAATGTAGAGGCTTCACAGAGGCCTCTGTGGAAGGTCTCAGGGCGGTTTTCAGAATCCCATCTTTTACTTGCTGGATTTCATGGTCCTGCACTTGGGCAATTCAAGGGTAATTGACTGCTAATTGAATTTTTATTTTGTTTATTTTTGTTATTATATTGTGTGTTGTCTCATCTTCTCAGTAAGGTTATAAGCTGATTTGGAAGCCCAGTAGGCTGAATGGAGACATAATCAATCAATCAATAACTGAGGATTACTGAGGATTACTGCCGTGTATTCCCCCCCCCTCACTTTAATACTCAACCTTAGAATACTCTGATTCTTTAAAGGCTTGTGCAGGACAATTCTATTCCTCTGCCAGCTTCAGTTTACATTTTTCAACTGAAAACTTCCACATTCTGTGGTGCAACTTCCCTCAATTATAGACTAAGCCTTTTTCTCTGAGGCAAAAGAACTACAAGTGGAAAGGAATGGAAATATCCAGAATTAGTAGTGTGTGTCCTATCCAAACAACAAGTGCAGCTGCAAAGATACCTGCTTCTGGTGTTGTAATGTAAATCTGGAAGTTTATTTTCCAGACAATAAGGTGAGTTACTGTATATGTTTCTTATCTCCATGCTCACAACATTCTGGAAGCCCAAAGGGGCATTTTGATGAGCACTACTACTAATAATAATTTATTATTTATACCCCACCCATCTGGCTGGGTTTCCCCAGCCACTCTGGGCGGCTTCCAACAGAAAAATAAAATACAATAATATATTAAACATTAAAAGCCTCCCTAAACAGGGCTGCCTTCAGATGTCTTCTAAAAATCTGGTAGCTGTTTTTCTCTTTCACATCTGATGGGGGGGGCGTTCCACAGGGCGGGCACCACCACCGAGAAGGCCCTCTGCCTGGTTCCCTGCAACATGGCTTCTTGCAATGAGGGAACCGGCAGAAGGCCCTCAGTGCTGGACCTCAGTATCTGGGCAGAACGATGTGGGGTGGAGACGCTCTTTCAGGTATACTGGACTGAGGCCATTTGGGGCTTTAAAGGTCAGCACCAACACTTTGAATTGTGCTCGAAACGTACTGGGAGCCAATGTAGATCTTTCAAGACCGGTGTTGGTCTCGGCGGCCGTTCCCAGTCACCAGTCTAGCTGCCGCATTCTGGATTAGTTGTAGTTTCCGGGTCACCTTCAAAGGTAGCCCCACGTAGAGCGCATCTTCAATTAAACACCCACCCACCCAATCTGGTGACCATATATGTGTCTCTTTGCTTGTCCACACAGGCAGAGTTGCCCATGCATGGCACTGGACATACTACAGTACCTAAGTGGCTACATATCATCAGCATTCAGGAAAGGCAACGAGAGAGGGATCAGCTGCTACTGCCTCTTTTAGGGGCTAAGCCTCCCCCTTGTATCCATTTCTTCCCAGCTGCCTGGCTGTTTGCTTTGAAACTATTTGTTGTCTACCTTTTAGGCTGAAGAAATTCTGGGATTCCTGAGCTTCGGCCCCCATGTTTCCTGAAAAGGGTCTGGATTCCATCCGAACCACTCCCTGGCTTCTGGGTGTCAGGCCAGCCTGGGCGTGCAGCTGTTGAGAAGAGAGGGAGGCATTGCCAATGAAGGAGAATTTGCTTCTGTGCTGCTTTGAAAGGACTGGGGTGGGGCAAGCATGGAGGGGGCAGGAGAGCAATGCCGTTAGATGGACGAGCCGGGGTGGGTGAGGAGGAGGAAGAGCTGGCATCTTTCCTTCTGGCCCTGGAATGCCGAAGGCCAACCGGCGCCATTGTCTGCAGGCACAGGCACCTGTGTCAAGCATCTTGTTTGTTTTGACACAAGCAAGTGTAATTTGAAACGCAAACCCAGGCAGGATGCTGAACACAGCAGTTGTTAAGTAACATTATTAGCTAGCCAGGGATGGCTAAAGGGCAGAACAAATTGGAGTGTAATGCGTGCTGCTTGTTTTATGTACCCTGCTTACACAGGAGAAAATGAGACCCTTATGAAGCAAATGAAGAGCTGGCTGTCTGGGCAGCAGGCAGCTGTGCACTTTGGAAATCCCTCTGTGTGTGTGTGTGACTATCATCCCTGTAAACCTAGTTCTGATGGCAGCCAGCCAACCAGCCAGATCTCAGTTCAAGTATTAATTCCCAATGGCTATGGCAAGGGCGAAACTATGACAGGGGCGAAACTAAGCTTTATTTCACCTGGGTCAAATACCCAATTTGGCACACACATTTGTGTACACACAAACTCAGGCTGGGAGCCTCAGTGGCATGGAAAGATTGTGAATTTTTATATTTCTTTTCCATATTTCCTCAAGATGTATGGATTTTGCACTAAAATACTATATACTAAATGCTACATTTTGTAATAAAATGCTGATGAAAATTTAAAGTACCTTTTTTAAAAAAATCACAAACTGAGGTGGAAATGGGGAGAACTGAACTTCAGATTAGAAAAATTAGGAATGGAGAGGAAGTGAAATGGGCCGATTCACAAATCCCCACCTCCTTCCCATCCCAGAGCCAGGTTCTGGGTCAGTGCCATCAGTTGGCAAACTAGACAGCCAAAAACCTAAGGCACAGATCTCAGAGGGGCACATTACTGACCTTTGAGGGGTGCAGTTTCATACAGATTAGTTTTTTATTTGATTGGAAAAACATTGGACACATTCTAGAATCATAGAATTACAGAACTGTAGACTTGTAGAGTTGGAAGGGATCCCAAGGGTCATCTAGTCCAGCCCCCTGCAATGCAGGAATCTCAGCTATGTAGTTCATACATGACAGATGTCCTTCCAACCTCTGCTTAAAAACCTCCAACGAAGGAGAGTCCACCACATCTCATGGGAGTCTGTTCCCCTGTCGAACAGCTCTTACTGTCAGAAGGTTCTTTCTGATATTTAGTTGGAATCTCCTTTCTTTTAACCTGAATCCATTTGTTTGAGTCCTAGTCCTCTGGAGCAGGGGACAACAAACTTGCTCCATCCTTCATATGACAGCCCTTTAAATATTTCAAGATGGTATCATATCTCCTCTCAGTCGCCTCTTTACTAAACATACTAAACTCCCTCAACTGTTAGACCCTATATCATCTTGGTTGCCCTCCTTTGCACACATTCCAGCTTGTCTATATCCTTCCTAAATTGTGGTGCCCAGAACGGACACTATACTTCTGAGGAATACTGACCATTTAGAAGACTATCAGACCTAGAGGGAAATTGAATTGCACTCATCTAAGGACCCAGGTGGCACTGTGGGTTAAACCACAGTCTAGGGCTTGCTGATCAGAAGGTCAGCGGTTCGAATCCCTGCGACGGGGTGAGCTCCCATTGCTCGGTCCCAGCTCCTGCCCACCTAGCAGTTCGAAAGCACATCAAAGTGCAAGTAGATAAATAGGTACCACTCTGGCAGCAGAACTTGGCATTCTGTGGTACAACTGAAATGTTGCACAGTGCTAGCAATGAAATGTATGTTATGTTGATGTAATCAAAGCATCAGATAGTGAGATGTTTGAGCCAGAAGTAAGAGAAGATTTATTGGTATTTGTTCCACTAAAGACTACAGGTGCCTTTATGACGAGAGCCCTGGACATAATCCCATGTGCAATGCACACTCTTTAAACTTGGTAGTCAATGATGCTACTAAATGTTATCTGGAAGCAACTAGGTTATTCAGTTTTGTTCATAGAATCATAGAATTATTCCTTTGCATTGTTTCAGTATTGACAAATTCTAACTAGCCATGTGTAAATCTTAGGCATAACTATTAAGCCATTGAGTGAAACAAGATGGGAGAGTTGGATTGATGCTTTGAAACCATGGAGAATATCATCTTGGTAGTACTCTTGGTTTGGGGGATTGTTGCTGTTGGTTTTTTGTATCTTTATTATATATATTATAAGGTAAAGGGAGCGGGTGGTGCTGTAGTCTAAAGCACTGAGCCTCTTGGGCTTGCCGATTGGAAGGTTGGTGGTTTGACTCCGCGCAACAGGGTGAGCTCCTGTTGCTCTGTCCCAGCTCCTGCCAACCTAGCAGTTCGAAAGCATTCCAGTGCAAGTAGATAAATAAGTACCGCTGTGGCGGGAAGGTAAATGATGTTTCTGTGCGCTCTGCCACTCGTCATGGTGTCCCATTCTGCCAGAAGTGGTTTAGTCATGCTGGCCACATGACCTGGAAAGCTGTCTGCGGACAAATGCTGGCTCCCTTGGCCTGAAGCAAGATGAGTGCCACACCCCATAGTCAAGTTTGGCTGGTATCCCTTGTTACTTCCTTTTTGAAGTCTATCTTACCAGCAAGCTACTACAAAATAAGGAAGCAAATTTAAATTCAGCTACAAGACAATTGGAAGTGACCAAGAATGACCTTGTGAGCTGCAGGTGTGATAAGGGTTTTCAACAAGTTTTGATAGATGCTACTGAGATTGCAAAGGTGCTAGAAATACTACCAAACTTTGAGACACAACAAGTTAGAAAAAGGAGAAAGAAACGACAGTTTTCATGTGTGGCCCAAGAAGAGGTTTTGTGAGACCCTAAGCAGAAATTTAAAGTAGGTTTCTTAGACATGGCTATACAATCTGTTGAAGAGAGATTCCAGCAGCTACAACAATATTTGGCTTTGTGTATGATGGCTACAGGATCAAGAAAAAAAAATCTACTGAAGATGTACTTAAGATCTGCGAGGATTTGGAAAAAAACATTGATGCACAATGGAAACAAAGATATTGATGCTGAAGATCTTCAAAATGACCTTAACAGATTAGAGAACTGGGCCAAAGCAAACAATATTAATTTTAACAGGGAGAAATGTAAAGTACTACACTTGGGCAAAAGAAAAGAAAGGCACAAATACAGGATAGGTGACACCTGCCTTGATCTAGGAGTCTTGGTAGACCACAAAATTGACATGAGTCAACAGTCTGATGTAGCAGCTAAAAAAGCCAATGCAATTCTGGGCTGCATCACTAGAAGTATAGCATCTAGATCAAGGGAAGTAATAGTACCACTGTATTCTGCTCTGGCCAGACCTCACCTGGAATACTGTGTCCAGTTCTGGGCACCACAGTTCAAGAAGGGTACTGACAAGCTGGAATGTGTCCAGAGGAGGGCAACCAAAATGGTCAAAGGCCTGGAAACAATGCCTTATGAGGAACGGCTTAGGGAGCTGGGCATGTTTAGCCTGAGAAGAGAAGGTTAAGGGGTGATATGATAGCCATGTTCAAATATATTAAAGGATGCCGTATAGAGGAGGGAGAAAGGTTGTTTTCTGCTGCTCCAGAGAAGCGGACACGGAGCAATGGATTCAAACTACAAGAAAGAAGATTCCACCTAAACATTAGGAAGAACTTCCTGACAGTAAGAGCTGTTCGGCAGTGGAATTTGCTGCCAAGGAGTGTGGTGGAGTCTCCTTCTTTGGAGGTCTTTAAGCAGAGTCTTGACAGCCATCCGTCAGGAATGCTTTGATGGTGTTTCCTGCTTGGCAGGGGGTTGGACTGGATGGCCCTTGTGGTCTCTTCCAACTCTATGATCTGTGCTGTGAAGCAATTGCCCAAAGGCTGCCACAAAGAGTCCTTCTCTTCATACTATAACAAAAAACTCATGGATAATGTGCCTAATGTTTCTGTTGCTCTGAGGATCCACCTCACACTGCCAGTGTCAGTGTCAAGTGGTGAACACAGTTTCTCAAAGCTCAAACTTTTAAAAACTTACATACGCCAAACAGTGTTGCAAAAGAGACTATTTGGCTTGGCACCTATATCAACTTAACATGTCTAAGCATCAGCACTTGACCTGAAGGAATTATTAACAAAATTTGCAAAGGGAAAGGCATGCAAAGTGAGATTTTGATGTGCCTGAAATTGACACTTTTAAGAGGCTTAAATTTTAACTTCACAATAACATTGCATGCAACCTGTGTACGTCACCCTATAACTGGGTTTAAAAGAACAGTTCTCATCTTTGTTTCTCTAAGATATATATATAGTGGGGTTTCAGGTACTCAGATATTAGTTTGATGGGCAGGAAAGAATGGATACTCAGCGGTTGGTAAAGGCACACCCACATACAGTAGTGGGGTAGGATTGCTTTTATAGTATCTAGAAATAACTTCATAATGCTGAGCAGCAGTTCATTTGAACTAACGGTTTTCAGAATAAAATATTTTTTTTTCTCTTCCAGTAGCACCTTAGAGACCAACTAAGTTTGTCATTGTTTTCAGAATGACAAACTATGTCCTGACATAGTTTCAGAAATATTTATAGCGAAGCATGAACAAAACGAACTTCAGGCTCTGATTAAAATAATTGTCAAACAGATACTTCAAATTGCATTTCTAAAAGCGCTGCTCCCTTTACCCTTCCATGTGCAGAGGAAAACCCACCAAATGAAATTGCAGAGATTCAAGAGCTAAACTTAGGGCAGGCTGTGCACAGCGCGGCATCTTGCAAATGTTTGAGATCTTTTTAATACTTTGCCTTACACAACCCCTTGTTAGATATTTATTTAGAATCTCCTGTAATGGAGATGAAAGAAAGTGGATCCCGTTGACCTTCATGAATGGAATAACTGCAAACTGGAGGCAAACCTTTTACTAATCAAACCTAGTAGAAATCAAAATTGAGGAAAGGATGTAGGATCTCAGACCATGCTGCTGGTTTTGTGCATTATTGGTCTGCCGGTCTAGCTAATGGCGGCAATTACCTACTTGTGTGAGGCATGTTCTGGTAGAATAATCTTTATTAATGAGAGGCTGCAAGGTTTGATATCCACCAAAGTTTGTCCGAAGAGGACCGTTCCAAATAGTAAAATGAGTTGCTAAAAGAGACAATTTTTTGTCTTGCTAAAGGATGAGTAGTTACAGTACTTAAATACAGCAAGTGAGACTGTATTATATAAATGCAGCAAGTGAGATTCTTCCTCCTCCTCGCTTATGTGCTCACTTGAACTTGGATGGGCAGTTCCCTGCATCAAGCTCAGTGTAAAAAATAGTTTCTTCACACTAAGCGTTGCTGTTATTGCTGAGCCTGAGTGAGGGCTGGTAGTCTGGCAGGATAGCTCTATAGACCTTGATGGGACCTGGCTAAGAAACTCTGGGTGCGCTCAATAAAAATATTGCTTTTATTGCTTGTGCGATGCCTTTCAGTGCCGACATCCCTTTCCACTACAGTAATATAATGTGGATAGGAAGAATCACATGGGCATTTTACTGCTTCTGGTCCTTCAATTGACGGTATCCCTGTGATGTGACTAGAGCAGAGTGGGATATTGTCTCCACGCCACAAGACTAATAAGTTGGTGTGTTCGCTTTAGGATGGGGAATCTATTGGTTCTCCAGATGCCGTTGGGACCACAACTCACATAATCCCTGAACACAGATTATGTCTGCGTGTTGTGTGTATGTGCTGAAATCTTGCATTTTCCCAGTACCCAAACAACCCTATTTTGTTTGAGAAATGAGTTCCTTCCCCAGAGAGTGCCAAACCATTACAAATGTATGAGCATCTTAAAGAATCTATTTTTGCCCTGTCTTTCCAGCCGGGATGCCCTCAAGACAGCTTACAAACAGTAAAATGCCATAAAAGCGATTAAAACATTAATAGACTACAGTAATTAGTATAAACAGTGGTATAAAACAGAGCAAGATGAAACTAACAGCAGGCTACATTCCAAATGCCTAATGGAATAAAACACTGCTTTTAAGATAAAATAAATAACCATAGCATAATTTCAACAGCTTTGGTGGGGTTGTCTAAATGTCAAAGACCCCAGCATAGCTGTCAAGTTCTCCCTTTTTTAAAGGGAAATTCCCTTATGCTGAATAGGCTTCCTCGCGAGAAAAGGGAAAACTTGACAGCTATGGACCCCAGTTAGGTTGTGTCTATAATGTGAAAGATAATAAAGGAAGTTTACATGGCAAACCCGCACCATTTTATGCTGCTCTCTTTTTAGGGGAAAGGCGTGAAGCACACTACTTCAATACTATTGGAGTTAAGCACTTAAACAAGTAAATACATGTTGCCACACAGCAACTTTGTACAGCAAGGCAGTCTTCCACTCAGGGCCGGTGCTAGGGTTTTTTGCGCCCTAGGCGAGATCACCTTCTGGTGCTCTCCCCCCCCCCCACCATTAATAAAAAAATAGGAAATAAAATAAAATAAATAAATAAAAAGAGAAAAGAGAAAAAATAAAAAGAGAAAAGAGAAAAGAGAAAAAAGAGAAAAGAGAAAAAATAGAAAATAGAAAAATAGAAAATAGAAAAATAGAAAATAGAAAAAATAAAAAGTAGGAAAAATAAAAATAATAAAAATAAAATAAAAAACAGCTGAGAGGCGTGGAGGAGGCAGTCCCAGGCTCGCGCTCCGCGTGCACGTCTGGAGCTTCGTGGGGGAACGTGAGCCTGGGGCCGCGGCCGCCTCCACTGCGGCTGTCAGCTGCCTGTTGAGCGGCTTCAGGCCGCTCTCCGGAGGCATGCCCGCGCCTCAGGATAGCGGCCTGAAGCCACTCAACAGGGGACAGGCAAAGTGGAGGCAGCACCGGCGGGGGGCGGGCAGGCCGTCCAGTGCCCCCTCCATTTTGGCGCCCTAGGCAGCTGCCTAGTTCGCCTAAATGGATGTGCCAGCCCTGCTTCCGCTCCCATGAAATATGGACTGAATATTGTGCTACTACTGGTAGTAATGCACTATGAACAGAATGTAGTTGGGGGATGCATTGTGTTTTTTTTTAAATCCTTTTTTACATTCAGACTTGCAGAGATGTGCAAGATTCTTTAGCTGAGTCAGGAAAGGTAGAGATGAAGCAAGTGATCATCTGGCCTAGACTAGATTTCAGCTCTGGTCATCTTTAAGCTAAAGCCACGCATTATTGCAAGGCATTCTAGGGCTGTAGGGAAAATCTGCAAGTATTCTGTCTTCCTTGCTTTTCACTGTGGCTGGAGCCCAAGTGCTAAAATGCCACTTTGAATTTTATTTTGTTTATTTCCTTGTTCTTTCTTTGTTTCTAGCTGTGATGATCTTACCGAAATGTGGCTGTGTGTTTCTTTTCCACCTCCGCTGAAACTCATTTTACTCATAAGCAATCCAGAAATACCCAAACAGCTTGCAGGGTGTTTGGAATTCAAAGATGAAATAACCTGTTGTTTCAAAGTGGTGTGTGTTTCTGTAGTGGAAAAATAATTTTATCTGGGTACGAAAAATAATTTTATCTGGGTACGATCCTGGCCCCCCTCAAACAACCAGTATTAAAGGAAGTTTATTCCCTTTCTTTTTTGGTGTGGACTTAGACCAACAGTGCCATTTGTGAAGTCACTGTATCACCATGCTCTGTGGAATTTAATTTCTTATGTAGAGGTTTGTTCTCAGGTAGAGAGATCAGATTCCAAAATTCATTTACCTTCAGGAGGGTAGGGATTAGGGGTTCTGGGTACAGAAGATTTGGTGCTTGTGAAACTCCTTTTTGAGGTCTGTGCTTTATGAGGCTCCTGAGGTTGGATTCTGAACCTGACTGAGAACTTTTTACAGCTCCAGTTTTCCTGCAGCCATTGTGGTGCAATGTTACATGCTTTCAGAGTGCAATAAAAATGCTTTTATTGTAGCAGGGGCTCTCACTCTGCCTCCCTCCAGTTGGCATTTTAATCTGACTCAGAATAATTCTTGAAGCTTTTTGTAAAGTGGCATAGGGAGAGCAGTGTTTCAAAGACACTGTCTCTAGTCATAAAGGTCACCGAGGAAGCCACAGATTCCAGGCAAGCGAAAGGACGAGACTTTTTGCCGCCAATGATTATGCGCAATCTGGCACAATTTTATATGAGCTGTGACACTTCATACATGCTGTCTGCATAATGGGAGCATCACTAGAGATGAAAACTAGAATGTAATCACCCTTGAACTGGGTTATGAAACTGTGTGAATAATGCACTCGCACAAGGCACCCAACTGCATTTGTCAGAAACTTTTCTGAATAGATCACCTACTCTGTCAGTTATTACACCCACCCATGTAGCATCCGTTCTGGCACATGCAAGCCTGGACTCCCCCAGGGATTCCTCTCTTAACCATCCACACAGCTTCAAGTCTCGGAGCAAGCCAGCACATATCTTATAGTTTCTTTTTCTTTTTATAATATTTTTTATTAAAGATTTTCAATTTAAACATTTATCATCAATTAATATTCATAACATAAACACTTGACCAGAAAGAAAAAATATCAATGGCACAAACGAACAAACAAACAAACCAAGAAAAAAGGAAAAAGAAAAAAAGGAAAAAGGAAAATAGCCATAGAAAAAACAAACAAACAAAAATATTCAATCTTATCTAATATTCCTTAACATAACTTCGGCTTCCCTGTCCCTCCCCTCCCGAGTCCATTTTAAACCCAACTTCAACAGTTTTCCCATTTTATATATTTCTCTTATATCACAATCTATACTATAACCTAATTGATTTCACATCCTACTTAAGAAAGAAAAAGAAAAAAAGAAAAAGAAATATACTCGATCTACAAAATCCCTTTAGCCTCTAATTTCTCTAAAAAATATTCCCAATTAATTATCTAGAAAAAATTTCACTATTAATTCACCATACTTTTTAACACCCCCCTCCTTCCCCTGTTGGGCGGTTCATATCTTATAGTTTCACCTAAGAACAAGGCACTAAAAATGTTCATTATGTCCCATCTCTTTTGATAACCACTTTGCTTTTGCTTTCATCCTGTTGAATTTTAAGTGGCTGTTTGTGGCCTGATCTTAAACATGCAGCAGAATTTGGTGGTAGGAGAGATTTCTGGTGAGCTGTGCGTGTGTGTCTCCCCTTTTTGAATGCTCCCGATTCAAAACAAAACAAAATTCTGTGCATGTAAACAACAACAACAACCCAACACTGACTATAGCAGTAGTTTATTAATGGGAATGAGAATTGTTAGAATCATAGAATCATAGAAGCATAGAGTTGGAAGAGACCACAAGGGCCATCCAGTCCAACCCCCTGCCAAGCAGGAAACACCATCAAAGCATTCCTGACATATGCCTGTCAAGCCTCTGCTTAAAGACCTCCAAAGAAGGAGACTCCACCACACTCCTTGGCAGCAAATTCCACTGCCGAACAGCTCTTACTGTCAGGAAGTTCTTCCTAATGTTTAGGTGGAATCTTCTTTCTTGTAGTTTGAATCCATTGCTCTGTGTCCGCTTCTCTGGAGCAGCAGAAAACAACCTTTCACCCTCCTCTATATGGCATCCTTTAATATATTTGAACATGGCTATCATGTCACCCCTTAACCTTCTCTTCTCCAGGCTAAACATGCCCAGCTCCCTAAGCCGTTCCTCATAAGGCATCGTTTCCAGGCCTTTGACCATTTTGGTTGCCTTCCTCTGGACACGTTCCAGCTTATCAGTATCCTTCTTGAACTGTGGTGCCCAGAACTGGACACAGTACTCCAGGTGAGGTCTGACCAGAGCAGAATACAGTAGTACTATTACTTCCCTTGATCTAGACGCTATATTCCTATTGATGCAGCTCACAGAGAAGACTCCTATGCACCTCACAGAGCTATCGATCCCAGAATTCCCTGTGAAGAGGGATTGGTTGTTAAACCACTCTGGGAAGTGTAGCTTTATGAGGGGAATAGGAGTCTTCTAACAGCTCTCAACACCCATAACACACTACAGCTCGCAGAATTCTGTGGGGGAAGCCACAACTGTTTAAAGCGGTATCATAGTGCTTTGAATGTATGGTATGAATATGGCCTAAGTGTGCACAGCTGCATAAATGCAGATGTTGTGCTGAACAATGCAGGTGTCAAAAGGATGAGGCCAGACTACAACCCTTTCCCCTATTTTCCATGGTTTTGGGGTGTATCCACATTTAGCATTTTTATTTTAGCTAAAAAGGCTCCTGCAACGGCTTACCTGACATGAGTAAAAAAATCAAGTCCCTTCAGACTAACAACCTAAAATACAAAGTGGAAAGTGGAGCAGGAGGATGAGGAGGGAAGGAAGAGAAGAGTGAGCAAACTGGAGTTGCCAAATTTATTTGACCATTGCCAAACTGGAAACTACTAAACTCAATTTGTGCTCCATGACTGAGAGCCTGAGCCTATAGTAAGTTATGGGTTGGGAACACACATGGGTTGGGAACACACATAATTCTGAATCCAGATTGGGAGGATTAAGCATGCGTGACCCTGGCCTGATCTCTAACCTTACCTAGGTTGTATCTCTGCACTGGAGGCGTATGGTGGAAAGTGCAAGTGGACACACTGGGGCATTGTCTTTTCCAGATCTTTCTTTCTTCTATGCCAGTTCCAATACTCACTTGTTCTCCAAGGTCTGATCTATTCTTGTAGCTTCCCATCATCCTTAATGAACTACAGTTCCCAGGATTCTTTGAGGAGAAGTCAAATGTGCATTGGATGTGCTTTAAAAATATGCTGTGGATCTGCATGTACTGTTGGTAAGATTAAGAGGGAAACATGTTCTTGCATTGTAACCCAGAAATATGAGGGGGAAGACTCCAAAGGAACTCATAGACTGTTGTGAAATTAGGTGAATTATACAAACATATTATGAAGATGTTGAATTTCTAAGTGAATTTCTTTCTCAGGTCTGGAAAAAGCTGCTTCAGGTTTCCCTTTTGTAAGCTGAGTAACACTTGCGTACCTCCAGGATGGGTACACTGGCTTTTTTTTTAAAAAAAAGTATATCCGTAAATATTATCATTTGATTTGGGGTTGTCTTTCAAGCTCCCAAAGAATCTCAGGAAAGCAGTTGGGAAAAGAAAGCAAAGGGTTTTTTCTTTTTTATAAAAAAAACCCCTTAAAAGAAGGAAGCATGCATGGAATTGATGTCATTTTTCTGAAAGGTAGGCTAAATTGTTTTGCATAGAAAGAAAACAATATTACCCTTAGGAAATGTAAAGGGTTTTCCTTCCCTTCTACACAATTTTTGTATTCCTCCCAGGACCTAATATGACAGATCCATCCAAGGGAAACAATGGATAGCAGACTGATCCAGCTCAGTGTTATAAGAGGGGCTGTCATATTACGATGATTCATTAGCCTGTTTGGAACAGAAGCAGCACAGGCAAGCAGAAAGTGTGGCCCAAGCCATTCTGCTTGCTCTGAAAGAAGAGTTTGATATCCCGCTTTATCACTACCCGAAGGAGTCTCAAAGCGGCTAACATTCTCCTTTCCCTTCCTCCCCCACAACAAACACTCTGTGAGGTGAGTGGGGCTGAGAGACTTCAAAGAAGTGTGACTAGCCCAAGGTCACCCAGCAGCTGCATGTGGAGGAGCGGAGATCGTTCTGCCTCCACAGCCTTTCTAGCACACTTGATTTTTGTTTGCACCCATGGAGAGAAGTTAAATAGTTAAAGAAATAAACAGAAAAAAATACAATATGTGCTGAAAACAGTGGTGACTATCACTGGGCTGATATTTTCATCAGATAGGCATTTTGTCAATGACTGTGCTATGCACTTCCAAAATGTTTTGCTTTACAGTCCTTTTCAACTCAAAATAATAAATAAAAACATGCTTTTGTTGTTTAGTCATCTTAGTCGTGTTCGACTTTCCTTTATAAGTTTGTATTTTGAGGGACAATAAAGTTAGAAATGCATATTTTGGGAGAACAATACAAATTTAAGTACTTGTTTTTTATCTGAAGTTTTGAGGTGTGTGTGTTGGGGGGGAGAAATCTCAGTTTAATGTAGAAATGGGATGGAATCTACTTGTGGGTGAACATGTGTTACAACTTGGATAGGAATGGACGAATCACTCTACTCCCAAGATTCACAAGTCTTCGGCCAGAGTGAGATACTCTTCATCGGCCCTTTGGGACTCTGTTCAGGCTAAATTCCTCGCTGGCCCTGCTCTCCTTGAAAGCGTTTGCCTGGCTGCAATGTAGTAACTTGAACTGTAGTAATCCTCCTAGCTTGCATGAATGGAAGATGGATAAACGTGTCTGTAGAAACCTCTGACTTTTGTGTGGCTGCAAACTAGTCTACTGCAGAAAAGTAAGAGCCATAACGGTTGCTCAGCCCACTTCTGAATTTGTACCCCGCTCTCCCCCTGGCATGCAGCCCCATGAGGAAATGTGGGTCTCAGCCTGGCCATGGTTCCCCAGCCCTGCACATGGGCATATTTTCCTGTAGCACCTCAGATGTATCAGATACTCCTGAAGCGTTCTGACTTTTTTTTTTTAACAAGAAAGTCTGTAAGCAATGGCAGGAACATTTACAAATGAATAATGCTCCTTGGAATTTCCTCCCATGTTTGATTAATTTATCCTGTCTTTATTAGCTGCAAATTAAAGCACAAATCAGTCCAGCCTGTTCTGGTGACGTTGGTCTAATTTCTTACCTTCATATAATTTTTCTGCCAGCATGTTAAAAGTTTCCACTTGCCGTTTTATGGTTCAAACAAGCCAGTGTGAGGCTGACACTTCTGAATACTTTGCCTCTTTAATGTCCGCTGAGATTTTCGCGGGAAACCCCCGTATTTAAACCCGTTTCCCGCTGTTATCCCGAATTGAAAAAAAATCCCGTAAATCCCCCAGCTCCTACCGGCCAGGGAGGCTCCTTCTGCGCATGTCTGGACAGGCGTAGAAGCGACTTCCGGTGCCACACTGCTGCTGATCCCTTATTTTTCAATCCGGGAGTTGACGGCTATGGTCCAAGCCCCCTATTGGGCAAAAGACTCCTGCAGGGGGTTGGACTAGATGAGCATAGTGGTCCTTCCAACTGTACATACAATCCTATGATTTGGAAAACTGGGAAATTTTATATCAGACTTTGTCTTGGTGAGCTGTCTCTAGTCAGAATTGGGGCCTCCAACAATCTTCATTCAAGCCACATTGGAAAATGTCTGACCTGCACTACTTTTTAAGCCGACAAAAGAGTCTCAAGAAATGGAAAGAGTGGGGATTGTAGGAGTTCTGGCAGGTAGATTGGATTATTATGATTATTGTTATTATTATTGGCCACATATGCCATTGATACACTTTGTTCTCAAGTATTTTTTGTTTAGACATCTGTCCTCTTAGGGCCTGTCCACACTTCCACTTGTTCTTTGCCTAGAAAACATGAATCCTCTTGTTCTGCTGCTTTTACCCGTTGAAAACTGCTCTTTACTACTCAGTTGAAACAAACGGCAATTTGGGTTTTATTTGGATTGGTGTTTGCTACGATTTAGCACTAAAGAGCGAGTTTTTCCTGGGAAAGGAGCGCTTTAACTCCCATGTTAAAGTGACGCGGCTTTATGGCAGAATATTACTGCGGCATTTAACCATTTTGGATGTACAGTTACTGTTATTTAGGAAAGCTTATTCAAAGTGCCTGTACTGGAGAGAATTGATATAAAACCAACAAAACTGATGCAAGAGCCGATGCTTAATGCTCCATACCTTTTTAATACGCCTCTTGTCTTGTTAGTGCTACAGCTATTACAAGAATTGTAGTTTGGCTAATCAAGCAAGGCAAGATTACAAAGGAAGTGTTTTATCTCTTGTACAGATTAGCATGCATGTGTTTCTCTCTACTTTGCTTTGAGCTTCCTTTTCCTTTGGGAATAAAACAGAAAAGAAAACAGGTACCGGTATGTGATTCTGAGGTTTGTTCACCCTGCAGTCAGGGAAGATTCCAGCCAACTAATCTCCTCAGCTGTAAAACTTCATGTTTTACATTGGAATATATTCTACTGTTCTTTGCACAAAATGACAATTACCAGCTCTTTTTTTGTGAAATAATTCAGAATAGAATTTTGCTTTTAGTGTTAAACCCAGTTGCATAGAGAAGAATGTTTCTTTTTTCTTTTCTTGTTTCAGTGAATTTCTTTGCAATATTGGATGAGGAATAAACATCATTCTTGATTCTTGTCATTGAATTTGTAGAGAAAGGATGACAAAAGCAATTCCCCCACAATCTATTTAATTGCCCCTTTCTCCAAAATGTGCAGTGTAAAATTCTCATCTTATTATTTACTGAATTTGAGCACTGCGCAAAGTGCCAAAAATTGACTCTTTGTTCGCAGACAATAAGTAGGATGCAATACAAAAAGCATCTGCATTTTGGCATTAGCAAAACAGCGTCAAATCAGTTTTGACACCAATGTAACTGGGCTGTTCAATTCATGAGATATACAAAATTGTGGTGAGGGATAATCAATATTTTATTTTGTAATATTTCTATCTTTTATTTGTTTTCCTTTATTGATTTTTTTTTGCCATTATGACCTGTGCTCTTAGGGCCAATCCACATACAGCATTTTAAAACCTGGGACCTTCAGAGCCCATTCTCCAAATGTTAGGAGTCATATTTAAGTGAAGATTGTAAGAACCAGGTACCAGAACAACACTTCTCCAGCCCACACACACACACACACCCCGGAGACACCAGGGCTGAACACAAGAACCTTTGCAGGGTAAACACGGAGAGAGCAGTACTCTTGACACAATTTCTTCAGTGGTAGTTTGAAGGGAGGGGGGATTGGATTTCATTCAGTTATCTTATGGGGTTATTAAGGAATATTTATCCTATCAGCATGTGACAACGGCCATATCCTAGGAATGTGTTCAACTGGCTGGCTAAATCAGGTGAGGGTGGTCCCAAATACCAAGTGAATTAGGGAGTTCCCCTGTGTGTGCAGACGGGCTCCAGTTGATTGAGTGGATGAGACCAATAGTGGGCCCAGTGGTCAAGAAGGCGGTTTCCGATCCTAAACCTCCGCTGCCTTGCAGGTACCTCTCATATCTTTGGGGAAAGAAAAGGCTAAGGAGTATAGTACAGTGGTACCTCGGTTTATGAACACAATTGGTTCCGGAAGTCTGTTCATAAACTGAAACGTTCATAAACTGAAGTGAACTTTCCCATTGAAAGTAATGGAAAGTGGATTAATCTGTTCCAGACGGTCCATGGAGTACTCAACCTGAAGTGTACTTAACCCGAAGCATGGGTGTATTTGGTTCCAGAAGTCTGTTCATAAACTGAAGTGTTCATAATCTGAAGCGAACTTTCCCATTGAAAGTAATGGAAAGTGAATTAATCTGTTCCAGATGGGTCTGCGGCATTCGTAAACCGAAAATTCGTAAACTGAGGTGTTCATAAACCGAGGTTCCACTGTACACTGTACACAAATCTAGAGTGGAGTCCCTAAGACAGTTGGATGGTGCTTTGTATCCCACCTTCTGGAACTCCAGCTGCCAAGCTGGTGTCAAATGTATTTCTATGCTTTCCTTTAGACCACATCAGCGAGGCCGGGTGGAGGTGGGCAGGTGGATCTTGTCGTCTGGGCATCACAGGACCTCCAGACACACTGCCCAGGCTTGTGCTCCAGGAAGTTCACTTCATTGCTGCTTACACCGTGGTTTGACTTCACCCCCGGAGGCACGCTCCATTGTCTCTCAAGACAGACGAATGCCAATTTATAGGAATTTGAGCAAAAGATTGACCGAGCATTTTCTTGGCCCTTTGCAGGAGATGGCCCATAAGTCCAGTAAATGGGATTTGGGAGCTACATTATTTATCTGTCTCTTTTGTTGTCATCCTTTTGTGTTGGTTCCCACCCCCCACCCCCTGAGTCTCGTAATTCATTCACCCTTTGAGGCACTATCATTCTGGTTGATTTAATGGTGGCGGCAGCACAAAAAGAGCATTGTGAAAGGGGTGGGCCCTTGTGCACTTGTTTATATAGCCTATAAATAAGAGGTCAGTTTCGGATTTAGTAGGTCACTTGTTTCTTACTACTAGAAGCCAATGATGTTTTACTCATGCACTCGCTGCTCTTTCTGAAAAGCTCTTTGTGAATGAACTAGCAGGATGTCTTTTGAGCAAGACTCACTTGAAAAAGAGGAGAGAGTTTGTGGATGTTTGCACTTGAAAATAAATGGTAAACTACTTTTGTGGAGATTCCTTACAGAAACACAGTTTGGGAGTCTGCACATGATCTGGAAACCCTGCTTTATAAATGTATTATAGCAGAATCTAAAATAACCTATTCTCTGACAATGTGGTTTACAGCATGGGATCCTCTCTGTGATCTACTGTTTTCTGAACTTGCTTTCTTGAGCAGTTTCCTGCTGATTTACCCTCTAGCCCTACAAATCATGGATCATTAGCTTCTTCTTCTTTTATCATCCGCAATAACTGAGAAATTCATGGCAGTTTTATAACTGAGAGTGTATTTTCTTTATGAGACCCTTTCACTCATTCTGATAACTGAGAGAGGTTCTGCAAAGAGGCCCCTCCTTTCAGGAGATGAGATCAGTTCTCCATAGACCTGCCAGACCCACTGTATGGAATAAGATTCAGTGGAACTCATCTGAATACTTCTGGCAGGCCTTTAGAATGCTGCCAAAGACTTTTCTTTTTAGCCAGACTTCCTACGGCTTGATCTATATGTGGGGTGAATGTCTGGTGTTTCTTTGGGGTTACTTCCCAGTGTAAGGAAGTAAAGAAGGAAGTAAGGAAGGTGGCGCTGTGGTTAAACCACTGAGCCTAGGGCTTGCTGATCAGAAGGTCGGCGGTTCGAATCCCTGTGACGGGGTGAGCTCCCGTTGCTTGGTCCTAGCTCCTGCCAACCTAGCAGTTCGAAAGCACGTCAAAATGCAAGTAGATAAATAGGAACCGCTACAGCGGGAAGGTAAACGGCGTTTCCATGTGCTGCTCTGGTTTGCCAGAAGCGGCTTTGTCATGCTGGCCACATGACCTGGAAGCTATACGCCGGCTCCCTCGGCCAATAATGCGAGATGAGCGCGCAACCCCAGAGTCGGTCATGACTGGACCTAATGGTCAGGGGCCCCTTTACTTTACCCAGTGTAAGAGGGTTTTTATTGCTGTGAAGGTTTACTGTTTGAGGGCTTTTGTTATTGCTGTTTGAGGAGGTTTTCCTATTCTGTTCGAATAAAAATATATTTTCCCTCATATATTGTCTACCAAAGATCCTGTAAAGAACCTGCCATGTTATTTGGCAAAACAGTACACCAATTAGATTTCCAGTCTATATTGGGGGAGTTAGTGGAGGTCAAGGGGCAGGTGTCCTCATAAGTACCTGCAGGGGAGAATGCAAAAAACCAGCTAACGTGGCACCTTCAGATACTGCAACTGGGAGTATATCACAGCTGAGAGCCTGTCTCAACAAGCTTCATATTTGCCACATTGATCTAATAGAACTTCCCTAATCTGAAGACAGAAGAAAATATAGTGCCTTCCAAAGCCCCTCTGAAACATTAATCAATAATGAGAATAGGAGACCTTGGCAGTGGGACATGCATAAACTTAAAATCCAGGCTGCATGTTTCCAGCCAGTGGGATCAATTTTATTAGGGGACAGGGCCTGGTGCTTGTTCTCTAACTATCTGTCTAAAATACCTGACAAAAATATGTATAATGGATTACTGTAATTTTGTGTGACTTTAACAAATGCTGCATGTAAGAGGTTCGATCAATAGCACTTAAATAGCGTGGCCTGAGTGTTAGAGAGTAATTTGAATCAGGCAGTTTATGCTCTCGGGAAGTGTGCACACGCATGCGTGCGCATAGGAATCTCAGCTTACTTCTGAGGAGAAGGAAAAGTTAGAGGAGGTTATGAATTATTCATCTGTTTGCTTTCTCATGGAATCTCACTGACGGCACCATTCACTTCTCTGTAGGCTGGAAAAGCCTTCATTGCATGCAAGGGAGCTGCTTTTAGAGAACACCCACAAAGCACTTGTACATTGTACTAGCTCGCTCTCCCCCACCAGGCAGAGATTTTAAAGTTGCATTTGCTTGGTGAAAACCCACCCCAGCATTTATCAGATGAGAAACATATTGGGATGTTCCTTAATGATAGGATTGGTAATAGTGTGCAGTCCTCAGAATGGGGGCTCCATTGCTTCACCATGTGCGCAATGCTTCATCTTTCTGGGGTTTCCCCTGTGGCGGAATAGTGCCTGATGATGATTCCGGTTCATCATGGGTTAACCTATCACTCCCATGGTAGGCAGGTGTTACCTGGGAGGCGGAGCTAGACGTCATTCTAAATCAGGGGTTCCCAAACTAAGGCCTGGGGGCCGGATGCGGCCCAATTGTCTTCTAAATCCGGCCCGCGGATGGTCCGGGAATCAGCATGTTTTTACATGAGTAGAATGTGTCCTTTAAAAAAAAATGCATCTCTGGGTTATTTGTGGGGCATAGGAATTTGTTCATATTTTTTTCCAAAATATAGTCCAGCCCCCCACAAGGTCTGAGGGACAGTGGACCGGCCCCCTGCTGAAAAAGTTTGCTGACCCCTGTTCTAAATGGAAGGGGAACAACCATTGAAAGGCAGTTGGGGAGTGGAGGGTTAGAGAGGGAGCAGGAGGTTAGGTTTGGGTGGATGGGAAGAAAGGTTATAACTGTTATTATCGAGATGCAGGAGATGTATTAACAAGTCTGTATTATATGAAAAGAAGATATGCACTTTTAAGAACCAGAGAAATCCATGTTTTCAAGTTAAATAATAAAGTTAAATGTGGACTGGCAGTGTCTCAGTACCTTCAGAGGTGTGACTAAGAGGCAAGAACAAAGCTTTCCTGTGGAAGAGGAAACTGTTTGCTTTTTCTCCCGTCATACAAAGGGCTGGTTAGTGAAGCCAAGGGAGCCACATAGTTGCCTAAGGGAGAGGCAAATTGTAGCAGTGGGAGGGAGACCCCACTGGTGGCAATAGGTTTCGAACGCAGAGCCCTGATGTACCCTGGAGACAAGTCCAATTTGGACACTGGAGGTTTACTCCCGTTTGTATAGAAGCACAGGGAGAGCCTCTGTTGTTAAAGCAGTGAAAACAGGGAATCCCTCGCACCCCCCCTTAAATAATCCACCAAAATAAAGTGGGATGGATGCAGCAGTGGATGGCAAGATAAATATAACCTGCTTAATGTCTCATGGTGTGAATTGCTGTATTACCATTTTCTAATGTGCAGAATTGAAAAGGACAGTGAAATATCTCTAAGTTGCAGTATAAATGAGTGATGGGCAATACAATGGGTGTTAAGACCTAATACAGGCATGTCAAACATGCGGCCCTCCAGATGTTTTGGACTACAATTCCCATCTTCCCCAACCACTGGTCCTGCTAGCTAGGGATCATGGGAGTTGTAGGCCAAAACATCTGGAGGGCCGCATGTTTGACATGCCTGACCTAATAGTTCGTTAAGCTCATCTGTTTCAGTAAAATGAAACTGATGTTAATGTGTGTATTCTCCCACTGCTTTTTCTGTTGAAACCTAGCAAGCAGCCTTATACCATTGATACATCCAGCTCAGTCCCATCCACTCTGGCAGCAGATCTCTGGCGCAGGAGAGTCACACCACCTGCTCCCTGCTCTTTTTAACCAGAGTTGCCGGAGATTAAACTTGGGGGACCTTCTTCAGGCAAAGCACCTGACCAGTTATTGAGTCATGGTCTCTCCTCTGTTAACATTTTGTAAGTAAACTAGACATTTAAAGTTTTTAAAATGCCACATGTGCAGCAGCCCAGAGAGTCCGTGTGAAAGAGAGTTAAAGCAGGACTTCATGTTCAAGCATCGAGGGAAAGGAAGGACAACCCTGGACAAAGGGTCCAGTGGCATCTTAAAAACCAATTATTTATTTGTGGACTAGAGTCTACTTTATCAGTTCAGTTTGCATTTAAGGGCACATTTCATTAACTAGTTCTTTCTGAAGCAATCCACAAACTGAAGCACAGCTCTCCTTTGAAATTTGCACTTCTCCAATGAATTTTGCAGTACAGTTCCTCAGTCATGTAATAGTTACAAAAATGCCTATACTATATTAAACTGTGCACACACATGCGTATGTTGATGAGAATAACACACAGAAATGGGTTATAATAAGGGGGAGTGGTTTGTCAATTGTTTGTAAAAATGTGTGTATTGGGCAACAATAACATGCAAAAATGGGTGCATCAGGAGAATTTTACCCTGAAATGTTGATAAATTTTCATGCAAACTAATTTGGAAATACAGAGAATTCAATTTAAGATTGGGGGAAAATGAGAAACTGAGAGGAACCAAAATTGGCAGGTTCTGGTAAGTTTTGGGGCAGAATGGATGCTAAATTAGGGGGTTTTAGCCCTAATTAAACATACAGCTAGAAGAGGAGTGGGAGAAGAAGACCCCCCCTCCTGCCTGAGACCAGGGCCACCACCCTTCTAGGATCCTGGGGTGGTGGTGGTGAATTCTCTGCAGCTCACCCACGTGCTGCAGGATGGCTCCCTCCCCTCAACAGTTGTTGGGTGGAGGGGTGGGAAAAGCATCAGGCAGAAGGGAGAGAGTTGGGCAGTCAGGTAGTTGAGCTTATCTTCTTGCAGAAGATCAGATCCAGGTCTTGGTTTTTTCATGGGGTTTCCCCACCCTGTCTGTCTCTCTTTCCTGTCTGATGTCCCACACCCCGACAGCCACAGATCACTCTAGGCTGTCTGAATCCGACTCGCCCAATGCCCAAGTCCCTCCAAATCAGTCCAATTTGGCTCAAGCCTTTGTCAAATCAGCCCTAAAAACAGAAATATATAAATAATAATAATCTGCAACTCAGGATAGCACTTCATGCATATAAAGAAATGGACTCCTATCCTCAAGTTAAATGTGCGTCTATAGCGTCTAGATCAAGGGAAGTAATAGTACCACTGTATTCTGCTCTGGTCAGACCTCACCTGGAGTACTGTGTCCAGTTCTGGGCACCACAGTTCAAGAAGGATACTGAGGAGGAGGGCAACCAAAATGGTCAAAGGCCTGGAAATAATGCCTTATGAGGAACGGCTTAGGGAGCTGGGTATGTTTAGCCTGGAGAAGAGAAGGTTAAGGGGTGATATGATAGCCA
The DNA here is from genome assembly GCF_963506605.1 of Zootoca vivipara. Classification (NCBI taxonomy): domain Eukaryota; kingdom Metazoa; phylum Chordata; class Lepidosauria; order Squamata; family Lacertidae; genus Zootoca; species Zootoca vivipara. The sequence goes on from NC_083285.1 coordinate 3,508,265, forward strand.
TGTTCAAATATATAAAAGGATGTCATATAGAGGAGGGTGAAAGGTTGTTTTCTGCTGCTCCAGAGAAGCGGACACGGAGCAATGGATTTAAGCTACAAGAAAGAAGATTCCACCTAAACATTAGGAAGAACTTCCTGACAGTAAGAGCTGTTCGACAGTGGAATTTGCTGCCAAGAAGTGTGGTGGAGTCTCCTTCTTTGGAGGTCTTTAAGCAGAGGCTTGACAGGCATACGTCAAGAATGCTTTGATGGTGTTTCCTGCTTGGCAGGGGGTTGGACTGGATGGCCCCTGTGGTCTCTTCCAACTCTATGATTCTATGATTCAGAAATGTATGCTGTAATAAATGCATTTGTCTTTAAGGTGCCTCGAGACTCCTTGCTGTCTTTGCTATGAGATATTTTTGATGGCTTCCCCTCTAGAAGCTTCGTCTGGTTACCCTTCTGATTTATTTCTTGTGCATAACTGACGGTGTGGCGGAAGAGGAGCACTTGGGCTCCCCCCCCCCATTCCTCACCCTAATGACCTGCTAGATAGAGAATGATTTAATCAGCAGACACCTTTCAAGTGAAGTGAATCTGAATCAGGTTGTTGCAAAGCAAACAAATGCTTCCCAGCAGATTGACTCTCCTGCTCCGATTCGCCCTCAAATATATTGTCTCTTCAGGAGTGGCCTCCAAGCAAACCTTGGCAATATCTATATAGATGGCCCTTTAATCAAAATGTCACTAAAGCCTCCTTTACGTTACGCTTCATCGGAAAACAGTCTCCTTCTTTATTTAAACCATTGAACTTCAGTTCCAGCCGCCATTAGCCCTGGCAAGCAAAGATGGATGGGCGAGTGACAAAAGGCGTGTGCCAGAGTAGTGATCATTTACGCCTGCGTGATGTCTTGATCAGCTTGTAACATCCCTCGGGGGAACCGTTGAGCAATTAAGCCCGCCCATTACAGACATGACTACCCCCTCTCTTTAAGCGCGTCCATGAGAGGGAGAACGGGTAATTCCTTGTAATGACTGCTACATCTGTTCAAGTATATTTCTTCATATTGATGCTTAATTAGAGGACAAATCTGGATGAGGGAAAGGGGGTGGGGTGGCCCCACACATAAATGTCAGACTAGTCTCCCTTAATAGCCTGCCTGTCTGTAATGCACATTGACTAGGCTGGCAGGCCTTCTCGCCTTCTGACCTCCGAGTCCCAGAAAGGGAAGGGGGAACTTGGGGAGGGGGGTGTATAGAGAGAGGGGGGGAGGAAACTGTTTGAAAACTGTGTTACATCTAATGCCCCCTTTGTTTAGCTTCAGTATGAAATGACCCTCAATGACCTTGAGGTCATTCTGTGTGGTTAGGAAGCAGATGTCTAAGCTTTTTGTGGCTATTACCAGGGTTCTCTCAGCCCCCCCCCCATTCTGGCCCCTCTCAGGTGGGCACCATTGCCATTATAAGAGAACCAGGGAAGTGTTCGTGGTGAGTCCCAGCACCTCTTGTTCTAGAAAAATAGCACTGGCTAGTAGCATGAATCATAGAGTTGGAAGAGACCACAAGGGCCATCCAGTCCAACCCCCTGCCAAGCAGGAAACACCATCAAAACATTCTTGACATATGCCTGTCAAGCCTCTGCTTAAAGACCTCCAAAGAAGGAGACTCCACCACACTCCTTGGTAGCAAATTCCACTGCCGAACAGCTCTTACTGTCAGGAAGTTCTTCCTAATGTTTAGGTGGAATCTTCTTTCATGAAGTTTGAATCCATTGCTCCGTGTCCGCTTCTCTGGAGCAGCAGAAAACAATCTTTCTCCCTCCTCCATATGACATCCTTTCATATATTTGAACATGGCTATCATATCACCCCTTAACCTTCTCTTCTCCAGGCTAAACATACCCAGCTCCCTAAGCCATTCCTCATAAGGCATCTTTTCCAGGCCTTTGACCATTTTGGTTGCCCTCCTCTGGACACATTCCAGCTTGTCAGTATCCTTCTTGAACTGTGGTGCCCAGAACTGGACACAGTACTCCAGGTACTGCATGCATAGTGCTGTTAAAATTGTTCCTTGGATAATGCTGATATCTGGAACAATAGGTCTGCCAGGGACTCTTGGGTTAAGAACACTGTGGGTTAAAGCAACCTGCATGGCTTTCAGAGATGATTAGACAAATGCATAAGACTACCAATGGGGATGTTCTGAAAAGTGGAGGGAGGAACAAGCGCATCGGCCCTGGTCCTGCTAGGTGCTGGGGTGAAATTGCCGCAGCTCCCTCAGCGGGAGCATCAGTAATTTTCCCCTAGCATCTCGGAGGGCCGACGCAGCTTGTTTCTCCCTCCGGGTGCTGGCAGCAGAGGGACTTGGGAGCACTGGTGATTTCACTCATGAATACACCGCCAGGTGAAAGAGCCATTGCATTCTGGCCCTCAAATTGGTCCTGGGCGAAGTATTGACACATCGCCCAGGCCTAGACAAGGGATCCTACCTCAGATCCAAAGAAGCTTCATTTCCCATGCATGTTTGCATTTTAAGGCAGAAATATGCTATGCAGAAATTATGCAGGCAGAAGTATGTGCAAGTAGCAATGTGAAAAGGTGATGCAGCAATCCTCACTTTAAAAAAAGCAGAGCAAATAAGTAGATTTTCAGATGGTGCTGAAAATCCATAAGAATCGATGCCACCTGTATAAGAGAAGGGTAGGAATTCCATAAACATGGTGCCAGTGCTGAGAAGGCCTTGCATGTCCTATGCTCTAACTGTCCCTGCCTCCACTCATCCCAAACGTCTTACAGCCTGGTGTAAAGGGAATTTGGACTGCAGCCTAAAATAATTAAGGATTTGCTACCTTTCAATGGATATATTCCTGCAAGTGGGATAACTGAACCCTAACTTAGGGTTGGCTTTAGAACAGGGCATGAAAAGCCATCACAAAGAAGGGGCTACTCTTCTACTCTGGCCATGTTTTATGCTTTATCAACTTCACAAGCTTGGTTTTGGACTATCAGGAAAAAATGTGTTTGTCTGTGTCAGTTGAGGCTGACAGGAATTGGGCAGGGCTAGTATGTATAGCATGAGTAAGACATGTAGCAAATGGAATTAAAATCACAGGTTAAAAATTAGGTGCCATCTTCCAAAGTAAAATCATGCATTATTCAAGAGACTTGATAGAGAGTTTAGAATATTATCTCTGCATATCCGTAAGCTTTCTTTTGTGTGTCTTGAGATTGGATGCTTTTCCTCCCTACTTGAAATGTTTTCTAGTCTGACTGTTTGTGGTCATCTTAATTGGCATGTTTAGAGGCTGAGGCTTCTTTTGGTTTTGTTGCAATTAGTGACTTGTTGTTTCTGGGTTGGGGGAACCCTTTAGGTTTGCCTCCCTAAAAAACACCACCATATTGCATGTAGCACCCAGAATATTTGCATTCTTTGACACCAGGGTGGATAAAAATCAATGATTTTTTTTTAAAAAAATAAATAATAGGATTTTTTTTATTTAAATTGATTTTTTTCCATTAATGCATTCACAATGTCATGCTCTTCCAGAGGTTTTTGTAAGATTATTGGGCAGTTTCTCTGCCTACAAGATATTATCACAGATGCTTGGTTTACTTTTGCAGTTCTCAAAACTGAATTTGACTCAGCAGAGATCACATGCCTCTTCTTCACAGCAAAAATGTTATAACATGAACAGAGTTGAGAAAAAGACCTTAATTCTATTGTTCTACAAACCTATAAATACAGAAACAACCCATTCAGTGCTAAGTTTCAAGAAGTTCAGTGAATAGAATAGAAACAATATTTTTCTGATTGTTTGGAGTGGACAGTATTTAAGTTTTTCATGTGTAGGCTGGGCTGAGAGTCTAAGTTTCTTAAAATATATATATATTGTTTTTGTTTAGCCAAATTAGTTAACAAACATGGATGTTTGTTTAAGCAAATAACATATGCTGTAATGTTATTGTTTCAGTTGAATAAATCTATTTAAATTGTTATTATTAAGGTAATGATTATTTTTCTCCTTCCTAAGTACAACAGTAAAGTTGTCCAAATATGAATGATTAACCCATTAAACTGGGGATAAAAAACTAATATGAAAAGTTATTCTAAAAATCTTCATCTACTTGCATATTAAAGTTACACCAGCAAGAATTAGTCTTTATGTAGAAAACTATTATTTAAATCAAGCCTTACTGACTAGTGATTTTAATCGTGATTTAAATCGTGATTTAAATCAGTTTGATTTAAATCAAATCCACCCTGTTTGACACATTTTACACTGATTGACTTACAGGTGATGCTCTCATTGTGGCAGTCATTCTGCTTTGGAAAGCGATAGAGTCCCTAAGATGAGAAGAGGTGATAGGACGATGGGGTTCACAGTGATGCCATCCATAGGTGGCTTTTATTTCAGCTCTCGCAAGTCGTTTGAGAAGCTGGTGGAAAAGCAGTGTGCTGACGGCTTTTACAAAGTGCGGTGAATGGCTGCCAATTGTGGACCAGTTCCAGTAACAATTTGAGAACTGCATCAACTTGATTGCATGCAGTAGTGCCATTGAAAACTCATGTATCACTTCTTGATGTCCTCCTCTCCTTCAAGCAAAACAAGATAATCACAGCTGCCTCTCGGTGTTCCCTCTCTTTTTTATTAAAAGCACACCAACTTTCATCTGTTAAATACACCTCTTCTTTAAGGGAGAGAATACAGAAGCCTAAGACAGGGGTGGGGAACCTGGGGCCTTCCAGATGTTGCTGGACTACAACTACTATCATCCTTGCATGTTTCTTATGTTGCTGAGGGTGATGGGAGTTGGAGTGCCACAAATTTCCCATCCCTTCCCTACGTGATGTACCGTATTGTTGGGACAAGTTGCTCACTCAGAAGCTCTATTGAAATTTGTCCTGGTCAATCTCCTCTAGATCTCTCTATCACTCCCTGGGCGGCTCCCAACAGAATTAAAAGCACAATAAAACACCAAACATTAAAAACCTCCCTAATCATTTGGTGGTCCTTTCTCATCTTCCTTCCTTCCTTCCTTCCTTCCTTCCTTCCTTCCTTCCTCCCTCCCTCCCTCCCTCCCTCCCTCCCTCCCCCCCTCCCTCCCCCCCCTCCCCCCCCCCCTCCATCTTTGGCCCAAGAACAATGCATTTTAGTTTCAAAAGCAGAATTACAAAACTCTCAGTAAGGATTATTCCTCGGGCATCGTGTTCAGTGTTCAGTTTTATCTGACAGCCAAATCAAAGAAGTCCATATTGTTTTGGGTGTTTTTCAAGCTGCTTGGAGTTCATGGGTTCAGTTTTTATGTCTTACTGTGAAAAGTGAAATGTTTGTCAATTTTTCAAGCCCTCTCATTTTATCCAGTGTTTGGAATGAGAAATGAAGCAGCCTTTAAAAGATTGCCTTGATGTAAACCAAAGCAGTGAAACAGCTTACTACTGCCACAAAATCCGTGTTTAAAGTAATGCTCATGTGGAAAAGTGAACTTGGGCGTACGGGGTGGAAATTGTTTGAGGGGATGGGGAAAGGAGTACCTCTGAATATTATTATTCACAATTCTAGCCAACCCTTATGTTTCATTAGTTAAGGGAAATGTATTTCTAAACAAGGGATTGAAACCAGATTTAGAACCCTGTTTGCAAATTCTGGTTGATGCTGGTTGTGGTGTTATCCACTGGTAATTCTGGTGCAGTTATTTATTTCATTTGTATGCCATGTTTATCTTCCAAGAAGCTCAAGGTGGTCCCCACCCCCATTCCATCCTCAAAACAACCCTGTGAGAGTAAGTTAGGCTAAGAGGTGAAGACTGACCCAAAGTCACCCAGTGAGCTTCATGACTAAGTAGGGTTTTGAACCCTGGTATCCCAGGTGGCGCTGTGGTTAAACCACTGAGCCTAGGGCTTGCTGATCAGAAGGTCAGCGGTTTGAATCCCTGTGACGGGGTGAGCTCCCGTTGCTTGGTCCCAGCTCCAGCCAACCAGCAGTTCGAAAGCACATCAAAATGCAAGTAGATAAATAGGAACCGCTCCAGCGGGAAGGTAAACGGCGTTTCTGTGTGCTGCTCTGGTTTGCGAGAAGCGGCTTTGTCATGCTGGCCACATGACCTGGAAGCTATTCGCTAGCTCCCTCGGCCAATAATGCGAGATGAGCGCGCAACCCCAGAGTCGGTCATGACTGGACCTAATGGTCAGGGGTCCCTTTACCTTTATCCCAGGTCATAGTCCAACAGTCACACCTTTATGCCTCACTGGCTTTGACATAGTGAATGTTATCCATGAAGAGCTGTCAAGGGGAACAAGTGGATGAATACATGGTGCTGTAGTTAGAAGATCACTGGCATATCCTCAGCAGGCCTTCAGTGTAAGTTGTGAAAACACACTATGCTCAGGAATAGCCAGTCTGTGTCAAAAGTAATCAAGGGAGGCTGTTGCTGACTGGTGGGGAACCAGTGGACCAGTCGACACTGCAGCTGCTATCTTGATCATTGGCTATGCTTGCTGGGAGATGAAATCCTAACAACATACTCAGGATCACAGGTTGCCCATCCCTGCTGGAGTTCATAGATTTGAGCCCTGGTAGGCTAATATTCTTCTCTCCTACCCATTTCCTTGCATATGGAACAATACATTAAAAGACAGTGTATGTTAGAGAGAACTTACAGTAAAGAAGCACATTGTGTCACCTAAGCAGAATTTTTGCCAAGGCCAATCAAAATAGCCTTGGGAATAGATATTTAAATATTCCTTGCACCTCTAATTTTTATCCTCATTTGTATAAATCCTCTTTCCTTTAAACCTTTAATCTCTTCTTTACCAGTATCTGATCTGCCATATTTTAATGTCATTATGATTCTCTCTCTCTGGCTAAAATGTAATGCTTATTAGTTTTGGGGGAAATTCATTTTGCTATAAATGAGTCAGGATGTGAACCTCAGAGGTTAAACACAGCTGATAATACCCTTTCATGCCTAAAGTGCTTTAACAAAGCTGTGCATTTATTTCACAAAGTCCTATTAAATGAGATTTATTCTGCCATTGCATTTTGATAACAGCACTTTGAGATATTAGTGTTGTGTGAGAATTCTACCACACAGTCTGAGGGTAACTTAATGTTGTATGGCAGTTAGGATTTTGAATCAGAAGGGTCTGGTTATTGATCTGATTCACTATGAGATAAATAAAAACTGTGTGAAGAGTCTGTTTGAATCTCTAGCCCACTTTAGATGTGATCTTACATGTACCCAGAATAGTACAGGAGAAGAGAGCCCATGTGTTGGGTTCTTAATTACTCACAGTCCAATTATAACCATATGTAAACTTAAAGGGACCCCTGACCATTAGGTCCAGTTGTGACCGACTCTGGGATTGCGGTGCTCATCTCGCATTATTGGCCGAGGGAGACAGCGTACAGCTTCCAGGTCATGTGGCCAGCATGACAAAGCCGCTTCTGGCAAACCAGAGCAGCACATGGAAACACTGTTTACCTTCCCGCTATAGCTGTTCCTATTTATCTACTTGCATTTTGATGCGCTTTCGAACTGCTAGGTTGGCAGGAGTTGGGACCGAGCAACGGGAGCTCACCCCGTCACAGGGATTCGAACCACCAACCTTCTGATCAGCAAGCCCTAGGCTCTGTGGTCTAATCCACAGCGCCACATAACCATATGTACTCAAAAGTAATTCCTGTTTAATTGCATGGGGCAAAGTCCCAGGTTAGTGGGATTAGGATTATAGGTTCTAAATCACAGAGGGGAGTCTGTGTGTTTCTTAGAATGTCCTCCCTCCCATTGTGTGAATATTGGTTGCTGGGGATATGGTGATGGGGCCTGTGGCCATTTCTCACCCCCCCCTTTTCTTCCTCTGATTGATTGATTCTGCTTTGTTGCTTTTATTTTTGTAAAAACCTGCACTATGGATCTGGTAGCCAGCGAGTTATTCCTCTCCAAAGTGTAAGCAAAAATGTTGCATTTTTGAAAAAGTTAACTAAAATAGCCAATGATCCATAATAGCAGGGCACTGTGCCTGGAATATGTATTGATGCAAGGTGAAAACATAACGCGTGTTCTGGGTCCTGATAGCATCGTCAGTGCTGGTTTCTTCATGGCAGAGCATGGTGCCTGGTGGAGAACATCTTTTCTCACCACTTGTGTGGAACTCTGCAAAAGTTAGGGAAAGTTGTGCATATGGGTGTGAGACATTTTTCTTTTACGTAAGGAGAGTTTAGGCTTTTCTGACAACCATACTGGCTGCCTCAACCACACTTGCTTTTTGCAGGATGGTGCAAGAAGTATTTGCCAATCCATGAAATGGGCAGGCAAGTTAATCCTGCATCCTTGCTTACTTAGCATTCATCATGCTTTACCTAGCCATTGTGGTAATATATAGGTTTGGTTTATCCATGCAAGTATAGACATTGACTTGTATTCAGTGATGGGGAAGAAAGAACCTTATTCCAATGCTTTGTTTTGCCCAGTTGTTGCCAGAAGCTGGAGCAATGGGAATCCTGCATTCTGGTTCTGTGATCCTGTGGCTGCTTACTTACCTGTTTACAGTTACCTCTGTGAAGACACATCAGATAGGCAGAGCACTTAGCATGAACCCACCATAAGTGTTTTGAACTGGATTGTGGGGGTGGGGATGTAGGTGGTGAACTTGTGACAGATACTGGATGTGATACTGACATTCTGTTTTATATGTCAGCCCTTAAAGTCTCCCGCTTTGATTATCAGCCCACTGAAGCCAGTTCATTTGCGGTACAATTATAGCTCAAGCATCCTTTCTCCATTCCCCTCTCCTTCCACTACCACCGTATTTAGTATTCAGTTATTTTAGATGCAAACATGGTTCATGACTCTGGTACATATTAAAATACTGACCTCAGGGGTAGCATTAAGCTATGTCTGTTTCATGCCCTCTGTGACCCCAGTGTCTGGGGCAAGTGGAAGGTTTCACTTCTCAGCTGTGCCCCAGTTGCAATCTGCATACATTGTCTCACTTTAATGTAAGTCACTATGAATCGAGCCTGTTCCTATTTGCTTACATTGCCCTTTGATCTACTTTCTGGGTTCTGTTTCTTGATAGTACAGTGGTACCTCGGGTTACAGACGCTTCAGGTTACAGACTCCGCTAACCCAGAAATAGTACCTCGGGTTAAGAACTTTGCTTCAGGATGGGAACAGAAATTGCATGGCGGCGGGAGGCCCCATTAGCTAAAGTGGTACCTCAGGTTAAGAACAGTTTCAGGATAAGAACGGCCCTCCAGAACGAATTAAGTTCTTAACCACTGTATTGATTGTGGTGGAAATTTAGCCCTCTTCAGGCAATCTGAAGAGAGGAAATTAACACAATAGAGTCCTCCCCTCCATCACCTGCCACAAACTGGTGGGCAGATTTCTGAATCTGGGAGCTCCTGTAATTGTGGAGGTTTCCATGTGATTTTAGAACCCCGATATACCAGGGTTTAAATTGCATGGAGAGCCCTCTATGAGTACAGGAAATTCCCTGCTTCAGAAATTGACCTTCCAACATGGGATGGAGTTTAGTATTTTTGGCCCTGCTCACATGAGTATTTAACACCTGAAAGGGGTTCTAAAGAACTGACTTTATATCTTATTTACTTTATATTTGGGAAAGTTGTTCATTATGCATTTGAATATTCATGTTATCATAACCAGGTTTTGCATGATGGTACCTACAGTCAAGGCACAGGTTTTCCTCTATATTTTTCGATACAATTGGATGTCATTTTGAATCAAGATGGCGGACCAAAACTTTTGAAACTGCACTCAGTTGAATCACTAATTTCAAAACTGCACTGTTTTCAGATTAGAGGGAGAGGGATAAGCAAGAGGAAGGAAAATTAATACAGAATTATTTTGCTTCTGTTCAAACAGCAGAAGTTTTTTTCTGGTTAACTCAGCTTATGGTTTTGAAATATGTAAATACTGGTTTGTTTCATGAAGACTCGAGCAAAGTTGGATTATGTTGCTATTAGGAGCTAGTCCATGTTGTGCTAAAAATAAAACTGCAGCTAACAGACTAGGTTAAGAATTTGGGCCTTATGTTTTGTTTCATGTGCCAGGAACTATTTTAAATATAAACAAGATTAATAAGAGCTCAATCTTACTCTATTTTTTTAAAAAACAAAGTACTACAAAAGTTTTCTTAAACTCATTATGCATGATAAATTTCCAGGGGTCTAACTATGAGTGGTAATAACTGAGTTTTAGAGCGTAGCAGTGAAAGCTTGATTTGAGCATTTGATTAATTTACTTGGTATAAGCAATAAATAGCCATTTTTAAGAGCCTTTAATGAAACACCTCCAGGAAACAATGGCAATCAATGAACCCTAACTTAATTAAGTCCTGTATCTTTTCTATGAGATACTTCTCATTTAACTGCTTTATCACAGTCATCTTCTTGAATTGCTTAAATTATTAATTTTTCTTATGATGTGTACAACTCTCTATATTTATGCCAATACATGAGCCAAATTATTTTGTGCTAGACATATGTGTCTATTAATTTAATGAGGAGAAATGGAGAGAAAGTATTAAAATAATGACCTAACATTAATTTCTATAAGGAGACATTTTCATTGCACTTAATGCACGGCTGCAAATGGAAATTTTCTTTTATGCATAATAGTGGAAAGTAAATTAGCCAATATGCAAACTAATGCTTAAAAGACTTTAATCTCATGGTGTTAGGAGAGAGCCTGACTTCTATATGGAATGTCTTGATTCTCTTTACTACCAAACTTTGAGCAATAGCAGACGCTCATTTTTGAGAGTAGGAAGCCTTATTTGGAAGTGCCCAAAAGGCATTGATCAAAATATATCTTATTTTCCTTTTCTGGGTTGAGCTTGAGGAATCTCATAAGCTTTAGACCAGTTGTATACTTTAAAATACGCTAATAATTCGACAAACAAAGGGGTAATATTAAGGCTTTCCTTCTCCTCCTCTTCTTCTTTATCCTCCTCTGGCAAATATAACAGGAATCGGCATACAGTTTGCTGGCATGTATGTCTACAATTTGAAGTCTGATGATGGAGAGAGAAATGCTCCATGACTTGAGGATGTACTACAAGTTCTCCTTTTTTAGATTTTGTCTGCCTGGAAGCAGCTCACCAGGTGAGGTGGATCTGCTACCGTAAAATAGCCTCTTGGCAGATGGGTTGCTGTTCTTTACCAGGAGGGAAGAGCGAAGAGCACAGTTGTAGTGGATCCCACCACTGTAGACCAATTATGTAGCGGATCCAAAACTACATACAGTACATATCCCATCATAACCACCACAGGTTATCTTTTGGTCTGTGTTTTGGTCTGTGATTTGTTGTCTTCAGCACAAGGTTTTATTTACAGTGCAAAGTTGGTAAAACAAAGATGGGTCAGGAGTTGTGTTCTTTCAAGAAACAGTTAACTTATTAATTACACTAAATCTAAGGGTGTTGCAGGCGTTAATACAAAGTATAAAATGTGTAGCTTCTCTTAAACTTCAGTTGCTAAAAATCAGTTGTTACACTTCAGGTAGATGTTCAGGTTTCTAGAATAAATGGTAAAATGCTTAATTCAGTTTCTGTTACTTCACTCTCATTTCTTTACATAGTTATGACAGTTGTTAAATACTTTTGACACAGCACAGCTTCCTTCACAACTTAATACAACTGGTTCATGAGTGAGGGGCATTTTTTGTCAGTTACCCAACCTCTTAACAATCCCACTCCTGAGGTATTCCAATTAATATATCAGACCGAGAGGATAACCTCACTTCTTTTTACTGGTTTTGGGAGTCTTCTTTTTCTAGAAGATCTCTCCTCTTACTGCAATGAGACCCAAATAGACTGTTTTCTCACAGTTTCTACTTCTGCTGACTCAAACTCAGCCTTCCCGTTACTCCTGTCTGTATACTCTCTCCCAAGACACTCAACACAGTCTTACTATCTAAGCTACGAGGCTCCTTCCTCTAGCTATAGACATTCTCCTCAGAGCAGATCTTAAACTAAGATTTGAACTAACTCTCTCAGACAAACCATATCCTAAACAGGGCAGTCTCGAGCAGGTCGCGTGCCCTGGTGCTGAGGGGCGGAGATCGCTTCGGCGCCCCCGCCCTCGCAGGGCGCAGCATTGTTTCCGCACGGCTTTTCCACGCGGCGCCCTGCCTACCGGCTCAGCGCCCTGGCGCACCGCGCCACCGGGGGTCTACCTACAGCCGGCCCTGATCCTAATCCCTCTATCCCACCTCAAATTAAGCCCTGTGTAAAACAAAAACAAAAACCCTCAAAAACTGAAGCAGTACATGAATGTGTATGATGCCTGCTCCTGATCTATCCCAGGGAGAATGTAATCCCTGATTTTTTGCATTCCCATTTGTCTCCTGCCTCTAGCTATCCTTGCTAATCACAGTCTCTTGCCTTTGTCTCAGAGTTTTAGATATTCATACCCTGTGGACAGGGGACCATGAGTGCCTGTGTTCTGTGGTAGTTGTGCAGCTGGGCACATTGTCCCTTCGTTTGGTACTTTCATTCTTGTATGTTATTAAGTTTATTTATTTTTTATTTGATGGAAATATTCGGCTCTCACACGGAAGGCCATTCTGAGCAGGAGGGGGGAAATGACTTTGCACTGCTAATATATGACTGACTCAAATCTTAGAATCATAGAATCATAGAGTTGGAAGAGACCACAAGGGCCATCCAGTCCAACCCCCTGCCAAGCAGGAAACACCATCAAAGCATTCCTGACAGATGGCTGTCAAGCCTCTGCTTAAAGACCTCCAAAGAAGGAGACTCCACCACACTCCTTGGCAGCAAATTCCACTGCCAAACAGCTCTTACTGTCAGGAAGTTCTTCCTAATGTTTAGGTGGAATTTTCTTTCTTGTAGTTTGAATCCGTTGCTCCGTGTCCGCTTCTCTGGAGCAGCAGAAAACAACCTTTCTCCCTCCTCTATATGACATCCTTTTATATATTTGAACATGGTTATCATATCACCCCTTAACCTTCTCTTTGTATCTTATTTATCTTAATTCTGAAAATACCATCTCTTTTCTTTTGAATTATCCTGGGATAGAGTGTCCTTCATTTGGGGAATTGTTTGTTTGTCTGGTAAAGTGGAACCAACAGAATGAAAGGAAGATGTTGTTGAATACCCACAATTCTCTTGTCTCTCACATTAAACGAAGTGTTTCTAGACTTCTAGGCATGAGGCAGCTTATAAAATAAATTATAACAAGAAATATACCGAATCAAGGGGCTTTGACATAAGAAAAGAGGAAGACATGATACATGGATACATACACTCATGTTACAAAATGCAGAGTATTTGCATCAGTGAGAATGAGATCGCACAGGAAAACTTTTTTAAAAAAAGCTTTTAATGTGTATAAAGTGGTGACCATTTTTTAACCTTCCCCACATTAGATGAAATAATAAATAAAGTAACACAAGAAGAAACTAGCCACAGAGCACAGCCATCAAAATGCTGTGCAGAAGAGCAAATGCCCCACTCTGGCCAAGGTACAGAGTATGAGTCTCCAATGTACAGCCCAAGTTATCTTGGTTTCCTCCACTCTCCATTTATTTATTTATTCCCCCTCCCCACGCAAAGCTGTGATCGCATAAATATAATCAGCGTAAGATGTGATTTACCGGTGTCCCCAGTGATAGCTGCTGTTTACAGAAATAAACAAAAGTCCTTCTGGGCACACTATAGTTCTATGGGTTGCAGTAAGGGTTACTTTTGCATGACAAATTAAGAAAAGCAAACAGACATGTCTCCCCCCCAAGCAAATGCTCACTCCCTCTTCTTGAGCACAGAAGCATCAAGGACCATGTATGCACTATAAATTTAAAGCACATGCCCCCCCCAAAAAAAATCCTGGGAACTGTAGTTTGTAAGAGTGCTGGGAATTTGCAGCTCTCTCTGGAGTGAACTATAGTTCCCAGGGTTCTTTGGGGGAAGCAATGTGGTTTCAATGGTGTAAACACAACCTTAGTAAGGAGACAAAATCAGCACTCATCTGAATCTTTAAAACTCATCAGCAACTTGCATGGGCAGAGAGCTGGAGGGGGCAGAGGTGGCGGGAGCTGTTGTCATTTAACATGCCATCTCCCTCTCCCTGGGCATAATGCAAATCCTATGGGCTTCCTCTCTTTTTGACATGGTTTTCATTGCAGTTTAATGTTCTGCTTGAACAGTCAAGAAGAAAAAAAACCCTTTTGCCTGAACCTTTGTTTTGTTGATGCCCTAAACAGCATCAAAGAAACCCAGCACTGTCTCCTTAAGGCCCCAGACTTCACGTTTGGTGTGACATTTTTCTTGTTGTTAAATAAACTCTGACCATGAGCAGCTGTCAGGCAGAAATACACCACAGGCTAGCATTCAATGAAACACCAGACAAGCATTTTGGCAGCCAGAGGGCTCTTGTTTTCTTCTCTTCCTATTCTCCCCCACTCTTGACACATGTAAGAAACTAAAATTCAGTCAAGCATGGTATCCTTGATTAGCTATTGTGTGTTTTTTTTTCTAATAAGGAAAATGTATTTCATCATCTCAAGTGGTATACAGACTACTTAGCTCTCTGTGTATAGACATATATTTGTTTGTGTGTGTATCAATCAATAGTAAATACATCCCAGCTTAGTTTGGCATTTGAAAAACAGTCCTGAGAGATCACACCTGCCTGGAAGCAACTCAAGTTCATTTTCAGTAATACACTTTTGCGTGTGGAGGTCCCCAAATCCACCCCTCAAATAACTCACCACATAGACATAATTTTTATTTAATGGTTTTTGGCATGAATTTGACCACAACTTTTATTGAATACAAAACATGTGAGTGGTTGCGTAGGCATTGGTTCTCAACTGTCACCTAAGGACAGAAATAATAATAATAACTTGCCTTGTCAACACGGGGAAATCCTACAGGGAGAGACGGGGACCCGGGTGCAATGAACTCTCCCCTCTCCCTTCAGGATCCCGGGGGCCTCAATATGCCGTCCTGGCCCCCTACCTTGGGGTTACAGACACAGCATAGAGCCCCTGTACTCCTGACCGGAATTTCCCCAACCACGCAGGCATAAACTTGGGCCAACATAATCAAACAGACCCTTTAATACAACCAAAATAACCAATGCCTAACCGCCAACCTTACACGTTGTGACTATTTGCTATGCAGTAGGCAAAAAACCAGATGGCACCAGCCAATCAGCCAAATGGAAAAAAATTCCTACCAGGCCCCTGAATACAGGCGACCCCTTGAGAGGCACAGCAATGTCAACACAGAGGCCTAAAAACAGTGGAGGGCGGGTGGGGATCAGAAACGCAGCCAAAGAGAAAGAGAAAACAAGCATTTAACCTTATATACCCCATGGGTTGGACTTACCAATTGCAACATGCTACTGTATTTTGTCCAACAGCCCAGATCCAATGGACAGTGGCCACTCATGCCCCCACCTTTAACTCAGGAGTGGTTTGCTAGCCCCCACCGCAAATCGTGCTCTCTATGATAGAGAACCCGCATTAAGGGATTTTAAGAATGGGGAAATAATATACAAATATAGTATTTAAAAAGAATACTAATGGTTTTCTTATCTGTGATCATCTGTGTTCACTTTAACTGTGTGTATGTTCTCTGATTCACATATATTAGCTCCCCCTGAATCAATGTTAACAAGCCAAAGTTCCCAATCCTTTCTTGCATAGCAAAATGAAGAATATGTGGTTTTGCTTTTTGCCACAGGAATAGCCAAATGACAAAACATTGTGCACTATTTGCATTTCTCTGTCTACTGGGATAAAATACATTATGTGAGAATATTCTGTTTGGTAAATGCTTTTTGTGAGTGACTCTCATGTTTGGGTGTTTTGCTTTTTTAAAATGTAATCAGCAAAATAAAATAGTGTAAGATACAGAGGGTTTAGTTGGTCTTTTTAAAATAACACTTCCCAAGAGGCAAAATGTGTGTTACTTTTTTATAACTGTTGTTCAAGCAGTTGGAGGCAGTATGGTATTTTCATGTACTGTATCAGACTTTGGTTGGGTGATTTTTGTTTGTTTGTTTTACTCCTTTCTCTGTGCTAGACTGCTTACAGGAGGCTCCTCCTAAACAAGTTACCGTAAATCTAAAATATGCCAAGAGTTTCTATGAGAGCAAGGGAGGAAGAGAATGGTGTGGAAAAGTATGAGTAGAGCAGATTCACAGCAATATCAAAGGGACTTCAGCATCAATCTGCCACATGGAAGACATTCTGTCAGCCTCTATTTATGCTTGTGATCATCATAGCTGTTTGCCTTTGATCTAATGGGACGTCTCTTTTCTCCTTTTTTATTTTTGTAGGATAAAGCGGTGGGTGGATAAGATGCAAGAAGACCTAGTAAGGCTGGTGAAAACAGCGAGTGGGGTGGATGAACTTGCTCAAGTAAGTGACAATTACAAGGATGTAGTGCACGAGGAGGTTCACAAATGGACACCTAGTAAATGGTGGCCAATCTCGTTCCACTAAGGAGTTTTTCGGAGAGCAAAAAGCCAACACTGTTAGGGCTTGGCTTCAGATTTGGAACGTAGCACTGGTGCAAATGGGGCAGTAGCTTCTCGTGAACAGCAGTTGCATCGTAGGAGCCTTGGTGGAACAGTGTGCTCAAGTAGCAAAATGTATTGGGCTGTCCCTGCGTTCTGGAGCCTAGTGTCATATTGCATGTGCTTCTATTGCTGCTAACAAGTTGAAAGTCATGGGCAGAAGCAGCAAGGTGCAGATGGCACAGATGTCCTGTGGAAGACGCCATCTGTACCCTCCATTTATTTTTCGTTTTTGAGCTCTTTGCATTAGCCAGCATTCCCCCCTGCCACTTACACACAACCCAACACCAAAGGGGTTTTTCCAACACAAACTGTGACAGTGAAAACAAATGTGGTTTCCTCCTTTAAAGAAATAATAAAAGAAACTGAAAGCCTAAAATTTCAGGAGCACAAATAATTTAATAAATTGTGTGCTGTATGCAAAGAATGGCCTGGAGCACTTAACAGCTCTTCCTATTATATTTCTTTCCTCCAAAGCTAACTTGATAAAGGAGGTTGCTGCATATTCATTAATTGACTTACTGTCGTCTGACTTTGTTTAGTCAGACTTGCTTATTGTTAGGAAAAGCTAATATTTAATCAGGTGCAAAAGGCATGGTCTTATTACTGCCTCTCACAGCAGCAAAAACTCCTTTCATTATTCTGCCTGTCTGGTGAATGTGAAATGCTGTAAATGGTGACTGGAAAAAGGTGGGGGTGTCTGTAGTGAGCTAGAAAAGCCCAGATTGTCAAAGACTTACAATGTATTCCTCTGAAAGGAGAGCAAGTCTTCCGCAGTACAGTGGTCCCTCGACTTACGAATTATTCAACATCCGTAGGTTTTGACTTACGAATGGGACAAATGGCCACACGCTTACGAATTTTTCTACATCCGAACGGAAACCGTTGGCAGCTTTAAATGCGGTTTTTCGACTTACGGATTTTTCCGAATATTTTTTTTTCCTATGGGAAACCACGTTTCGACTTCCGAACTTTTCAACCTACGAATGTGCATTCGCAACGGATTAAGTTCGTAAGTCGAGGGACCACTGTAATTCAACTCTGTTACTGATTTCATAGGAAGAATGTTAGAAACACTTTGTGGAAGGGAAGAACTTCCTGATTGCAGAGGACATGACAAGGTGTGTGGTTGTCAGTCATTGTGCGAGTGGAATGGGACCTGCATGTTTCCCCTGGATTCCCATGTGGATGTGGGAAGAGAAGTCACCCCTTGGCAAAGGAAAATCCTGCAGCCCTTACTTGGAGGGGGTGGCCTCATTGCAATGGCTCCCAGGGAGCTGTAAACAGGCAGTTTGTCAGTTGCATGTAGGCATCTGCACTGTGAATCCTGTAAGCAATGCACGGTTGCAAGACCCAGATGCCACTTTGTGCTTGATAAATAGATAGGAACTTTATTTGCATTAGCCATTAGCTATAGCAGTAAGATTTTGAATCCCTGCAACAGGGTGAGCTCCTGTTGTTCGGTCCCAGCTCCTGCCCACCTAGCAGTTTGAAAGCACATCAAAGTGCAAGTAGATAAATAGGGACTGCTCCGGCGGGAAGGTAAACGGCATTTCCGTGCGCTGCTCTGGTTCGCCAGAAGCGGCTTAGTCAAGCTGGCCACATGACCTGGAAGCTGTACGCCTGCTCCCTCGGCCAATAACACGAGATGAGCGCCGCAACCCCAGAGTCGGACACGACTGGACCTGATGGTCAGGGGCCCCTTTACCTTTATAGCAATAAGATACGGATAACATACACTGGGGATAGAGCTAAATAGCTATACAAAATACGTTCTGGAGGTTTAAAAGGTAAAGGGATCCCTGACCATTAGGTCCAGTTGTGACCGACTCTGGGGTTGCGGCACTCATCTCGCGTTATTGGCCGAGGGAGCCAGTGTACAGCTTCCAGGTCACGTGGCCAGCATGACAAAGCCGCTTCTGGCAAACCAGAGCAGCACATGGAAACGCCGTTTACCTCCCTGCTATAGCGGTACCTATTTATCTACTTGCACTTTGATGTGATTTTGAACTGCTAGGTTGGCAGGAGCTGGGACCGAGCAACAGGAGCTCACCCTGTCATGGGGATTTGAACCACCAACCTTTTGATTGGCAAGCCCAAGAGGCTCCGTGGTTTAGACCACAGCGCCACCCGCATCCCATTTATATACTGTATATGGACTTATGCAAAACATTTGTTCCAGAATAATATCCAACTCTTCTACTTTCCATACAAAATACGTTCTGGAGGTTTAAAAGGTAAAGGGACCCCTGACCATTAGGTCCAGTCGTGACCGACTCTGGGGTTGCGGCGCTCATCTCGTGTTATTGGCCGAGGGAGCAGGCGTACAGCTTCCAGGTCATGTGGCCAGCTTGACTAAGCCGCTTCTGGCGAACCAGAGCATCACATGGAAACGCCGTTTGCCTTCCTGCTATAGCAGTACCTATTTATCTACTTGCACTTTGACGTGATTTTGAACTGCTAGGTTGGCAGGAGCAGGGACCGAGCAACAGGAGCTCACCCCGTCGCAGGGTTTCGAACCGCCGACCTTCTGATCGGCAAGCCCTAGGCTCTGTGGTTTAACCCACCGCGCCACCTGCGTATTCTGGAGGTTTACAGCAATACAAATGAAATAATTTTCTGATGATCTTGTTCTTTCTAGTTCTCTACAGCCCCTTAGGATGAAGCCAGGTGGATTCATAGCGACCTTCCCCTAGCTGTGTGCTCTCCACATGTTGTTGAACATCCAAGCATCGGCCCCAGCCAGCATGGTACCCTCAATGGTTAGGGTTAATGGGGAAGGCTGTGTGCAAGCCACCCAGGGCTGACGTAGTCCATAGCTGCCAAGTTTTCCCTTTTCTCGCGAGGAAGCCTATTCAGCATAAGGGAATTTCCCTTTAAAAAAGGGATAACTTGGCAGCTATGACGTAGTCCAGTTCAAGCTGTATCCATCAAAGTCGTTATACAGATAGCCCTTGCATAAACTCTGAACATAAGCCTTTTTAGACAAGCCCCATCTTCCCCTGTCCTTCACCTGATAACCTGCATGTTAGGTTATGACAGGTGGGTGTTGTAGAAGAAACATAATATAGACTGGCTAGCCGAAGCTTTCTAACAAACAAAACATCTGTGTTCAGCCTAAGAGTCAAGGTATCATAAAAATTTAACCTGTTCCATAACAAAATTCAGAGTCGTGTGAAGCTCGATTGACAGCTGGATTGACCCTATTGCTGTTGAGATCTGTGTATATGATCCTATTGACTTTACTCATCAACTGACCATTTCCATGGCTTGCCTGCTGTGAAGGTAAAGGTAAAGGGACCCCTGACCATTAGGTCCAGTTGCGAATGACTCTGCTGGTAGTGTTCTCTCAATCTAATTAACATTGTGTGTAGTCTAAAAGGCAAAGTAATTAAATGTTCATGCTCTGCTAGAGTCCCTTACTGGACAGGGTAATAAAAAATGAGTTACCGTAGTTTGGCTCTCAAATGTCAAGCCACTTGAAGGGAACAATCGCTCCTTTAAATATGATGAATATGCCCTTCTTTCGCAACTCAGGAGTGAGAAAAAAATCTAGAATACAGGAGAGAAAACTTAACCCCCCCCCCAGTAGAACCTTCTTGCAAAACCACCTAATTGGATAGAACACTACTCCCAGAATATATTTCCATTTTGATATGGAGCTGCACTAGCAAGTCAAGCGTGATATTCCCAAGGCATTATGTTAGTTCAGTCCCAGAGCTATGGAGCAAGTGTATACAGTTAACTGTCTGCAGATGATAAAACATAGAGTGAAAGGAACATTGGATTTAGAGGACGGATGCTAAAGGCAGCTTTGGACATTGCAAACCAGTGGTGACAGAGGAAGGGTGTTTGACCCGAGCTCCCTATTTTTCATTGCTTCCTTTTTAATTTGCGGAATGGGGTCGCTCACTCTCCACATGCATCTGACATTTGCATTTTTGCATTTGAAAGAGCAAAGAAAAAAAAGGGGGGGTGAATCACAAGTGATCTGCACATCTTGTGATACTCTTTGTTCATAAGGTATGAAACTTCTTTAAAACTCAAAAGAAATGTGCTCATCCTTACTAACCTTTAGGAAACTAGCAGAAAATATGCCTTTGGAAAGCTTCTCCTTTTTTCTGTGTGGTCTAAGGGAGGCACAGGAACAAGGTTAGCAGTGACTAGAAGTTGGTTAGTAACATATTCGTTTGTTTCAATGCTGATTCATGTGACCTGCAAACCAACACAGCTGTGCTTGTGTGTATGCATGTGAGTACATAGATATATGGGATTTTGAAAAGGGTTGTGGTTTAGAAATAGAAATTTTTATACACATTTTGTAAATGCAAATGAATGCTGATAGCTGCAAGATGAGTCTGGGCTCAGCTCTAGAGCTAAGCCAGGCAATCAGGAGAATAACTCTTGCTAGACTAGACCACACTGGACTGCAGGCAAGGCATCATATGCCTGAATGCTTCTCCTTACCAAAAATAACAAAAAAGCCCCTCTTCACAATGTATTAAAATAGTATCTCAGGAGCAATGAGTAAATCAGATCTTTGGGGGCATTTGGCTCCATGTCATTGTAATCACATTGGAGAGTGATTACAATCACATTGTAATCACTGCCCCACACCCCACCGCCCCACTCGTCACCCACACATTGGGGAAACACCTGTAATAGGGGACCTTCTGTGTGCTTGAGGAACAGGCACAGTCTATGTGTAGCCCTCCAGATGTTCTGGACTACAACTGCTGGCGGCCCAACTCAGCGTGGCCCAAGATCAGGGATGGTGTTGGTGAAGACATCTGACAAGTGTCATGTTAGCTACCCCACCGTAGACTCTTCCCATGATTCACAGCCTTTATTACACAGGGTTAAAAATCCCTTGCCCATACCACAGGCTCCTCTTACGCACATGGATGCTAGGAATGGCAAGGCCTTTTGGCTCTCTCTAAGAACTTCCATAAACATGAGCAGTACAAAGTGGCACTGTTGGCATCCTGCACTTTATTTCCCTTTAGCCATATAACTTGAAGACAGGTCACAGCTTAAATACCATTCACTCCTGTTAGTGGGTCTGCTTGGAGGTTCCTGGTGTGAGAGTCACTCACACCAGTACAGAAAGAGTGGGATTCAGATGCTTGAGACCTGGGTTCAAGGCCCGCTTTAGAGTAGTCTCATTGTGTAGCCATTGGCAAGTGGTTATCATCTTCCAGACTTCTCCATCTGTAAAAAGCAAACTGCCTTTCACAGTCAAGCTGCAGAAATTGAGGAGACATCTGTATACTCTGTTATTGACAATAATCATTCAGAAATGGGGCTACTGAAGTGTGAGTGTATGAAGAAGCTATAGCTTATGATTGAGGTTATTTTCTTACCCCCTCTTGAGTCTGTTTTCATTTAAATAATAAAGAAGATGGAATACTTTGAGAACTACTGACATTTTATTTAGACTTTGTGTGTATGAAAAGGAAACTGTGTGGGATGTAATCTTTTCTTGTCTAATCATGTCAAAACTTTAAATTGCTGCAGGGCTATGGCTCATGTTTCACAAGATACAGGCCACAGTAGAATTTGTATCTCAAACAAATAAGGACAGGGCCTTGCACTTCATCTTACTGGGGTGCATCTGAAAGTAGCTTCAGACATTTCTACCAGTGTGGAGAAAGCAGGTGTATGACTGACTTGACCAGTCTCTTTTCATGCTTTCAATTTGTTCAATTTGTGTGTGTTTTTTAAAGTGCTTCCCTTCTAATATCTCAAGAGAAGAATTTTACATTTCTTCTGCAAAGGGATCTGTGAACTCCCCCGGCATCTGGAACATAGACATCTCACAGCTGCATGGTTTCCCATTAGGTGGGAAGCATGAAAGGTGCACAGATCACCCCATGGACCTACTTTATATGAACCTGATCCAGATTCCTGTGTGATGTGTTCCATGTTTCCATGGAACATTGGAGGAGCAAGCTTCTCTCTACTTAGTATCCATCTTTCCTATCTCTCTAAATATGTCCCACCACCTCTATTTTTTTGGGTTTATTTCTTCAGATTGACAGCATGTGCCAAGCTCAAGGTTGTCTATAGAGTTTTGTACATCCATTGTGTCTTGTCTATCAAGCAGCAGGACACTGGGAGAACTGCTTTTTACATATGTAGCCACCAGAAGAAAAAAAAACCAAGGGAGAAAAAGAGAAATATTGTGTATGTTATTCTGAAATGGAAAGTATTGTTTTTAGGAAGCACAGTATCAAAAATCTTTTTACTGAGTCCACTCCTAAGATGCTCCAGCATAGGCATGCTTGGAACAGGGAATGCCAGTAGTTCTGCCCCTGAAATGTTATAAAATATGGCTCCAGTTTTGCAAGGTGATTATGCAGTTTCAAGTACTTTCTCCCTGTCTTGTTCCATGTTCTGATGCAGTAAATTCCTAAGCTGCCACTGTGTGAATTTCATATACGTAATACAGTGGTCCTTTTTCACTAGTCTTACTCTTGGTTTTCTGATATTTCTTCCTGACAAATAACTGTCTTTACTTGTTTACATTGTGGGAGGAGAATGTCATTTTAACACATTGTTAGTTTTAGTGTACAGTCATACCTTGGTTTAAGTACGCATCGGTTTGAGTATTTTCAGTTTAAGTACTCCACGGACCTGTCTGGAACGGATTAATCCACTTTCCATTACTTTCAATTGGAAAGTTTGCTTCAGGTTAAGTACGCTTCAGGTTAAGTACAGACTTCCGGAACCAATTGTGTTTGTAAACTGAGGAACCACTGTACACAAAAATGCACTCAAGGGTTGTAAGGAGGCCGCGATTTCTGTCCCACCATGGTTTTGTTACAGTCAGCATTGTTTCTGTTCTGTTACAATTTGGCTTCTGCTAAAAGCTACATTATTAATCTTGCTATCTGCTGCAGCTGAATCTTACATACAGGTACTTAATTATGTGATTAATTTCAATGCATTTCAACAGAAGGGAAACATCAAAAACAATGCATTAAATATCACAATTATTTGTGCAATATTTGAGGCCTAAAATAACCAATAATGCATTTGCTTGCATGGTTTCCATTCCTCACTTCTGACAAACAAGCAGATTGTAGAAATTTCTGCTCCTGTTTCTGACAGAATTCTCTACCCTCCCAACTTCACTTGTTCTTCAAGTTTCAGCCACCTCCTGAAAGCAGGATACCAGAGGGGCAGCTTACTAGCCATTTACCAAAGCCATTTACTAGATGCACTAGGGCAACTGAAGAAAACACCCCCTGCTTCAGAAGCTAGTGCAAGTTAGGCTGTTGCAAAGTATATTAAATACAGCAGGAGGAAAATAATTGTCAGTTTGTATGTGGCACAGGCAGTGGCCTCTTGTCTGGTTACAAAAACACAACAATCACCTCTATTTTCATCAGTGGTATATGTTGGAGGATATATACTTCTTGGGTTTTTTGTACAAAAGTTACGCCATGTGCACAGGATTTCTAGAGTGGTGTGACTATGTTTAAACTCCTGTAGGAAGAGCATGTTTTAATGGCTTTTTAAAGATTAAGCCTTATTACGACAGAAGCCCTTGGGGACTATAGTAGTGGACTGAGTACATTAAAATTTGGGCCGTTAAAAATAGTCTTTAAAGAGGCATGATGATTTTTGGTGTTAATGTCTAAAGCTGTGTAAACCATAATGCAAGCTAGCCTTGCCAGGATAGCTTCCTGGGAGCCTTGTGCGAATCTCAGACTGTACAGGACATATTAGTCAGTAAAGTGGAAGGCCTTCAGTTATGTCTACCATCATATTTTTAAGAAGCATATGTTTCTACTAGTATACTGGGGCAGCCTTCCCATGAGGCGAAGTGAGGCAATTGCCTCAGGAGGCCAATGCCAAAAGGCATGGAGGCAGCAGTGAGATGTCAAAGAGCCACACCTCCTAAGTTAGCTTGCTCTCCCACTACCAGTGTTGAAGAGTCAGTTGCCATAGTGGTCAGCTTCTATATGTGGAAAGGTAGGAGCGCCATTTTGTCTCTTGCCAAAATATTTGGGGCCACTCCTGTAACTGTCTAGCATTTCAGCAATGTTTTATTTTTATTTATTTTTAAAAAATAATATTTATTTAATGATGAAACACAAGAAAACAATATTTTTTTAAAGAATAGTACACCATGTGATACTTTAAAGTTTCAGATTTGACGGAGATGTTTAAAACTCATGGGTCGTATTTAACAAAGAGTAGAGCCACTGAAATTAATGATCATGACTCAGTTAGGTCCATTAATTGCAGTAAGTTTTCTTCAGGTAACTAAATATTAGTTAAATACCCCTCAATGCCCTTAAGCTTTTTTTCTTTCCTCACCCCAACCAATCATGCCATGTTTTGAAGGAGTGTGTGTGTGTTACTGTCTCATTTTATCTCTTCACCCATTGAACAATGCCATATGCTTGGTGCACAAAATAATCCTCATAGTCTAGCTATCTTAATGTTTGGTCAGCTTTTTGGCTTGTGTGTTATTTCAGACTTGGTTATGCCATTCCTGCATTCCTGCATTTTTGTGTGTGATGGGTTACAGGGCAGAAGCAAAGCAAAAGTTGTGTATCTCTGTATTGCAGGGCTGTTTGGAATTTTTATTTTAACTTAATTAAGCATCACAAATAGGGGAAATAAATCAATGACACCTCAGACCCTAGCAATGGAAGCTTTGTGTGAAACATTAAGAGGTACCACTGTATTTGTGTTCTTGTTATACGGCTCATCTGCCTCTCTCTTAATTCATACAAAAAGTCCCAATTCCCCATGGTAGCCTTAAGAGCAAGTAAGGTAATTGGCTCTTTGTGAGAGATGTGTAAAATGTGTCTTTGAAGGCACGGTGGAGTAGAAGGACGTGCTGTTTGGCAGCCTTCTTAACTCTTTGCACATTAGGCAGACACTTTTGCATTGTGTGTGGCTTTGTATCACCCTGCAGAAAATATTACAGGCCATTAACTTTGAATAAATATGCAGCATATGAAGAACAGCAAGGGGATAATAACAATGGCTCTCTCTCTCCTGAGTTGGAAGCATCCTTGTACAGTGGTACCTCGGGTTACAAACGCTGCAGGTTACAGACTCCGCTAACCCAGAAATAGTACCTGGATGAGAACAGAAATCGTGTGGCGGCTACAGGAGGCACCATTAGCTCAAGTGGTACCTCAGGTTAAGAACAGTTTCAGGTTAAGAACGGACCTCCAGAACAAATTAAGTTCTTAACCTGAGATATCACTGTATATTGACATAAAATTGGTCTTATAGTGGCCTTAGAGAATGAATTTATAAATGTGGGAGGATTTTACCATCAAAATAGCAAACTAATTGAAAAACTTACATAAAGGCTTTGTTCATTTGTATGCTTTTGGTAAAAACTACCACACTGCTTCCAGTGAGTTCTTTAGACTCTAGACCAGACATCCCCAAACTTCAGCCCTCCAGATGTTTTGGACTACAATTCCCATCTTCCCTGACCACTGGTCCTGTTAGCTAGGGATCATGAGAGTTGTAGGCCAAAACATCTGGAGGGCCGCAGTTTGGGGATGCCTGCTCTAGACCATAGAAGCAGCTGAAAAATAATAAATTTTGGATACCTTCTGTCTACTGTCTATGAAGCATAAGAATGGAACACATTTAGTTATTTAAAATATTTTCATCCAAAAGAACTTTAATTCATATGAATTTTCAAGGTGACCAACAATAGTTTCAATATAAGCATTTGAGTCTCCAAAAAAATTCAGTGAAATATCCAGATTTAAGAAGCATCATTGAGCTGAGCAGCAAAACAGACAATACTGTAACTAGGATTAAAACAGTCAGCTGTCCCAAGCTGAAGACCCGGCACATTAGAATTTTTTTTTTATCAGCTGATGACACACCATTGAAGAACAAATCATCTGGGGTTTCAGGACAAAGTGGTTGATGCAACAGAAAAAGTCATTTCCAATGAATTCTCCAACCACACTTTTTTTTGGTAGTGGTACACAAAGGACCTCCCCCTCCCTGATGATCCTTGAGATGCTGGACAGGATCATGCAGGAGAAATATATCCTATTTAAAGTATCCTAGTCACAAACTGTTTAGGGGTTTAAAGGCAAAATGGAACTTCAAAACAAATTGGGAGCCATTGGCGCTGGTGCAGAATTATGGTCAAGTGATTAAATAATAATAATAATCCAGTTGAGGCTACCTTCTCCAGCAAAGGGCACAACCAAAGGTGTGCAGAATCACTTCAGAGTCATAAATAAGGAAAGTCCCAAACAAGCAGTGCACCTGAATCAGATTTCCTAGTTGACAATGGAGATTTTGTACCTGTTCAGAGGCACTATATTCATTTTTTAAAACAAAAGTTGTCCTAGGATGGAGGAAGGATATTTATGCCTGATCTGAGGTGTCAGTCTGGGGGTATTTTAAAAAGCAAATATTGCTATTCACAGAAGTGTCCAACCACAGAAATATCAAGAAGGGGAATTGGCAATGTGGTGTTAATCCTTGGCATGGAAATGTGGAGAGGGCAAAAAAATCTATTTTTCGTGTGTATTGAAATGACAAAAAGAAAAGCCTGGCAAAGCCAGTTAAAGGTCGGATGAGCTGGGGATGCCATTAGCAAAAAACAAATTAAAAAATAAAATGCTTAGTCTTGTTTGAAGCTGATTGGCTTTTTATGCTCCAGTAAGATAGTGCACATTTGACAACCTTACTTTCTAATGCCAGTTGTTATTGAACAAACAGGTCCACTGGCTGTGCTGAAAAAATGGGCTGTAGGTATTAGGGTTGTGATGGATGGAATTAGATGTACTTTTGATATGCAATGTTAAAACAAAATTCAGTGGTAGATCACTTACTTGGTATGCAGAAGATCCCAGGTTCAACCCTTGACACCTCCAGTTAAAAGGATCAAGTAGCAGGTGGGGTGGGAGACCCCTGTCTGAGATGCTGGGAAACCACTGCCAGTCAGGGCTAGATTGACAAGTCTTCGTGAAATAATAGGAAAGCTTGGAGCTGCTTTTTGGGTTTGTTGACAGTTTCCAAACCACAATAGTTTTTTCGCTTATTTTTGGAAATATTGTGTGCCAAAAGCTGCTGGAAGTTGGCCAGTGAATTAGGCCTGTGTTCATTCTGCCTGAGTTTACTTCCCTTAAGACAATGTGACACCCACTAAGCAGGGGCATAATGTTTGTGTAAACTCAGGACATCTGTTAAATTGATAAATGCATTTTCCTTATTTATTTACTTACTTAGCCTTGAGGTATCTGCTTTCATAGACTGCAGTGCACATCCTCTTGAGGTCAGTAGTAAAACTGTTGATTGTAATTAATTTGGAGGGTTACCTTTTTATTATTATCTTGTGTGCAGGTTTCTGGGGGGCATTTGCTCATTTTATTCCTAATTAACCTGCTCTTTCTATCCATCTTTGGTGGCATTCTCCCTCATGTCTCTCCTAACAGCATAGCTCTATGAAAGGAACAAAGAAGTAGTTTCCTACCAAAGAGATTTTTTTTTTACTATAGCATAATGCCACTATAGATGAAATACCACAAACAGGCTTAAGGTCATCTCATTCCATCTTCTGGTGGCCTGCTGGATGTTGTTGGGTTCCCATCAGACCAGGTCAGCATAGCTCATGGGCAGGGCTTATGGCAGTTGTAGTCCAGCAACATCAGAAACAAAGAAAGCTCAGGCCATTGGTCCATCTTAGCTCAGTATTGTTTACTTTGACTAGTATTGGCTCTCTAGAATTTCAGACAGGTCTCTTCTGGTCCTATCTCTAGGTTCTGGAAATTTCAACTGGGACCTTCATGCAAAACAGATGCACTACCACTTGGGGGGGGGCACAGGTTTCCAACTCCTGGTCTACAGGGAAGGAGCCTATATATGTTTGCACCCGTGCATGGGTGCCAGGAGTGGGGCTAGTCAGCATACATGAGGTCAGGGCTGAGACTAGTTGGTGTGGCCCTGCTCCTGTGTTGGTAGAATGCATGAGCAGTTCGGCTGAGCAGGGCTTTAGTTTTGAGTCATTAAGTGTTGAGCGATCAAAGTACATACATGCATTGCTCCACTTCAGGTGCCCGCCCACCAGAAAAGTGAGAATATAAATAGTGTAACCCACAAGAGGAGTATTAGCAAACCAAGATAAAGGTGATTAAGTCCTCTGTATTGAAACTAGTGTGAAGTGAAACAGGGGCGTACCCAGAATCAAAACTAGGGGGGGCAAGGAGTGGGGCCAAGGCACAGAAGGGAAGGGGGAGGAGCCGGAGTGCGATGGCTGCCGGGCGAGGGGGCCGGCGGCGGCTGTAGCAGCATCAACGGCAGCGGGGGAGTCTCCAGAGGCAGGCGGCGGAGGAGCACAGCCCAGCGTAGCGCGAGTTCGGCATTCCCGCCCGCCCGCCACACCCTCCAGCTTCCCATCGCGCTCTCTGGTTCCCCGCCATGCTTGGCCTTGCCAGAGGGCGTGACGGGGAGCTGGAGGGAGGGTGCGGCGGGCGGGAACGCCGAACTCACGCTCCGCCGAGCTGTGCTCTGCCTCGGCTTCTGCCCGCTGGCAGTGCTGCTCTCGTGCGCCGGCCCTGCTTCTAGGGGGGGCAGCTGCCCCCCTGCCCCGCGCTGGGTACGCCCATGAAGTGAAAGAGATGTAACAGGAGGAGTTGTTGCATGTGAGCTGTGCGTTAGCAAGCTGATTGCTAGATCGCCAGAGGCTCCTTTTATTAGTAGGAATATGCACACCTTTAGGAACAGTCTCACCTTTAGCACTTTTACATCATGAGCTGACACATATGTTTCCTCTTATATTTGTGAGACCTGCTCCACCACTTCATGCTCCCACCAAGTGGAAAGTGAGCCATGCCTCTCCAGAAGGAGGCAAAGGTCACAGACAGGGCATGCATGGCAGACTACTGAGAAAGCCAAAGGTTAGATCAAGGGTATGGTGTTTAGACAGCTGCGGCTTGCCTGTGGGCGGAGGTGTGCCTCACGCCTGGTGGTCATTCCTACACTAGTGTACGAAACTATTAATGGCAAACATCTGTATCCTTGGAGACATGCAAATTGGCCCTACATTGGGTGTTCATGAAATAGGAGTTGTTATTTAGCATTAAGAGCTTCACAGTTAAGTACACATGAGTTCATGCATCTCTGGGATGTTAAAACCAAAGAGATGTAACATCAAAGTGTGCCTCATCTCCGTCTTACAACTTTGACCAAGTACCAGATGTTTTACAACACCTTGATTCTAATAGGACCACCAGTGTCAGATGAAAATTGCTTGCGGGTGGGGAAGAGATTCAGCTTTTGTGCCATGAATTTTCTGTTGTTCATGCTTAGCCTCATAACAGTGCCTGACTGCCTCTTTTTTCTGTCCTTGTTCAGATATACCTGCGAAACACAGACTTATATACCGTGGAGGCCAACAATGCACGGCAGCTGGTAGAAAGTGCAGCCCGAGAAATTGAAAAACTCCTGAGTAACAGATCCACAGCATTGGTGGTTTGTATAGACTGATATTTTCTTATTTATATTTCTGAATTGTTGTTTAATGTAACTTTCCCGCCTTGAGTCTTCATGTTCAGTTGATGAAGCATGTCTGGTTTTTCCCCTGTGAAATCTTGGGCAGTGTTATCCTGATGTATATAGGATGAGATATAGACAGAGTGATGACTTGGGACGTTATGATGGAAAATCCACTTCTTAGTTGGCTAGCAGAGGGCAGATGCTTGGGCTGTTGATTGGCGGACTGGGGACCATTTGCCAGATGGCAAACAGGAGTATAAAAAGGTTGTTTGATACTCTTACATTGAGGCTTGTGACATGGATATATTTTATGCTAATCAAAAATCTCAAAAACCTGTTAAAAGGACACACAACACTACAAAATAACTTGTATTGCATAAATACACAGTGGTGCGATGACAGGCGGTGGGTGAGAATGACAAGCAGTGTGAGACTTGCTCTTGAACAAAAACAGCAGCAGCAACCCCATGCTAACAATGGAGATGGTTTTATCAAAGGATGACATGGGAGTAAAGGGTTAATACATCCCACATCCAATTTGGGACCCCATGGCTGCTATTCATCAATTTTCTTTAAAATCACACAGGATTCCTCTCACTCCGTTGCAGCAGCCACACTAAAACCCTTGCAGCTGTTTGAAATAGGTTTGGCCACCCATTGCCTTTCAGATGCGGATTGTTTAATGAACGCTGGGTGGGAATTTTGAAATGATCTGAAACACCCTCAATAAAATATGCTCACTGGGATTATACCATCTAAAAGGAATTGTCTTGTGATCTTTGATTGTGGCAGAAAATGCCTATGCAAGACTCTTAGACCAACTTTTCTTGGACTCGTGAGTCTAAGCGGCTGTTTGAATGTCACCTGTAGCTCACAAAGCTCTTAGGAAAGTGGCAATGGAACCAAGTGTAAGCGTGTGGATTCTGCTTTCACCATGAAGGTTGGAACTAGAAATCAAGAGACCTGGATCTCTATGCACCAGTCTGATTCTTTCCCCTTAAGTCATAATGCATTACTAGCTATGAGATTGGACTTTGTGTGGCAATGGAGTAAACTCCGCTGGTCAGGCTCAGAATTTTAGAAATCCAGATTCTTCCTGCCCCAATTCAAAAAGAAGCTTATTGTTATTTTTACCTGCCTTCTGAGCTAAATCAATCCCTGCCATGCCTCCAGTCACGTCATTGGGAGCATGCTGGGATCTGATGTGTCCCTTCCAGAGACTGTCCAAAGCCTGTCTCTCTCCTACACACAACTTATCTGGCTTGCTGCTCCTTGGCAATGGTGGAATGGAGCAAGGAAGGGAAGTCTCTCTGTCTGTGGTCTTCTTATATCTGGTGCTTGGTGCCAGGGTCTGCAAGGGAACTTCTTCTTTCACTTTTGTTGGAGCACCACTGAAAGTAAATAGATGCATGGGGTGGGGAGGTTTGGAGGACTTACCTGCGCCTTAGCCTAAAATTCAAGCAAAAGAATTTCTGAGGCCATAAAGACCATCTTGGATTCCAGCAAGCATTACAAGCCACCAAGACTCTTAATTCTGAGTCAGGAAACTCTGCTGCATCATTAATCTTGTATACATGGTGTCCCCGTTTAGGTGCTCACCCTGTTGTTTTGCTCCTTGCTGAACATTCTTGTAAACTAATATTCCTTATTTTCTGATTTGGGAGTCTCTGTGGTCGCTCTTTTAAGAGTGTTTTGTTTCTTATTCTGCTCAGGTCCAGTCTATTAAGGCATGTTGTGCTTCCTGCATCTGATTTGCCAGCTGATTTCTTTATCATTACTAGGCTTCATCGTTTCTCGATGTGCTGCCCTCCCCCAGGGTATTTTGTTATGCTTGTGATGCTCTCTTGTTATCTTTTGAACCTGGGTAGGTTCTTACAAGCTTCCTACCTGTATTTGTGTCTTTTAGGAGCTCCCTGCTTGCCTTACTGATTTTTCTAAGTGGCCATTGAGTGATGCACAGATGTTCATATTTTAAATCCAGGCATATGTGTATTTACAGCTTCACCGTTGTCTCCTAAAGACTGGAATGACATGGCATGCTATTGTAACCATCACTAATCACTACATTGGGTATTATTGCTGGGAGCTGAAATGTCTCAAAGTGTTAATTAAGAGCAGAGTCCTAGAGGAGACATGATGCAAGAGAAGAACATGGCCTGTAGTGTTGCCCTGAGGAAGATGTCAGGGAGTGACATCAACAGTTCATGCGCTAGCATAGCCAAGGGAATTGGCAGAATAAATTATACTCCCTAGGCACTGCACAGAGACAAAGCCTGAGAATGATGAAAATAAACAAATATGAATGGTGATGACTTTCCCTAAATATAAAAGTAGTGGGTTGCTTTATCAGGTTACAAAGAAAGAATTTAAATGAAAAGTACTGCTTCCACAGTCAGCTATGCATATATATATCCTTGTTCTCAGCAACTGTAATTCATATGATCAGTTTAGTCCACTGTCAGAGTACCTGTATATGCAAAGCTCAGAAAATTCAGAGCTCAGAGTACAGTACCTGTATATGCAAAGCTCAGAAAATTCCTTGTTTCAGAGTTACCGTGCTTGTTTCTGCTTAATAATGTTAAATGAAATTCAATTTCATTACAGTGCCTATTGCTCTGGTCACTTTATTTTCAGAACAACTAGCTAGTTTCAGAAACTGGGACTGGCTCATTGGTAAAGGTCAGAACTCAATGGCAATGACCTACCCAGTCAATCAGGTCATCTGCAGAGGGGGGGATGGGGGCTTTTCAGTAGTTGCATTGAATTTGCACCCCAGATGAACTTGTCGTGTTCTGTCCCAGTTATCTTTTAGATTGTTCTGTTCTGGAGTTGTGGTGTACTGCCTGCTAGGTTTTGTGGGCTGAGTTCTTGTGGGTTATTGGTGCTGCGCATGCTGCTGCTGTTTAGTTTGTGGTTGCTTTGATCTATGAAATTACTTTTATTGCGGTACTTTAGATTGTGCTGTAGGTCTGCTGTGATGAGTCTGGTGGAACAAAAGGCAGGGTTTACATATTTTAAATAAATAATCCCAGGCCTCAATTTCTGATATGTCCAGTTAGAGTGGGTTTTATGGCAGCAGTGGTGAAAAATAGAATCCTAGAATTGTAAAGGGACCCTGAGGGTCATCGAGTCCAACCCCCTGCAATGCAGGATATTGCACTCCAGCTCCCATCAGCCCCAACCAGCATGACCAGTGTTCTTGAGTCCAGCACCATCTGGAAGGTCACAGATTTCCCCATCTTTGGAAGGCAAGTAAATCTAATCCAAGTCTAATTCAGACTGTATCATACAACTCTTCTGCTTTCTGTCAACATAAAGAGACAAATGAAATAGAATTTAAAAACAGTCCGTTGTTAGCCAGGTTGGGATTTCTTTTTTATTTCACAGTTAATGAACCCTCAACTCAGCTGGTTGAATTGCATATGGAAATGCTCGTGCAAAAATCATCTTGAATGAGCAATGGAGTATCTGAAATGGGGGCACATGGAAGATTAAATATCAGCTTCAGGTAGTAGGGGCAGTTTTAGGGCAACATGGGCAGTGCAGTCGTACTGGGTGCCCAGCTGAGGAGGGCGCTTCTCACAGCCTGGTAAGAGCTTGCCGGGTTTCAGGAAGGAGGTGAGAGGCTCCTAGAGTCCTCCTTCCTCCTTCCCAAAGCTAGGCAAGTGCTTACTGGGTTTTAGGAAGGAGGTAAGAGAGCTCTAGGGCCCTTCCAGAGCCTTGCACCTCCTTCCAAAAGCCCAGCTTAAGCAGTGCTGTGAGGGCTGCAAGGAGGGCGTCAAATGGCCCTGCACACTGTGGCATATAACCAAGGTCCACCCCTGGTAGGAGGTGCTGCAGAACCAGAAGTCTCTGCTCACAGTAGCGAATCTGAGAAGACTAGGCTCAAGAGGTAGCCACAAATTTTGAATGGTCACGAAGGCCAGTTGTGTTGGCCAGCGCTAATGGGAGTTGGAGTCCTACAACATGGGTTTTGCACCCCTGAGTTAGGGCCTCAAAGGGCATCCTCAGCATCTGCTCATGAGCTTTGTATCTCATCTACCATAGACGCCTAGAGGCGTCCTCACCTGGAAGGTAGCTAGTTCATGGCGAACGCTGGATGACATTCGGATGAAAGACTGCTTTTTCTTTATTAAAATAAAATGTGGTATCTATCTGTAATCTCTTACACAATGAACCAAACTGAAGATTGGAGAAACTGAACACATGCTTTGAACATTAACAAAATCTCTCTCTCCCCCCCGCTTTTTTGTTCTTGCTCAAATTGAGAGTAAGATAAGAGCATGGGATGTACAGCAGTTGTCAAAGACATCCGTGAAGCCATGGCCCCAGTCACAAAGGATTAACATAGGTCAGTCATGGCTTTCATTTTAATTATGTTAACTGCAGTGAAAAACAGTAAATTGGTACTTCAGTGCCCTGACCTGCTGGGAGCTTTGCACAGGGCATAGATGGAGTTCCCAGAAGTGGGAAAGCAGGATTGCACTCTCAAAGCTATCAAACTGGAAGATTTAGCCAAGGTCAGAGGGAAATTCCAGCATCCTGTTTAGTGGTTCAGAGCCACTCTTTGCCTTGTTAAAAGTATCCTCTTTAGCCTGGAATATTTTAAGTAGCTTACAAGAATAAAGGATAATCCATAAATGCTAGATTCACATATATGCCCCAAAGAGAGGTGTAGAGCCTACAAGGCTTCTATTAATGTTCTGAGAGCAATAAAACATATGTGAAGCAAATGTAGAAGTAGGAGTGACAGAGGTTGTATTCTCTACTGTTTTTGTGTTTTTATGGATATGACATATCTGCGACTTCCAAGATTGCAACCATATCTTTCCATATCTTTCAAAAAGGTTACACAAGATGAGATAGGTCATAATTCTATGATGTTTAGCTAAGATTTGGAAATGGCAAGAGTTAATTATCAACAAGGACTGTAAGAAGGGGAAGTGAAGAAGTCTGAAGAGATAAGGTGTGATAATATTGTTATTTTTGTATCTTTGTATTTCTTTTTTAAATTTTCTTTTTTTTCCTTTTTCTCTATGTAAAATTCAATAAAAATTATTTAAAAACAAAAAACACAAAAAGGTTACACAAGATGCAGCTCTTTTTTTTATAATAATTTTTATTAATTTTCAAACACAACTACACAACTACACAACCATACAATACAACACTGTCCCTTCGTCTTCCCTCCACCCACTGGTCCACCTCTGCCACCAGTGAAACCCGTGCGCTTTGGGAGTCCAAGGGGGTCCATTGTGAGCTGGGTTTGACCCCCCCTCCTCCCCCCTCTTCCCCCCCCCCCTGCCACTGAAGGGACAGGAATGGAGGAGCTCTGAGGATTGGTTTCCCCCAGCTCTTTCATAAACATACTTAAACAAACATACACATAACAATAGTAGGGGAGAATTAACTCCCCAGTTCTTATATTCTTAACCTTAAAATTGTGACTTCCTCGATAGTCTTCCTCCTGGTTTTCCCTAGACAAAATCTAAAAGCTTATGGCGGGTTTTCTATTTCAGTTTAAAATCCTTTTCTTATACTATTAACTCAATCCTCCTCCTTTTCCATGCTGCCCTCCCACAGGCCCCCTCCTGCCACAAGAGGAACCTGTAGGGCACAGCATTTCCAAGGTTCCCTTGTATCCCCTTCTCACCCCCCCCCCCCCGAGCACTCCCTGCCACTGAGTAGCTCAGAGTAAGGAGAGGAGAGTAGGCAGCTTTCTGCCTAAAAACCTAACTTAACTTACAAAAATTTACATTGACTTAAATACTTTCCTAGGCCGTTCTTATGTCTCCCTCCAGAAAACCCAGCATATTTTCTTTCATTTTTACACCCCATCTCCTCTCCCTAAATCTTTTCCCCCAATTGGATCAGCATTTCCGTTAACAAGCCAAAATTTCGAAAACCGTCTTTCAAAAACTAAAAATAAACCTTTTAACTAAAATTTTCATCCCACACCCATTCTTTCCCATATCCGTCTCCAGGCCCTTGTCCCCCTCTGCCCCTGTCTTTCCCATTCCTCACTAACATCGCCCCACATTCCAACCCCCCCAGGATCTTCAAGTCCATTCCTTTGCTTCTCATTTTCTTGCTCTGCTTGTTTTTCTTCCTTTTGTAGTCCTTGCTTTGCTTCATCCCAAGTGTATTTTTTATAGTCCAAGTCCTCTTTAAAATTTCCATCAAATTGTTTCTCCTGACAACCAGTCTCAATCTCCACAGTCTCCAAGTTCAAATTTTCCTCTGAGTCCTGGACTTGGACTTCAACCTCATCTGCTAGTGAATTGGGATGTTGCCGTTCCTTGTAAATGTCCTCCCATGTTTGTAGATAGTTTAGCACAGCCTCCTGGAAGGCTCGAGAGTACTTTGTTTTCATACTTTTCCTGACCGCAGACAAACAGGATGTGGAGAACAAAGGGTGCTGGAAAATTCCTTCCTTAGACGATCGACTCCATTTTGGCTGCTCTTTTCCTTTGTCTTTTTATTCAATCACAAATCCATTCTTAATTCCAATGTTAAATAGTTCTAACACATTTTCAGTCAATTTTTTACTGATCACAACAGTGCAATAAGTCCACCCAGTCTTTTGACAGTTTGACAGCTTTTGACAGCTGTCAAAACACTCTCCCCCTTTTTAATGCTGTACCTCAAGGGGTTCAAGACTCGGGAGTTGAGAGGGTTCGAAAAAGTCTTTCTTTCTTTCGGGTCCACAGTTTCAAATGCTTTTCGTCATTCGGCTTAAGATCTTTTTAAAGTGCCTCCCAGTTTTCCATTAGGAAGAGACCGACTTCCGTTACTTTAAAGTCTCTCCTATTTTTCCAATTGTTGAATTTAGAGTCCGTAATCAAAATTCCACTTACTTTATGGAAATCTTTAACTTTGTTCGGAAGAATCCGCCGCTTGCCGGGTCAGGACTCGGAGCTTCACTTCACGGAGGTAAGATTAAGCCCAAAATGGCTCCCGCGGTTCCACCCCGCCGGCTCTCGATCGCTCTACTGAGCTCTCGGGCAGCGGGGGATCCGCAAAACGGAGCAGCCGCTGGGCGCGTGAGTCACCGGGACTCTCTACCCGGTGCTTTTACGGGGAGTCCGCTCGCTCTGCGGACTTCCCCCCCCTCCGAGAAGCCAGGGACTTCGGCGCGCGAAGTCCCTGCGTCCTTCTCTCCGCCGCGACAGACCGGAAGTCAAGATGCAGCTCTTACTCTCAGTCCGGGAAGCACAGTTCCAAGATTTAACAGATCATATGTCAATAATAACCGAATTTATTGAGCATTATCTGCCATGAGCCTGCCAGTGAACATGGTCTGCACAAGATCGCTGGCCAACCAATCATGGCTTAGAGTTGGGAACTAGATGGATCAAGCAACTGGTTTCTAGCGTACGGTATCTATGTCAGGTGTCAGAATGTGACTCAAGAACAGTCAGAGTCAGGATAGATTTCCATGGGATTGCATTAGGTGAAGCAAGATAGTAGTACCTAAGTATGCAGTGTTACTAAAGAAGAAAAATGATCATGAAGAAATAACACAGGAGTAGAAAGGAAAGAGAAGTCATTCAGGATGCTTGTCCAAAGCAGGAGCAAGGCAGGAAGGAGGCAAGAGCAAGTGTGAATTGTGAAAGAGAATTCCTGAAGACCACATCATCAGAGCAGCAGCTGCTATGTTGCACCTACTTTGTTTTTCTCTTGTAGGGTCTGCGAATTTCAGACCAGCACACCACGTACCTACGGTATTGAGAGCTTTGTGGTGGATTGGGCTTTCATAGCAAAAATGTGTTGCAACCATTCCTTGCTAAATAAAGTCTACTGCCACCGCCTCCTTGCCCAAGTTCTTAGCTTGCCATCCCCATTGGCACTGAAGGAATCTTGCACATGCTCCATAGCACCAGTGTGGATCTGGTGCCAATGTGTGCCTTATTTTGTGTATGATGATGTAATGTAGATTGGTGGAGAAGTCTCAGGATGAGTGTCTAAATCCTCATATGCCCACCAATTCAACACATATTTCTAGGTTTTTTTGGGGGGGGGCTCCCCTCAAAAAACTTATAACAGTATATTTTACACACACCAGCTGGATAGTGGAGGCATTCTAGAGAATGAATTGTAATTTTGGTTTAGTCTGTGGCCTTGCACCTCAGTTTCCAAACAAATGAATTAAAGTACTCGAGTGAAAGGGTTGTTAGTAAGAGGCTGGGAGAGGTACTTGGACCCCTGTATGCCTAATGATGCCATCACTAATGTGACAAGGTCTAAACTTTGGAATGGGCTCAGTAATAATAGGATTTTATTTTCTGATTTCATTTTAAGCTAATTACTAATATTTTAGCCTGTTCTCAGCTGTGACTATGGGTGAGCACCTCCCCCACTCACTGCTCTGAACACTATCTAAAACAATATATGAATGTCAAGCATTATTAAGACTTATTGCTGTCAAAACTCGGCACTGTACAAACGTTTTAAAAAGGGCAAGCATTACCCACTGGGTTACAGTTGAATAAAGAAGGGGAAGGAAGAAAACGAGCAGGCAAGCACAAACAGAATCTATGCTTCAAATCTCCAAAGAATTAATGAACCTGTTCATTATTCTAGTGAATTTGTTAGTGCTGTCAACCAACCTAATATCTAATAAATAAACCAGACTCCCCAAACCCTCTATATTCATTAAGAACTGTACCAAGATTCTGTGCTCAAATATGCAGTCACAGACTTTCTTCCCAGCCCGTCTGAATTTTTCCTCAATGGCACCCCGAGTGAGCTAGGCTCAGCTTTCTGCAGCCACT
The DNA here is from genome assembly GCF_963506605.1 of Zootoca vivipara. Taxonomy (NCBI): domain Eukaryota; kingdom Metazoa; phylum Chordata; class Lepidosauria; order Squamata; family Lacertidae; genus Zootoca; species Zootoca vivipara. Next base: position 3,547,096 of record NC_083285.1, read on the forward strand.
ATTTTAAAGGTTAAACTTTTAGCATTGTTATATAATTAATAATTTTCTTTTAAATCTTATTCAAAGCGTCTTATATACGTTACGCTCCCAGAAACTGTTCTTTCAAAGGGATCCATTTTATTTTTATTTTATTTTACTTCTAAGAGCTGGTCCTCGACCGTAATAATAAATAAACTAAACTGTGTCTATGATTAGCATACAAAACAGCGTCCCAGACTACTGGTATGGTGACAGACTGGGTGGTTTCTAACAGCCGCATGCCAGCGATGAGCTGAGATTGTTATTGGCCTTTGTGGTTCAGTTACAGCTCACAGATGCCAGGACGTCTGTCTTGTCTGCTGGTGAAACTCTCAGCAACTGGGAGCATGCAGCAAAGCTGTGCTGTCACGGAGTGCCCCTTCTGTCTGTAGCCCTCGTGGCATTAGCTAGCTGACATCAGCAGGGCCTAGTTAGAAGAGAGAACCAGGTGGCTTGCCGCTGCTGTTGCTGCCGCCGCCTCCTCCTCCTTTTAAACAGTGACTACTTTGCCATTATCCATGTGATGAGGCTGCAACGGGCATAGCTAGTCTGCCTAGAAACCAATTAACTGACTTAGCCTGGGGACTCTTTTGGCAGATACTCAGTTCTCTTTCTCGTGGAGTGGAGTGGAGACTGCCTGCCACGTGAAGAATTGCTACTCCCACATTGTCCCGATTGGCTCATAAACTACATCCAAGGAGGCTTGTGGCAGAGAGGCCTTGCTCCTCATCCCAGGAGGCGTTTTATCAGCAGCAATTGGAAGAGGGAGGAGGGTTGCTTGCTTCCCTGGTTGAGTGGAATCGGAGCATATGTGCAGGACATAAATCGCGGGAAGACTTCTGTTTGTGTGAGAAGTCCTGAAGGCCTTCTTACACACTGGGCAGTGGCAAACTCATATTAATACAGTGGTACCTCGGGTTACAAACGCTTCAGGTTACAACCGCTTCAGGTTACAGACTCGCTAACCCAGAAATAGTAACTCGGGTTAAGAACTTTGCTTCAGGTTGAGAACAGAAATTGTGCTCCGGCGGCGCGGCAGCAGCAGGAGGCCCCATTAGCTAAAGTGGTGCTTCAGGTTAAGAACAGTTTCAGGTTAAGAACGGACCTCTGGAACGAATTAAGTTCTTAACCAGAGGTACCACTGTATACCAAATAACTATTAAACTGGAAATGGTGGCCATTAATGGTTCTTGGGGGGTAATACACTCCTGGGGGTAAGGGTGTGAATTCCCTTCATTTGGCTTCCAGCTGCAGTCTACTGGTGGAAATACCTCAGTAGCTATCACTGTACACTGTACAGCTCAAATTGTTGGTAAAGGTAAAGCTAAAGGACCCCTGGGCAGTTAAGTTCAATCAAAGGCAACTATGGGGTTGCGGTGCTCATCTCGCTTTCAGGCTGAGGGAGCCAGCGTTTGTCCGCAGACATCTTTCCGGGTTATGTGGCCAGCAAGGACTAAACCGCTTCTGGCACAATGGGACAGAGCACACAGAAACATAGTTTACCTTCCTGCCACGGCAGTACTTATTTATCTACTCACACTGGTGTGCTTTTGAACTGCTAGGTTGGCAAGAGCTGGGACAGAGCAACGGGAGCTCACCCTGTTGCGCGGATTTGAACTCCCGACCTTCCGATCAGCAAGCCCAAGAGGCCCAGTGGTTTAGACCAGTGGTTCCCAACAGGTGGTCCGCGGACCCCCAGGGGTCTGCGAGCTATGCCAGAGGGATCCGCAAGATGCTATTAGACTAAAAATATATATTAAATATATTTCGTATGATAACAGATTTTTTGTTTTGGCCGCTTCCTGCATGAGCAGAGTCTAGCGCAAAACTAGAATTAGATAGAGGCAGTAGTTCTGCTGTATGCCGTTAGGTGGCGCTTTACAAACACTACTGTTTTGCAAAGAGGCAGCGGGCGCATTCTACTAACGATCACCTCTCCAAGATGCTTTGCGCGCGTTGGCTTCATTTGTGCGCTACTGCGCAGGTACCCTGTCTTCTCCATTCCCCTCCCTCCTCTTTGCAAAACAGTAGTGTTTGTAAACAAAGCGTTGTTTTTCGCGGAAGCTACAGTTCACGTAGGAATTAATGGGGGTCCTTGTCACAATAGCGGCTCGAGGAGGGGTCCTCGAGAAAATTTTGTTGGGAACCCCTGGTTTAGACCACAGTGCCACCATCACCATCACAGTGCCATCATCACAGTGCCACCATCACCATACTATCCTATTAAATGACATTCTGTGTTTTGCTAAATGTCATTCAGTCTAGGCTAACCCAATTATTTGGCTCTGTGCGTGCAGAAAGACTGCACTCAACAGTGACCTTTCACTTTATTTACAGCTTCTTGCCAAACACACATCCTCCTCTGCATGCTTGAATTAAAAACTACACACACATAGTTTCAACTAATCAGACTGTATGCTATGTATAGTATTGGAAGCATAATGAATAGTACCAAATTACAGCAGGTGGCGCTGTGGGTTAAACTACAGAGCCTAGGGGTTGCTGATCAGAAGGTTGGCGGTTCGAATCCCCACAACGGGGTGAGCTCCTGTTGCTCGCTCCCAGTTCCTGCCCAGCAGTTCCTAGTAGTTCGAAAGCATGTCAAAGTGCAAGTAGATAAATAGGGAAGGTAAACGGCGTTTCCGTGCGCTGCTCACCAGAAGTGGCTTAGTCATGCTGGCCACATGACCTGGAAGCTGTACGCCGGCTCCCTCGGCCAATAACGCGAGATGAGCGCTGCCCGCAACCCCAGTGTCGGTCACGACTGGACCTAATGGTCGGGGTCCCTTTACTTTTACCTTACAGCAAAATCTATCTAATATTTTCTCTCATCTGTTGAGCACGCCAATGAAACCTGCCAAAGGAATGTAAGGTGTATCTTCCTTCCATGCCCCCTAAATGTAGAAGGGTTGAGGGAAACCCAGACTAGGTTTCCCTCATTCCCAGACCTCATTCCCTGTGTGCATTTTCCCTGTGTGTTGAATTCCACCCAAAGTCTTTTGGAAGAAAAACAGGATAGAAGTGTGTTAAATAAATAATTCGTCCCTACATAAAACTGGGATTTTAGACAATCCAATTGGATTGTTAGTAGTGGGCGGAGAAGCTCTCAATTTGTTAATGGGGCACTTGCTGAGGTACAGCAACAATCCTGTTTGAAAAGAGAAGATTATAAATAAGGGATTCTTCTGCCTCTTATTCCCCCCCCACATCCTGAGAAACACACATGGTTGCTAAGAGAGGGATCTGTTGTCAGGACTAGCTCCCATCTCAGCTTGGCTGCATCTGTGCTGGGATAGTTGTCATGACAACCATGTCTTTCTGTACCCTGTCTAGCTTGATCCCAGTCTTCCAACAGCTACATAAGAGGTTTCTGGCATGCTGGTCAACAGTTGCTCTTGCTCTGTGTCCCTGTCTCTCATTGGTTTTTTATCTCTAGGCAGCACCAACAATTTGTTTTGGTTTTCTGCTTCTGAATAGATGGTTTGGCCTGTCTAGACCAATGGTTTTCAAGCTTTCTATGGGTGACTCTGGACTGTCAGTGTTTTTCAGGAGGGATTCAAGTGCATACTAAAACTTTAGGTGCTCTCTCTTTCTAGTGCAGCAAATTCACTTACAAACAATACAGACATTAATTGCTGTTATAGGGTGAATCACCCTGATATGGGAGCCACAGATCAGGGCTACAGGGAGGACTGGGGAGTCCCTGCACAGCCCTAGTTTGTACATAATCATAGCCTCCCAAATGTTACTGTCAGAGGTGTCTGCGGCTACTCTTGAGTAATAACGCTCCACTCCGTCTTGTCTTTCAGAGTTTTATTGTGCATATTATTCATAGCTGCCAAGTTATCCCTTTTTTTAAGGGATTTTCCCTTATGCTGAATAGGCTTCCTCGCGAGAAAAGGGAAAACTTGGCAGCTATGATATTATTTACAGTGCAAAGATATCAGCAAACATGACTGCCTAGTCCATGTCAGAACCCCACAATGGCTTCTTCCAGGTTCTAGCCCAGCATAAAAGCCTGGGCACCCCAAAGCACCGCCCCCTGGCCCTACGGGTGGGCGTGCACCTCAATTCGGGTGTCGGAGGAAACCGTCTCCTTTCTGGTGGCCCTGTGTCCGACATCTCTCCAGACTCCTCCTCCCCTGGCCCTCTCTCATAGCGACGGTGGGGCTCCAATTCCTGAAAGAGCCCTCTCTCCTCCCCACTCACTTCCTCATTCCTTTCTCCTGACTTGCTGCTCCTGCTGACCCTGGATGAGGAGCTTGTCAGGATGACAGGGGGCGGCTCTCTGTGGGGTGTCCCCCTGACAGTTACCAATCCTCTTATGTTTAGATGGTTGCTTTGGAGATTTCCAATTGCATGCTATACATGCACAGCCATTCCTATAAACAATTGTTTAAGACATTATTTGTTAAGTCGTGGGTGCAGATGTCAGCTCTTGTGTGATCAGCTCTGTGCAGTCATTCAGCATGCTAGCAAGGATATGCTAGGAGTCAAGTCTAACAAGAACAATCTTCTTTATTGCAGTAGAAACTTAACAGTGAGATTCATGTACACAATTTAAACCAATACATAACATTATTGATGTAGGAAGCCAGGTTTATTTGGTTCAGAACTATAGGGAAACATATCTTTAGGCATTACTGGAGTTGAAGTTGACATCCATCATGAGAGACAATGGAGTGTGCTTTTGGAGGTGAAGTCAGACCGCTGGAGAACCACAGCACCTACTGTGGCTGCAGAGACCAGTGGCTCACAACTGTTGCCTCCCACATTGTTTTTGCTGCATTAATAGTGACTTCTCCGGGGCGCAAGCCTGGGCAGAGTCCTGGGCTATTCAGACGACAGTACCTTCCTCTCAGCTTCACAGATGCAGTCCAAAGAAAAGCAGAGCAATACATTTGGTACCAGCTTAACTGCAGGAGTTGCCAGAAGGAGGAGTATAAGAGGCAATCCAACCATCTTAGGGACTCCACTAAGGATTTGTGTAGGGTTTACTCCTTAGCATGGGCGTACCCAGGATCAAAGCTGGGGGGGGCACACCAGCCACACACCCCAGCCACCCGATCGGCTAGCTGGCAATGACGTGGCCAGGATCCCCCCAGGAGACATGGTCAACGTGCACGCCCCCCTCCAGAGAAAAGGGGGCCGTTTGCAAGGCAGCACACGGAGCCACCCGCGCTTGCACTCCTGCCTTTAATGGCAGCAGTGACTAAAAAGAGGCAGCAGCAACGAAGCTGCAAATGAGGTGCCGCGGAGCACTGGGGGGCAGCACTTTCTGTGCTGTGCTTGCTGTGACTTGAAGGAGTGTGGGCTGAAGTTAGCCCAGGTCCAGGTCCAGGTTTTTCCAACGGAGGCAGCTTCGCTGCCGCTGCCGTTTCACTTCAGCCAAGCAGGCTGAGGCAGAGCACAGCAGGCAGCGCCCCTGCCTGTCCTCTCCAGCTGCCCTGCTTCTAGGGGAGGGCAGCTGCCCCCCTGCCCCATGCTCCTTAGCCTTTCATTCTCCTGAAGATGTCCCACAAGGCAATGGGTACAGAGTTTTTCTCGGGATTTATTTCCAAAGCCTTTCACATGAAATGAGTACGGTATAGACGCAAGGTAGTGGAGTTTTAGGATCAGAGTTTTCCTTATCCTAGATGGGCTACGAGTTGCACTAAAGGTAAAGGGACCCCTGACCATCAGGTCCAGTCGTGTCCGACTCTGGGGTTGCGGCGCTCATCTCGCTCTATAGGCCGAGGGAGCCGGCGTTTGTCCGCAGACAGCTTCTGGGTCATGTGGCCAGCATGACAAAGCTGCTTCTGGCGAACCAGAGCAGTGCACGGAAACGCCGTTTACCTTCCCGCCGGAGCAGTCCCTATTTATCTACTTGCACTTTGATGTGCTTTCGAACTGCTAGGTGGGCAGGAGCTGGGACCGAGCAACGGGAGCTCACCCCGTTGCAGGGATTCGAACCGCCGACCTTCTGATCAGCAAACCCTAGACTCTGTGGTTTAACCCACAGCGCCACCTGGGTCCCTCGAGTTGCATAGTATAGCCCAAACTGTAGCATTGTTTTGTTTGTATAACCCAGGGATAGTCAACATGGTGACTGGGCCTGATGAGATTTGAAGTGCAACAACATATGGAGGACCCCACATTGACTGCCCTGTTTCAATCTGTTATTCTCCAAAGTATGCTTCTGCTATACAAAAATACAGTAGAACCTCTACTTACGTCCTGCTCTACTCAGGCCCATTCCATGTTGTGACTGTGGCAAACCCGGAAGTAAACACCAGGTTTGCTGTGATTCGCGCATGCGCAGAAGCGGCTGCCGCTATCTGCACGTGTGCAGAAGCAGGCTGATGCCGAATGCGCCTGCACACAACAGCACTTCTACCAGCGACCCATTTCGCCATAAAGACGGGCCTCTGGAATGGATTGTGGTTGTGAGTAGAGGTTCCACTGTATGTGTTTTGTTAAGCCTCCAGAAATATTACAGCTTTTAAATAATTTTTTGGGTAACAATAGTTGAAGTGCGGAGGTGCTGGGGAAAGATGGCTTGTGAAATGTGGCATGTATATAGTCGAGCTTTTCTCAACTTGTTCTATATGGTTTCTTTCCATTTCCCTTGCTCTGAGCTTATTAAAATGGATCATGTCAAAGCTTGCTAAGGTGTATTAATAGTAGGTAACTGGTTATGCATGTATGTGCTGCATACATTTTGAGAAAGTAAACCATAAATGTAAATTATTGTGTGTATACATGTTTTGCTTTGGATTCTGTTCAGGCTGTTGATCTTCATTCTACATTAAATATAGATTCTTCTCAATATCATTTTTTAGTCAAACAGGAGTGAGTCATTATCTTGACCTTCTGAATCAGAGGTCCATAGCAATATAGAGATGATATTTAGTACCCTTTTGAAATAATAATAAAAAAATCTTATCAGCTAGCTTATTGCAGTAAGAGCTCTGGAGGGACTGTTTACAATTAATAACTGAGAGGATATTGGCCAAGAAAGGTTTGAGGCAATCTCTGTTGCAATGATGTCTGAAAAATATGCAAGACATTTCCTGGATTTTAGGCATTATCAGGGCAGTCTCGAGCAGGCCGCGCGCCCTGGCGCTGAGGGGCGGAGATCGCTCCGGCGCCCCTGCCCTCGGAGGGCGCAGCATGGTTTCCGTGCGGCTTTGCCGCGCGGCGCCCTGCCTACTGGCCCGGCGCCCTGGCGCACCGCACCACCGGGGGTCTACCTAGAGCCGGCCCTGGGCATTATGCTCATGTAGAAATCTCTCTGGTCATCTTTCTTCAAGGCAGTATATAAGATTCCAAGTAGAGCATTCATCAGGCACCTTCTTTCTTATAGTTTCCCCTCCCTTGCAAGCTTTAAAGTACCCACCTGCTGCCTTTATCAAACATTCAGGTTTTCTAGTTGAATCTCCATGTTAGAAATATTCCTTGAGGGCAGCCTTTGTCAACTTCCTTTGCAGCGTTGACCTTTGATGTATTTGTTAGCACAGAAGGCTAAATTCCCTAGGAACCCAGCTGTCTGTCTCTGCATCACAAAGAAATAAGTACCCAAAGCTTCTGGAAGACTTGCTATGTTGGTGGGGCCCCAGCACAGTAAAGGTCCTTGATCCATTTCCTGAAGTTACAGATACCTTATTCTTATCATCTATGATTACATGTGTATACTTGGCACATAATTTTAAAGAAGCCCTTTTTATATAGTTGCTGCTGCTTCAGATCAGGACCTTTTCAGGGCTGGTTTTTTTTTATGCCAGCCTTTTTGACAGAATAAAGATGAGGGTATTGGAAAGCCCTGTTAAGAAGCTAACCTTCAGAAAAACTAGTACTGCTTGGCAGATTGTGAAAGAACCACTGTTTCATCTTTTTGGCTTGACTTTCAGTGATGGGGTTTCGTTGGCATCGCAACTCTCTTCACTTACAGTATCTCAATTCCTGGCCTTTTGGATAGTTGCCTTTGGGCCCATTTTTTCATTTTATGTCTAGCTTTCTTTAATTTATTTCCCATATTCTTTCTTGAAGTTGTCCAACAGCTTTGGACGTTAATGATATGCACAAATACTGGAATCTCAGCTCAAACTGTGCTTACTAAATTTGCATGTATCGTTTTAACATCCAAAGCCTTTCTAAGGTTCAGTTTTGGGAGAGATTCCGATTGTTGGCTGCTGGAGTTTGGAATTTAAGTATCTGATGCTTGCCCAGGGGATTCCCTTGCCTAAAAGCAGACCCTCCAAGTGTCCCTATTTTCCAGGGATGTCCCTGATTTAGAGAAGCCGTCCCTGTTTTGATTTGATTGGAATGTCCCGCTTTTCCTTAGGATGCCCCTATTTTCATTGGAGAAATGTTGGAGGGTATGTAAAAGCTTCAACCTCTTACTTGGCAGCTATGCTGCAAGAGCCTCAGAGTGGTTGCACATGTACTTCTGTGGCATCTCTTGATTAGTTTAATTGAAAGCTTCAGGAACCCATTTTCTGTTGACATAGAAATTGTTGATCCGATTTACCAAATGGAATTGGCCGAACTGCAGAATTGTGACTCTCTGAAAGACACATTCAAATCAATCAGCCTCACTATTTCCTATGCATCTCTCCCCTCTGAGACATATCTCAGGAACCATGCACTCAAAATTGCAACCATCTTTGGCAGCACCTATGTCTGTGAGCAGACTTTTTCCCAAATGAAACATCTGAAATCTCCAACCAGATCCAGACTAACTGATGAACACTTGCATCACTTGCCATGACTTGCACTGAAAAATATGGAACCGGATATTGACCATCTCATTAGCCAAAAGCAGACCCAGATACTTCCCATTGAAATACTTATACAGTGGTACCTCGGTTTAAGTACACAATTGGTTCTGGGGAGCTGTTCGCTCCCTGAAAAGTACTTAAACGGAGTGGCGATAGTGCACGAAGCGCTGATAGAGTGCTTCTGCGCATGTACGTGCTACGCAGATCACTTTTGTGCATGCGCGCGCCGCGGAACTCAGAAGTAAACACTTCTGGGGCCGCAGAGTACTCAAACCGAAAGTACTCAAACCACAGCAGACTTAAACCAAGGTATGACTGTAAGTTAATGTTGATTAAAATGTTCTTAATTTTAAATATTGTCTTGTTTTTCCTGTTTTTTTTATGCACCACAAATAAAATATATGCAGTGTGCATAGGAATTCGTTCATATTTTTATTCAAACTATTTTATTCAAACTGTAGTCCAGCCCCCAACAGTGTCTGAGGGACAGTGAACTGGCTCCCTGTTTAAAAAGTTTAGGGACCCCTGGCTTAAGCCAACCAAGACAAATCTCTCAGCAATATCTCCCCTTTTTTACACCCAGACTTGATCACATACAAAGCATATGCAGCAATACAGTATTTCTGCAGGTCTGATGACTGCATCATCAGTCGACTGGCAGTTTATCTGCTACTTACATGGCTGCCTCAGAAGTATTTGCATTTGTTTCCACAGGGTGCAAATATTAGTAGGTATTAGTAGCCCTATTCTGAGAAGATCTATTGAAATTAATGAACCTAGAATAGTCATGTCCGGTAATGTCAATGGGCCTGCTCTGAGTAGGACTAGCATTGAAACACCTCCCTTATTAGTCTGCTGCTTAGCCATACCTGTACAAATGGGAATTATCTGAGGCAATTAATCTTAGTGGATTTAACACTGCAAGTGTAAATAATAATGCTTCTCGATATATTGGTTGTGTTTATAAGAACGCTATGTTTGTAACAATGACCATTCCACCAATCAAAGAGCAGTGATTGTGTCTTAGGAATTGTTCCTTGAAAAGCAATTGTAAGTTAAATTCAGAAGATCGTTTTTGAAAACTTCAGTCACCTTGTAATTAAAAATGCCCTAGGCAATAAATTTTGTTCTCTGCTCATGAGACTGGTATAATTATTAAAAACCCAATGGTTCATGTGTTGCTATTTTAATTTGGTGATAAAGCAGGCGAGCTGTGAAGATGAATGATTACTGTGAGGACTTCTTTTGTTTCCACACACACAATAATTCTTTTTTTTATTCCTTTGTGATTGTAACAAACTTCTCTGTTTACAAAGAAATATTATGCTTAAAGATGTTAGAACATGAAATTGGAAAGGTAGCATAATGCTGCTACGAATTTGCAATTCTGCAGGTAAAATGTGTGTAAGTGTTATAACCATTAGATGTAGCTGTGCTAAGTTGTGCAAGTATTAAAGAGTTAACTTCACAACTTGAGCTTCACAGCATGAGCTTTAACTAATGTTTTGTGTGCCATTTCTTGCAAAATTTCTTCTTATGCCAGATTCTATCTTCATTTTTCACGTTTCATGAGTTGTGCTTTGGGGGGGGGCATGGTGAACATGTTCAGTTGTGCCTTGTTAAGGGATCTGAGTGTGAAATACAGGGCCTGGAGGCATGGTAAATGTTAGATGTCACTATGGTGGTGACAGCCAGGCCTCGTCCACACTTCAGTTTGCCCTGCCGCTTTCCTCTGGAGAACCCACCGTTAACTCAAAAATAAAAAATAAAAAATGAAAGGCACAAATACAGGATGGGTGACACCTGGCTTGAGAGCAGTACATGTGAAAAGGATCTAGGAGTCTTGGTAGACTACAAACTTGACATGAGTCAACAGTGTGATGCAGCAGCTAAAAAGCCAATGCAATTCTGGGCTGCATCAATAGGAGTATAGCGTGTAGATCCACGGAAGTAATAGCACCACTGTATTCCGCTCTGGTCAGACCTCACCTGGAGTACTGTGTCCAGTTCTGGGCACCACAGTTCAAGAAGGATACTGACAAGCTGGAACGTGTCCAGAGGAGGGCAACCAAAATGGTCAAAGGCCTGGAAACAATGCCTTATGAGGAACAGCTTAGGGAGCTGGGCATGTTTAGCCTGGAGAAGAGAAGGTTAAGGGGTGACATGATAGCCATGTTCAAATATATTAAAGGATGCCATATAGAGGAGGGAGAAAGGTTGTTTTCTGCTGCTCCAGAGAAGTGGACATGGAGCAATGGATTCAAACTACAAGAAAGAAGATTCCACCTAAACATTAGTAAGAACTTCCTGACAGTAAGAGCTGTTCGGCAGTGGAATTTGCTACCAAGGAGTGTGGTGGAGTCTCCTTCTTTGGAGGTCTTTAAGCAGAGGCTTGACAGCCATCTTTCAGGAATGCTTTGATGGTGTTTCCTGCTTGGCAGGGGGTTGGACTGGATGGCCCTTGTGGTCTCTTCCAACTCTATGATTCTATTCTATTCTATTCTATTCTATTCTATTCTATTCTATTCTATTCTATTCTATTCTATTCTAAACTGCTGAATTTGACCAAACAGCAATAGGGTTTTCCATGGCTTGTTGTTTGTTCCGATTCTGTATAAAGAGTGGTTTTTGTATGGGGTAAGCTCCAGGGGAAACGCAGAACCGCTCAGACCCATCCCCAGAAAGCATGAAGCAGGTGGGAAACTGCTCGGCCTCCTGCTTTCTAGGCATGGGGCAAGCAGAAGGGCAGACAAGCTTTCAGCTCACCATGCAGAAGCAACTGAAGTAAGTTTTCTTGTGGTCCCTTGCAGTGCTGGAAGTCTTACTGTGATTTACCACTTATCAAGGTGTGTTTAGGATTGTATATAAAATATGAATGTGATCAAAATTGTAATGATTAAGAATAAAATTATTCTTGCTGAATAAGCCAAGAAATCAGCTGTCTTAAACCCAAAATAGCCAGTGGTGTTATGAGTCTTCTGATATTGCCCCTTCAGTTACAGTTTTCTTGTACTAGTGCTTCTGGGCATGTTCCTTTTTTACTGTTTTGTCACACAGTTGTGACTTGGGTGGGTGACTCATTAATGCTCAGCCCACTCTGAAATACTAAACAGACTATGCCGTTAATGCTTGCAGCAATTCTCTGAGTACCCTGAGTCAGAGATTGAAGAGAACAATCCTTTTTGTTTGCTATAGGGCAGGATTAGCCAGTGGGGTGCCCTCCACATGCTGTGGGGCTACAGCAACCATGATCTATGTCCATTGGTCATGCTGGCTGGTGCAGGTGAAGGAACTGTGTGGCCTGCCACTGCTGTACAGGAACATAGTGCAGACTTGGATGGACTCTCAATCTATCCCTGCGACTCTATGGGGGTGTTTGCCATTGATACGATCCCATGAATCAACTGTGTATGAATACCAGAACTGTGTGGGTAGGGCCAATCATGTGGCCTTTTGCACCTGATCACCATTTTCCTTATGGTAGGGTGGTTATGGTTGGCTGGGGAAGACCAGGGCAATGTTTTTTATCCATTTATTTGTAGTATTCACACACACATACCACAGACAAATAAGCCATACAGGGAGTAGCTACACACACCTATGGTGCTTCTGTTCATCTAGATTATTTAAAATTCATTGTAGATCCCTCCGGATCCATTTTTATGCAAATTACTTCATTTCAAAAGAACAGAGAGGGAAATGAAAAACAGAATGGGGCAGTTTGAAATCTGAGAGGACGATGGCACAGATTTTAATTAGGGGGTGGAATTAGGCAATGGTTATCAGAACCTCATCTCAAATCATACAGTCTGGGCTACAGTTGGAGAACACTACTGTACAGTATTTGTAAGAAAAAGTGGCAAACTACTTGTACACTGAATACACTTTCTTGGGATAAAATCTTTTTGAGTAAACATGATAGATGTGCACCACAAAGATTCACAGAAATTAAGAATTATTCATCAAGAAAAAGTTGTGTGAATTATTTAATTTTATTTAAGGATGAGATGACTTGCCTCCTAAGAATTTCCGTACTTGAGAGATTTCTCGTAATGCTGGTGTTGAATTGTAACACTTTGCTGTGAGGTCAGTATAAGTTGTAGCTTTGTGGCTGTTGCAACCCAAGAAGTGGCTCTGCTTTTCCGAGAAACTTGGGTTACAAGCCTCTGATTCATTATTTAACTGTATGCTGTGTTCAGTTCAGCAGGGAAGCTATTCCTCCCTGCAGTTCTATTGAGACCTGTATGTGTCAAGTTGCTGTTTCATGGTGACATGGGCATCTTTCCAGATTCCTTGCTGCTTCTGTGCACCTTCCACAGAGTTTATTTTCATAACTGCTTCAGTGCTCACTGAAAACTAGCTTGTACTAGGTTTATTTGCACTTTAATGCAAAGCATGCTCATGGAAGCATAATGCCATAGACTGCCGCTCCACTGATTATCATTTTATCAATGGCAAAATTACAGAGAGCATGACTGATATCGAATGTATTCTATTTCCAGTACAATATGTGTTTCATTAGCAGCCAGTTTTGTTGGTAAGCCAAAATCATAAAGTTTCCAACAGTGTTTTGCATAGGTTTTGTGCTCCTCATTTCCTTTAAACTGTAAAATCAGTCAAAACGTTTTAGGGCTTTCAAAACAACAGCACCCAGAGTCTAAAGGGATGTCCTGCTTAATAATCTACACCCTGTCACTTGTTTGTGTCACTGAAATTCAATTTTACGTTGAGTTTTCAAGCAAATAGATTAAAAGTAGAGGATTGTGCCTGGAAAAGTGACAGAGGTGTCATTTTTAACTTTTCAAGGAGATATTAAATCCTTCAGATTACATCTCTCTGATGGGCCCACCTTCCTTTCTCTGTTGATATTTTTAACTCCATCAAACTTTTTCCATGTCACTAGGAGACACCTCTCCTTTTGATGTTGTGATGTGAAGTGCCTCAATATTTGGGGTGAATTACTATGGACCATTAATGCTGTGTTTGCGCTTGTCCTGTCATTTAGGTGAGGCCTCATAACCATTTGAGATTAGGGCATGGGGCTGAGCAAATGGGAAGGAATAATATGGCATTGCATATGTCACCAGAAGTGTATTTTTCCAGGTTTCCTGTAGAAAGTCCCAGTGTTGGCCTCTTGACCACCTCTGACCCCTAACCATTATCCCCTAATATATCACTATCTGTTTTTAGGTGCTAGGAAAAGATATTCTGGTTGTCCCAGGCTTTTGGATCTTCATTTTCTGCTTATTTTCCACAGGGGTGGGGTTGAGTTGGAGCTGCCCTTTTCTAGTGTTAGAAGTTTGTGGGTGCCGAACTCCTCTAAATTTCTGCAGAATTTAATCCCTGGACCCAGCTATCCAAGCCAGGCTAGCTTCCTGTGTTCAGGTAACTGTGTGGGTGATGGGCCATTAAGGAAGTAAAAGAGAGGAGTTTCTGGCCCAGATGGCAAATGAGTGGGACCCCTCTTCCAACTCTTAGACAGTGAGAAGGGGGGGAAAGCCAGAGTTTAAGGGCAGAGTTTGATGTGATGTAACCTAGAAGTAAATCTGCAGGCTGGAAATCCAGAGAGGCAGAGCACAATGCTTGATTTCTGCTTGAATCTAAGGCTGTGGCTATGAGAGAAACAAGACCCTTTTGGAGTGTAGATGCTGTGAACCCCTCCATCATAGGCTAAGATTGTGCATATGTGCAAACCACCTATCATAAAGATGCCACAGTCTGAGCTGTGCCTCATTCCAAATAGGAAACCCAGGACCCTGGGTAAATGCCTGGAACCCCTGGAATCTTACACTGCTTAGAGATTGGGGTGGTGGACAACAAAACATATATTGCTGGTGTGTTTTAGGTTGCTTTAGTCTTGTCTTTACACTTGTTTTTGTTTTAATGTCCTGTATAGGTCGCTTTCAGCCCCCATCCCCCCCCCCAAGAAAAGCAACTAATCAGTATAAATGTTAATAAAAATAATACTGTTTGAATATGAGCATTTTTAATTAATCTTAATTAAATATATTTAGTGATTAAAACAAACACATACACATGATTTTTGTATGCCACATAAGGGAATAATTTGGGAAGAGACAATAGAGATTTTAATGGGGATGTATTCATGGAGTATGGAGAAACTAATATTAGTTGGTTATAAAAATTCACCATTTGATACATTAGAGATAAAATTGGGGTGGGGGGCAGACAGTAGTGTATTTTACATGCACTAGTTGCAGTTGTTTGAAATACTTGTATTGTACCACAACTATTGCACCATTACCAGTGCAGGGCAAGGCCCCCTTTTCAAGAGATGTTTTGTTTCTGAGATCCATACTTAAGTCTATAGTTCCATTTGTTTTGTAGTATAGAATCAGAGAAATGTAGAGTTGGAAGCTACCCCAAGAGAGATCTAGTCCAACCTCTTGCAATGCAAGAATCTCGACAACCGACTTGAAACCATACTGGATCCGGCATAGCTTTGCAAATGTGCTAGCAATTTTATTGCTGCACTGCTAGGAGGTGATAGTAGCCTCTGAAGGCCATTTCAGACCTTACACAGCAACTTTCCCAGCTTTGAATGTACTCAAGAGGAACCCACAGCCAACTTGAGCTCTTGGGATGAGTGTACCTGTATGACATGGATATTTTCTCACATCTGTTTGTCACTTTCATTCGCTATGAAACTGCTTCTCTAGCACTGTTGCAAATGGTTATAGCTTTGTTCCCCTTTCAGGTGCACAGTGGCGTCTTACCCATAGAGGCTATTGGCACGGGGCACCAGGGCGTCTACTTCTGGAGGGCACCAGGGAAGAGGCGGAGGCTGGACCTCCCGCGAAGCAGCGCCATACCCGGAGCCTCCATCTGCTGTGGCCACCGCGGCACAAAGTCACCAGCTGAGCCAGGAGGTGCCACGTCCAGCCTCCATCTCTTCCCCACCAGAGCAGCTGCCCTCCAGCTGCTGCCCGCCTCCTCCAGCCCTGCCTAAAATACTCCAGTCCTTCCTAAAAAAACTCTGGGAAACGGGGAGGGGGGGCCGGAGGGAGCTTTGCACCACAGTGCCGGATATACTTAAGACAGCCCTGCAGGTGCATCTTCTATGCCAGGTGTCGGCAAAGTTTTTGTGGCTTGGGCTGATTCACGGTCACGCAGATGATGTGGTGGGCCGGAGTGTGTGTGGACACGGACGCGCATGTGTGTGTGCACACATGTGCAAACACTATTTACTCTTAGAATTTTGAAGTGCCAGGCATAGCTCTAGTGGCTTTAGCCCAAACGTAGCAGAGTTTTCCTGCACAGCGCAGAAGCTAGTTGAGGTGGAAATGACTAGTCGTCTAGACGCAGAATAACTATTTACAGGATTTATTAAAAGAAAATAAAACCAGCAGAGTTTCTGCATACAAAGCAAAGCAAAATAAATCCCCTCTCTCTCTCTCTCTCTCTCTCTCTCTCTCTCTCCAACCATACACAGCACTCCTACTCCTAACACCCACCAAGAAACAACTGTGCTAGCATTCCTAGACAACAGAGTTCAGTGCTGGTCATTAACCAATCAGAGAGCTGTTGCCAGGCCAGGCAGACCTTGGCTTTCTGCCAAGAGTAAATTGACACTGCCTTGGGTTAATTGTGTGAAGCAAGAATCTGTAAGTTTCCCATGAGAACCAATTATCAGAAACCGAACATTTACGGCACTCCTTCTGGCGTGGAGGAGCTTCCTGCAGCCAATGGGAAGCTGGCCAACATCGCGGAAGGTGGTCCCCATTCTGCTCCGCACCAGTTTAGTGCGGTGCACGGGAGCCGACCGAGCAGGCGGTGGGGGTCCCAGAGCAGGCAACGGGGTCCATGGGCCGGTTAAACAACCCCCATGGGCCGCTTGTGGCCCATAGGCCTTAGGTTACCGACCCCTGTTCTATGCTTTCCTCGGGATGGAGATTCTCAATAAAAGCAGAACCCTTGGTTCTTGTGTGTTTTGATACCGTTGAAAAAGCGAAACCCCCTCCTTCTTTTGCCTCTCCTTTTTGGCTGCAACTATGGACAGTCAGGATATGCAGCCCACAGAGTCGTTCTTTTGTTACATCCTACCTGAAGCACATTTCCGTTCTCTGGCACCAGAAGGCTTTATGATCACAGTTAGAATGTTTCATATTAGATCTGACTTAATCAGACTGCACTTCCCAAGCCTCCGCCGCATTTTGAGAAATCCTGCCTATGGTTAAAATTATTGAGCGGCTGTGTCTGGAACACCCCCTTCTGTTTTAGTCATTATCAACACAGCACTACAGTGGGGGAAAGAAGCCCAGGAAAATAAACAGAATTTGAAAAAAGGAAACAAAATATTATGGCATCACACACCACATTAATTGCTGGGCTCAGATGGGGGATGATTGATACTGTCATCCTTCGCTTTCCTGAAATGAAAGCTGGATGTCTCGTAATACTGAGCATATATCAACCCCCCAGGGAAAGTCTCTAATGGGGACAAAACATAATTACTGAATCTTGGTTCCTACAATCTCTCACCACCTCCCCTCTTTTTCTCTGCCAGTCATTTCTCTCCCCAGCTCACCCCATGCTATTTGCCAAAGACAGAAAGGTATACCATGGTGCGAAGCTTAATTTAAAAAGTGCCTTCCGAATGTATGGTTTCCAAAAACAATCTGGAGGCACAAACCTTGCTAATGCAAAACTTGCACCCCATATTGGAACTCCTGTCTGCTCATTCTCGGTGTTTAAATAATGAATTTGCTCTTAGGTTTTGGAGTAGATCTTAAGACATATCACTTTAAATGCCATGCCAAATTGGATTGCACCTACAAATACAGCAAAAATGGCTTGGTGGAAGTAATTTGTTGTATGTGAGCAGCTACTGCAATTTTCACACTCCACCCAAATGAGAGTATGTGTGTGTGTGTGGGGGGGATTTCCTTTGCTTCTAGTTGATGCTAACTTTTTCACCAGACTGGAGACCCAGATTTTGGATTGTTCAAAGCTAGGTCTTTTAAGTGACTGCTTAAGCCTCAGTATTTTGATTGTTCAGCTAGTTTTTGTCCATAGGTATCAAAGGCCAAGGAAGGTTGGAGTAAAGATGGCAAATTTTATTTTCTGAGTTTTGGCAGAAAAAAATAATTATATTCGCTGCCACCCAAACTCACGAGTGGATTGCAAAAGGTGGAACGTGTTCAATGGTTTATTTATTTATTTATTTAATATATTAACCAAACTTATATTCTGGCATTCGTTACATAGTAATCTCAGAGTGGATTCTAACATAATAACTAAAAGCATCATGCAGGTAAATCAAACAATACAGTACAAATAAGCTAAAATCCAACCTAAAAGAATTAAAGCTAAGCAGCAGCACATCAGCCGACTATGACTTTAGGCGCCACTGAAAATCTAAACAATTTAAATGCCTTTGAAGACCCAATAGAAGAGGTGCATTTTTAACCAGGTGTTGGAGCCTTAATAATGTGGTAACCACCTGCACCTCCAGGAGGAGTGAGTTCTGCATCCAGGGCACCACTACCAAGAAGTCCCTGTTCCATGTCATTGCATAGTGGACCAAGTAAAAGGACGCCTGGACAGTTAAGTCCAGTCAAAGGCAACTATGGGGCTGTGGCGCTCATCTTGTTTTCAAGCCGAGGGAGCCGGCATTTGTCCACGGACAGCTTTCCGGGTCATGTGGCCAGCAGGACTAAACCTCTTCCGGCACAATGGAACACCATGACGGAAACCGTTACGGTACCTATTTATCTACTTGCACTGGTGTGCTTTTAAACTGCTAGGTTGGCAGGAGCTGGGACAGAGCAACGGGAGCTCACCCTGTCATGGGGATTTGAACCGCCTACCTTCTGATCGGCAAGCTGAAAGAGGCTGAGTGCTTTAGACCACAGTGCCACCCTTTGCACCAAGTAGGGACAGGACAATGAGCAGGCCAGTCTATGTAGGGAAACGTGCTCCAACAGGTACCTGGATTACTGTCATTCAGGGCTTTATAAGTTAAAACTGATGCCTTGAATTGTGCCAGGTAACATATATAGGCAGTCAATTCAGGCAGAATGGGTGCTACATAACTTCCGAACTAGTGGCAGCCTTCTGCACTAGCTGCTGTTTCTGGACAGTCTTCAAAGGAAGCCCCATGTCATCAACTGGATCAGTCCAGTTCAATGGAGGGGTACAGTATGCCTTGCCATGCACTGGGTGAAGCAAACTGCTTCATGCAGCAGTGCAGCACTGCGAGGAAAGAAAAGCTAAAGGTCAGGAATTGATGGATGGACTTTTGAATGTTGTGGACTTTTGAACGTTGCTTCAAGCAGCAAAATATCTTGGCTTGGGAGAAGAAGGAAATATAAACAGTCCCTCACTGGATTGGAGTATTGGGATTCTTTTGGACTGTGCTCTGTATTAGCAATGGGTTTTTTTTTAATTTTTAAAATCTCACTAACCCTGAGACTTTCATGAATGGGATGCTCTGGATATTATCTCCCGTATGTTGTCCTACTTGCATGCACACACAGCACAGATATGCACAAATAAAAATAAAAATACTGAAACAGATGGTGGAGGGAACGTTGGAGATGGGAGAAAAACCAGTCTCCTTCTCCCTCTGCAGTGCTGCCAAGTACCCCGTTTTCCCCGGGAAACCCCCCATTTTTTACTTACCTTTTCCCGGTGGTCCCCCGTATCACTTCGTCTCCCATTTTTCTCCGTTATTTTCTCCTGCCGGCGGCCATTTTTTCCCTCTCCGATTTGCCCTTCTATGGGCACAAAAAATGGTACCCATTGAAGATGCGTAGTCGCATCTACGCATGTCCGGAAGTGCATAGACACGACTTCCGGTGTCGGCGGCGACCATTTTTGGTGCCCATAGATGGGCGGGGCGACACCGGAAGTTGCGTCAACGCACTTCCTGACATGCGTACAAGCGACTTTCGAAGCCGGCAGCGGCCATTTTTGGTGCCCATAGAAGGGCAAAGCGACACCGGAAGTTACGTCGACGCAACTTCCGGTGTCACACGGCTGCCAGTCCCGGATTCTGCAGTCCGGGACTTGGAAGGTAAGTCCCTCTGTCCAGCAGTTGGGGCTGGGGCAGGTGGCAGCATCATGTATCTCTGAGGTATCAGATCCAGGAACCTGAATGGAATGTCTTCCTTCCTTGTGACTGCACAGCTATTTATTTGGGGAATTTTGAAACTGGCTTGTTACCACAATCCTTTTTACCCATTTTTATAGTCCTTCCTGTCACATGGTGTGATGCCCCTGCAGCTTCTAGTTGAATCCAGTAACAACAGAAAAGAGGGTAGAGACTCCATCTTTAAAATGTCAACTTTTGGGGTTCAGTGACAGGTGAAATGGCATCCTTGCACACATCCAGAGAAATGCAGAGAATGAGAGGTCTTAGTTTTAACAGGATCCCTTTCTGGTAGAGAGAATGCACCAACTTTCACAGACATCTCTCCTAGGTAGGCTATAGCATGTCAAAGAGCAGAGTTTAGCTAAAGGAGGCCAGAGGAGCAAAGGAGTCCTTTAAGAGATATTTGAAAGGGTTTTTCCCATCAGTGTCAGACCTCCTTTTTGTGACATTAAGTCACATGGTTGCCAAGAAGAGAGATCTGTTTCCCTGTTCTCCAAATAGCAATGGCTCTAATAGACCTTTTCAGGCCATGACCTGTGAGCAGCTAGAAAGTGAGTAGGAAGGAGCGAGTTTGGAGTGAGGGGAATGTAGGAAACCCACTTCCCATTCAGAGTGCTCCCTATCCTGTATCGGACAGACAGGCTTTTCCCTAGTAGTTGGCAATACATTTCAATGCATCACATTTCTAACATGCAGCATGTTTTTTACCGCCTTTGACCACATCATTCCACCCAACAAGCTTGTGAGAGATAGCTACAATTATCCCTGATTTATAACTGAATAAGCAAAAGAACCTCTTCCTGCCAAATAAAAAAAATTCCTTCAGTAGCACCTTAAAGACCAACTAAGTTTTTATTTTGGTATGAGCTTTCGTGTGCATGCACACTTCTTCAGATACAGTCATATCACCACAACTTATGTGGGGTGGAAAAGTCTAAGGAGCAAGTCGATTGCTGGGATAGCTCAGTTTGCAGAGCATGAGACTCTTAATCTCAGGGTCATGGGTTTGAGCCCACATTGGGCATTGCAGGAGGTTGGACTAGATGACCCTTGTGGTCCCTTTCAACTCCACAGGTCTATCTATGATTCTATGAGTTTATGATTCTGGATGACTTGGCTGAGACAAAGGGAATCACGCCATCTCTGAAAGTTTTATATACGGTAGGCCAGCATCTGTCATGTGTTTAGATCTGTTTTACTAGGTAAGCTATGGCTGGCTTTTGTAGGTCTTGCTGATCTCCCTGAAACATTGTCTTCTTATCAGAGCCAGACCTTTGGGGCAGGTGTGGAGTTTAGTTTTGACATTTACAAGGTCACAGTGACAGGGCCTATTGTTGGTTTGAATTCTTTCTGACACGAATGGTATCACTTGGTGAAGTCCATGGCCCTGAGATTAAGAGTCTCATGCTCTACTGACTGAGCTATCCCAGAAGTTAAGAACTGGTCAATTAGAGACATGGAACCATAGAATTGTAGAGTTGGAGGGGATCACAAGGGTCATCTAGTCTAATCCTTGCAATGCAGGAATCTTTTGCCCAGTGTGGGGCTCAAACTCATCCAACGAATACTTATGCCGGTACATTTTTGTTTGATCTGAATCTAGGGCAGGGGTCAGCAAACTTTTTCAGCAGGGGGCCGGTCCACTGTCCCTCAGACCTTGTGGGGGGCCGGACTATATTTTGAAAAAAATATATGAATGAATTCCTATGCCCCACAAATAACCCAGAGGTGCATTTTAAACAAAAGGATACATTCTACTCATGTAAAAACACCAGGCAGGCCCCACAAATAACCCGGAGATGCATTTTAAATAAAAGGACACATTCTACTCATGTAAAAACATGCTGATTCCTGAACCGCCCGCGGGACGGATTTAGAAGGCGATTGGGCCGCATCCGGCCCCCGGGCCTTAGTTTGGTGATCCCTGATCTAGGGTTTCCTGTTCTGCTCTCCCTAGATGCACAACTTCATTCATATCTTTAATTTTTAGTGAAATTCAAATACCAGGTTTAGGTATGCATTGTAAGATTGGCACCTATTTTGAACAGGAAACTTGAATTTACAAATATGATTTTGGAAACCCGACCTTGGGAATTTAGCATGGTGCATTGTGTTATCAAGTACTATGTCAATGCTCTCATCCACTTAAGTTCTCAAATGCAACATACAGATCAGTATCAGTGCTTATTGTAATAATTCTTCCTATAGAATTAATAATAATAATAATAATAATAATAATAATAATAATAATAATGTTTTTATTATTATTTGTACCCAAGCCATAGGGCAGGCATCCCCAAACTTCAGCCCTCCAGATGTTTTGGCCTACAACTCCCATGATCCCTAGCTAACAGGACCAGTGGTCAGGGATTATGGGAATTGTAGTCCAAAACATCTGGAGGGCCGAAGTTTGGGGATGCCTGCCATAGGGGTACTGGGAAATTATAAATGTCTGATGTGTTACAATTTTTCATATATACTGTAAGCTGCCCAAAGTGGCTGGGGAAACACAGCCAGATGGGCAGGGTATTAAAAAAAAATGTTGTTGTTATCTGACAGGGTTGCTCCAGCCACTCTGGGCAAATTCCAACATACTGTACATAACATAACATTATATATATATATATATATATATATATATATATATATATATATATATATATATATATGTGTGTGTGTGTGTGTGTGTGCGCGTGTGCGTGTGCGTGTGTGTGTAAGCATAATAAAACATCAAACATTAAAAACTTCTGTAAACAGGGCTGCCTTCAAAGGTCTTCTAAAAGTCACACACCTGTTTATTTCCTTGACATCTGATGGAGGGGCATTCTACAGGGAGGGTGCCACTACCAAGAAGGCCCTGGTTCCCTGTAGCTTCACTTTTCGCAGTGAGGGAACTGCCAGAAGACCCCCAGAGGAGGATCTCAGTGTCAAGGCTGAACAATGGGGTGGAGACGCTCCTTCAGGTATATAGGGCCAGGGCCATTTAGGACTTTAAAGGTCAGCAGCAACATTTTGAATTGTGCACAGAAATGTACTGGGAGCAAATGTAGGTATTTCAGAACAGGTTTTATGGTCCTGGCAGCTGCTCCTAGTCACCAGTCTAACTTGGGTTTGGTTATACAGCAAAAAAACGTTTTGCAGCGTCATTTCAAAAACAACACAGATGTCTCCAAATGGGACTTGATTGTTGGGGAGATTCCCTTGATAGGTCTGGTAAACTGCAGCTGTGTGTGCTTTACAAAGCATTTGGCCTGTAATTACATAAAGAGACTGAAGTGCTCCTTGCCGAAGGTAATTACGGGTTCTCAATGAAAATAGCAGCATTAAAGCCTGCTGGATAGTACTTGTCACACTAGAGAGAATAGGAAAGCATATGCAGGTCATGAGGTCTTTGCAGAAAGGCCCCATCCTGAGATAATGATACAGTTCTTCCTAGGAGATGAAGGCACTGGGAAGCAACCTGATTTGGGAGGAGTTGTTACCTTGTGGCAAACAGCTGGGCTAGCTATTCAAGAAGAATTGCAAAATGAAGAGCGAAGTGCTAAAGACTGGATAAATAGTGCAGAATGCCCTGGGATATTTTTTAAAGGATTCATTGATTTACATAGATCTTTTGGGGAAGAGCCAAATGTGCTATTGAGTAGTTTTCAAAAAGCTGCTATTATGGAGCAAAGTAGGTCCTTTGTAAACTTTGATGTTTGCTCAAAAGCAAACAGAGTTTACACTGCAGATTAATTGGAAGTAGCCTGTGGGAGATGGTGGCTTAAGCAGTATGTACATGTAAAACCTGCAGGAATACTGCTGATTCAGAGCTGATCTAATTGTAACCTTATCTGAACAGCAACTCTCCGTGGCTGTCTGTCTTCCCAATTGTACATGGAATTTCCTTGTCAAAATGATATAGCCCTGTAAGCACACACGGCTGGTGTAGATATTCTCCTTGTGATCTAGAGCAGGGGTTCCCAACAAAATTTTCTCGAGGACCCCTCATCGAGCCGCTATTGTGACAAGGACCCCCATTAGTTCCTAATCCTAAAATTAAAAAGTGAGAGCCAAATTAAGAGTCTTTTTATATTTTATATTTATACGTTTTTTACAGTTCTTCCTCTTTATCTGTAGGCCTTTGTCGTTTTAACGAACCACTTTTTAACCAACGGTCCATTTTTAACTACGCGAACTGTAGCTTCCGCGAAAAACAGTGCTTTGTTTACAAACACTACTGTTTTGCAAAGAGGCAGCGCGGCCAGGGAGGAGGGAGGGGAATGGAGAAGACAGGGTACCTGCGTAGTAGCGCACAAATGAAGCCAACGCGCGCAAAGCATCTTGGGGAGGTGAGCGTTAGTAGAATGCGCACGCTGCCTCTTTGCAAAACAGTAGTGTTTGTAAAGCGCCACCTAACGGCATACAGCAGAACTACTGCCTCTAGCTAATTCTAGTTTTGCGCTAGACTCTGCTCATGCAGGAAGCGGCCAAAACAAAAAATCTGTTATCATACGAAATATATTTAATATATTTTTTATTCTAATAGCATCTTGCGGACCCCTCTGGCATAGCTCGCGGACCCCTGGGAGTCCCCGGACCACCTGTTGGGAACCACTGATCTAGAGAATTCACATGGCAATATCAGGAATGCCAAGGTATCCCACTGCTCTCCCTGAGAGGGGTTGAGTGTGAGTCTTCCCCAGTTCTGCTCACAAGTATTACAACAGAAGTGCTCATCCATGTGAGCACCAAATGCTTGTTACACAACTACCCTTGGCAGTATAATCGTACATGAAGAAATGTTTACACACAGATCCGTAGACTATTCCTTAAATGAGAATTTGATTGAAAAATTCATGTAATGATGGGGAATAAAGATTTTGGAAATCATTTCAAAACTTTCTGTGGGTCTCTTTCTACATCAAAGCATGCCAACTTGGAGAGGAGATGAAGCCTGAATGTATTGCACTGAGCCACCTGGTGTGTTGCTATGTGGAAAATACTCAGCCAGCACCAAATTCCATCTCCAGCAATGTGGTCAAGTGTACATCCTGCAGGGCAGTTACAAGTTTCTGGTCTTTGTAGTCACAGTCAGGTGCTGTGATTCTCCAGTGGTTTGGCTTTATCCCCAGAGGCACAACCCATTGTCTCCCGGAACAGACAGATGCCAACAACAACAACAACAATGGTGACATGCTATATATGACAAACTTTATTGGGCTTGCCACCTTTCCCTTTGCAGCTTTAATAGCTGTAGCTTTCTGAATCACCATATTGGGAAAGACATATTTTCCAGAGCATTGTTTGGGACAACAGAACTTAAAGCCATCTCTGTTTTTTTAGCAGGACCTGTGCTTCCATTAAAGGTGGCCTCAGCCACCAGTCATTGTTAGAATAACTAGGGATTCATCTACAAATCTGGGCATAATCCGCTTCCATTTTTTCTTTGTGCCTACTGAAGAACTTGGCATCGTTAAAAGGACAAACCCACAGCGCAAGCTTTTGAAATTAGAGTTGCCCTATCTAAAGGTTGCCTTTAAAGGACATCCTATTTACTCCTTGTATGTGTTCCTGCTCACAACTTCTACATGTAGAAAGGAATTTAATCTCTTGTGGGATCTGAGGCTCAAGTTTGTGCACAGATACTTATTTCTTTTGTGCAACAAGATAAATCAACATCAAGATAACGAGATAATTTCAGAGAGCGAATGGTGGGGAAGAGAAGCAAGCTCATAAAATTCAAAGGAAATGTGAAATTGACTAATAGTACTATCATATGACACGGGAGTAAGCCCCATTGAAAACTGTGTCACTTATTTTTGAGTAAGCATGCATAGGATTGCATTGTCGGCTCACAAGTTCCCTGCAGTTTCTTTTCAAAGCTGAATGTGCAGCTGTCCTTTCATGTTTGTACCAAATAAATATACAATCATAGAATTGTTGAGTTGAAAGATATAATTATATATTTTGTGTGTGTGTTTCTTGGGTCTTGTTCTTACTTTCCCCATAGAGTATTGTGCAAATATGCAAAATCACATTAGCCCCAAACTATTGCAGATGGAGGAGAGGGTACAATTCTGTAATACTTCCTGAAACGGGAAAGCTATTGAAGGTCCACATCTGCAAACAGATGTACATGGATTTCCTTAGGAAAAGCATTCAGGAGGGGAATTTGTTGTTTCTCCAGTGCTTGTTGTTGTTGTTTAGTCGTTTAGTCGTGTCCGACTCTTCGTGACCCCATGGACCATAGCACGCCAGGCACTCCTGTCTTCCACTGCCTCCCGCAGTTTGGTCAAACTCATGTTCGTAGCTTCGAGAACACTGTCCAACCATCTCGTCCTCTGTCGTCCCCTTCTCCTACCGTAGTGCCCTCCATCTTTCTCAACATCAGGGTCTTTTCCAGGGAGTCTTCTCTTCTCATGAGGTGGCCAAAGTATTGGAGCCTCAGCTTCACGATCTGTCCTCTCCAGTGCTAAGCTGGCCTTAAGGAACGATTGAATTCAGCAGACACCAGAGCACCTGATGAATGTCCAGCTCTATCTCTGCAAGTTGTGTGCAACGTTTGTGGAAGCAAAGTGGTAGCTAGCATGAGAACATAGCATCCAGAAGGTTGAGGAAGATCATGCTTGATAAGAGGTGGAGAAGGGTGTTATCAACTGGCACAGTAGATGAAGAAACCAAATCTGAGAAGTGACAGGCAGGGAAATAATGTAATCTCTCCTACTTTCTCTTCTCCAAATCCCCAAAACTTTTTTTTTTTGGGGGGATGACAGAGGGTGGTAGCAATTTTTGTTAGACATGATGGTATGTAATAATAATAATAATAATAATAATAATAATAATAATAATAATAATAATAATTTATTTCAACCCCACCCATCTGGCTGAGTCTCCCCAGCCACTCTGGGGAGTGTATGTAATATATAGCAAAGTCCTTGGAGACATGACTGTTTTCTGCAGAATGAAGGCAGGTGGCTAGGAGGAATCAGAACCTGTGTAGGCAACTATTTTGCCAGAATGCCCTATTTCTGCTTTGGTATTTTTCTATGGAATTTGACTAGGAAGACTGATGGGGGGGCACCCATCTCTGAATAAACACATGGAATGTCTTATTTCTATGAATAATATGACAGCAGATTTGCAGGCAAGATGACTAGTTCAGCATGTTATGTCACTTTTCAACATTTTCACGGGTTTCTTTCTGTGCACAAAGCAGTGAGGATCTGTGCATGGAACACAGATGTTTGCTTCACAGGCTGGAGACTGAAAAGTACTTTCTGTGCAATATGTCAGGCTGCACTAGAACAAAAATAAAAGCCAATAACAGTGTGCTGCTACTGTCCGTTTTTTCAGTCTTTTGTAATAAGTGTTCTTGGAGGATACGAGAGAAGGAATCTAAAAATATCATTTGCCCATAAAGGACCTTGTGCTACATATTGGATTTAAAAAATAATGACAATGAAAAAGTTTAGGAGTTCATCTTTAAATTGGGGTATTCAACCTCCTGAAAATTGTTCCAAAGAAGACCTACAATGCAAGTATTCTTGCATTCTGCTTGTCCACCAGGTTTCTCTTACGCACAGCAACCCAGCCTTGTGGGCGGGGAGGGGGGGATGCAGTGATTTTCAGGAAATCATTAGTTTGCACCAGGTGTCCTATTGGGAAGACCCAGTTCTCTGAGTGCATGTTCTGGAAGTTGGGCAATAGGGGCAGTACAGGATTCCTTTTGATGTACCGACCTCCCCGCTGCACCAAGGATTCCCTGCCTGAGCTGCTTCAGGTCGTGGCAGATGTTCTCCTGGAGACACCTAGTTTGGTTGTCCTAGGGGATTTTAATATTCATGTCGACACGACCTTACAAGCGTCTCCACCCCCATCGTTCTGCCTGGAGACTAAAGTCCAGTGCCGAGGGCCTTCTGGCGGTTCCCTCACTGGGAGAAGCCAAGTTACAGGGAACCAGGCAGAGGGCCTTCTTGGTAGTGGCACCTGCCCTGTGGAATGCCCTCCCACCAGATGTCAAAGAGAAAAGCAACTACCAGACCTTTAGAAGACATCTGAAGGCAGACCTGTTTAGGGAAGCTTTTAATGTTTAATAGATTATTTTATTTTATTTTTCTGTTGGAAGTTGCCCAGAGTGGCTGGAGAAACCCAGCCAGATGGGCGGGGTATAAATAATTTATTATTATTATTATTATTATTATTATTATTATTATTATTATTAGCACACCAAACATATTAGGCTAGGTTTAGAGAGCTTTTTTCTTTCATAGTGTCAATATCACTGCAGCCTGGCTGCAGTGGGTGTGTCACACCTAAGGTGTGTCACAGCAATAGATACTTAGGTACATTTCATTGTGTTTGATAACTTGCAAGTCATTTATTTGAACTTATGGAGGGGGACAATGGTATTGTTCTTTGTATATCTGGATTTTTTTTCATTTAAAATTGTGTATGCGGGTGGCGCTGTGGGTTAAACCACAGAGCCTAGGACTTGCCGATCAGAAGGTCGGCAGTTCGAATCCCTGCAACGGGGTGAGCTCCCGTTGCTCGGTCCCAGCTCCTGCCAACCTAGCAGTTCAAATGCACATCAAAGTGCAAGTAGATAAATAGGTACCGCTACAGCGGGAAGGTAAACGGCATTTCCGTGTGCTGCTCTGGTTCGCCAGAAGTGGCTTTGTCATGCTGGCCACATGACCTGGAAACTGTACGCCAGCTCCCTCGGCCAATAAAGCGAGATGAGCGCGCAACTCCAGAGTCGGTCATGACTGGACCTAATGGTCAGGGGTCTCTTTACCCTTTACCTTTAGAACATTGTACATGCAATTTCATGTTTAATCTGTTACCTGGAACAGAACCTCCATGCGTTGTCTGTCAGATCCCGTTAACTGGGGAGCAGCTTCAACCCAGTAAGTATGTTGGGCATTGTGCAGCCTTCCTCTTTCATAGTGGGCAGAAAGTCACTTTACACTCAGTATGCAATGTTTATCTAACAGTGTCTCTTAGGCTTCTTCTCCCACTGAATCTGCTTTGGCATAAACTGGGAGGAAGATTCATTGACTCGTAGAACAGAATTATAGAGTTGGAAGGCACCCCAAGTGTCATCTAGTCCAACCCCCTACAAAGCAGGAAACTCAACTAACTAAAGCATTCATGACAGAGGGCCATCCAATCTCAGCTCAAAAACCTACAGTGAAGGAGCGTCCACCACCAGTCTGGTGTAGTGGTTAGGAGCAGCGGACTTGTGATCTGGTGAACCGGGTTCGCTTTCCTGCTCCTCCACATGCAGCTGCTGGGTGACCTCGGGGTAGTCACACTTCTTTGAAGTCTCTCAGCCCCACTCACCTCACAGAGTGTTTGTTGTGGAGGAGGAAGGGAAAGGAGAATGTTAGCTTCTTTGAGACTCCTTCGGGTAGAGATAAAGCGGGATATCAAATCCAAAGTCCACTTCTTCCTCTTCCTCTTCATCTTCCTTTTCCTCTCCTCCTCTTCCTCCTCAGTCTGTTCCACCGTTGAACAACTTTTACTGTCAGAAATTTCTTCCTGCTGTTTAGGCAGGATCTCCTTTCCTTGTAACTCCACTCAATCGCTTCTTTTCCAGGCTAAACATACCCAAATCCCTCAGCCATTCCTCATAAGGCTTGATTTCCAGATTTTTGATCATCTTGGTTGCCCTCCTCTGTACATATTCCAGCTTGCTAATATCCTTAAATTGTGGTGCCCAGAACTGGACACAGTGTTCCAGTTGTGGTCTGACCAAGGCAGAATAGAGCAGTACTATGATTTCTCTTGATCCGGACGCTATACTTTTATTGTTGCAGCCCATAACAGCATTAGCTTCTTTTTACTGCTACATTACGCTGTTGACTCATGTTAAGCTTGTGGTCTACTACCGCTAGATTCTGTGTAGTACTGGCAATCCAGTTGTCCCCCATCCTGTGTTTGTGCATCTGGTTCTTCCTGCCCAGGTACAGAACCTTACATTTCTCCCCATTGGAATTAATTTTGTTAGCCTGGACCCAGTTCTTCGATCAGTAAAGGTTTTCTTGAATCCTACTACACTACACTGAAATGTTTAAATATTTCTTTGATAGTTCTTGAATCTTCACGCCACCCTTGACATCCTCTCGTGCCACACTGGTGTGGCATGACACACCCTTTGAGAACCATTGACCTAGTCTAACATTCTGTTTCCCACAGTGGCCAAGAAGATATCTTGGGGAGGCCCACAAGCAGTAAGGTTTTGGGGAAGAATATGTTCATGGTCTGTTAATTTTCCAAAATGCTTGCCTTTCTAAATGTACATTACATGACGTAGGTTTTTCTTAAAACATCTGAAACACCCAAACAGCTTGCGATCAGTGTCTCATATTTTAAGCACAGTTGTTTTCAGACACATTTTTGCAGCTGAAGTAATCTTGAGAAATTCCAGGAATCAGTGCAACCGTTTTCTGTCTGCACTATCTTTTGAAATCACAGTATCAGACAGCTGCAGTCATAGATACAAACATTTGCATCAGATCTTATTTGACAAGTTTTGGTGTATGCTCACCAAACATGGGAAAACAGTGTTTTAAAACCAGCCAAATAAAGGGATGATTTTTCAGGCTTTGGGTGATGGGACTGTGGCAGCAACAATGAGATTTTAGCTAGATTGGTCATTTAGTGCTACATGCAAAAAAGAAAAAGAGTAACTCAATTTATCAGCTTTAATCATTATTGTATTCTTATTTAAAGCCACAACAGTGTGGTTAATACAGAAGTCACAGCCGTTTTTAAGCAAAATGGCCAACAATTTCTACCTATAACTATTTTTTATGCAATTCATGTAACTTGTTCATTGACTACAGCTACTTACACAAAAAAAATCTACTCTTTAAAAACTGTTTCTATATTCAGCCTGCAGGCAAATCTTAACTCCCATTTTGTTTGGTCTTTTGTGGAATTTCATACTGCTTTTAAAAAAAAATTATTTTGATTAAGATTTTCTTGGGTTACAAAAGTACATGCACCATCTCTTTTTTCAGGTCACGAAATCCTTTCTACAGATCAGTCATATTCAATGGGAGACTTTGATTTCGTATGCAGTACAGTGGCACTGATGTGTGCCCCAGACTGTGGGTGCTCCATCATGACACTGAGCTGTGGCATGACGTCAGGACGCTGTGGCGTGGGGTGTGGGGTGTGCGCCTGCTCTGTCGCCATGGCAGTGACTGCATCATGATTTAGAGCCAGCTGCCTCATTACTTTAAAATCTTGGCTCAGATTTTACCACCATGCTGGTAAAATTTGAAATAGAGAGACGGTGCTAGACAGGTAGGTGCAGCTTGGCTCCTTTGTCCATGTGGAAATTTGGCCCTTGTGTGGAAAGCAGCTGCACCTAACTGGTGCAATGTGAGACTGCAAGGAAGTGAAACTCACGTGATGGTGGTGGGCAGGCCAATAAAATATGACTGAGCATGTATGTTTGATACAAGATCTAGCAAAGTTTTGATGTGACAGCAATTGCACAAGGAGTTGTATGGATACAGTTTCCTCACAGTGTAAGATTACAAGCAACTAGCACAGGTTTGTTGAGGGTTAATTAAAAGAACTATTTATTTAATTTTTCGGTAATGTAATCTACAAAGCAGGTTGCAGCCTCACAAAAAAAGGGAAAAAAGGGATTCCACCTGAAACCAACAAAACACAGTGCAACTACATAATTTAACCACATCTTTCATAGGAGGTTTGTAAGCAGAGCTTGGGTGTTCATCTGTCATGGATGCTTTAGTTGTGATTGCAAGGGGTTGGACTAGATGACCCTCAGGACCCCTTCCAACTCTTCAATTCTATCATTCTAAATAATAAAGGAGCATAAAAAGTGGAGTACAAAAACATACTATAAAACATAATGCGGTTAAGAAGAACTATGTTAAGGCATGAAACCAACAATTAAAACTACTGAAATAAAAGAGGCAAATCTGGGAAGGCTCAGGAGAAAGTAGGTTTTCCACAGATGTTGAAAACATGACAATCTTGGGGCTTGCTCCCCTTCTAAGGAAAGTGAAGCCCAGAGACCTGGTGCCACAATGCTCAAAGCACATGCCCGAGTCACAGCATGTACACACAACAGGACAGTGTGGCACCATCAACAGGGCACTGCAGAACAGCGATCCATCACCAATGGGAAATTGCATTGAGAGCTATATAATGTTTTTAAAATAGCCTTTGATAGCGTTTTTTACAGATCAGTGTAGATCCAGCCTTGGCAGCCAGTGCTATGCTTTCAGCAGAGGTGCCACATGTTGTCAATAGGTTGCCCCAGAGAGCAACCCTCCAGCAGTGTTTTGCACTCGCTGCTGCTTCCAGACCAAATTCCAGGTCGGCCCCATGTAAAACACATTATGGTAATCAAGTCTAATGGTTACCCACATGTGTGGACTGCTATACAAGTGAACAGCTTTTGAGCTATATTTGGGAGCTGGAATAAGAATTAAGGAAGTCCTTTGTTCAAACCTCATCCTACCTGTTTGTTTTTTGTTTTAAACACAGCTTCCTAGGTAACCTTAATCAAACTGTCCTTCGCATGACCTTAGTGCTACTCTTCTGCAAACTGGCATAATAATCACAATTCTCCAAGTGTGATTTACAGTTGAAGCAACTAATACAAAGCTCTATGAGCTTCCAGGAAATAATTAAAAAAAAACCCAGACACCAGTACAAACGTTGCTAACAATGCCACATTTCAGGATCACTTTTGCTTCATCACAATTTGGGGGGCAGCTTCCCTAATTGCTTTCATGCTGATGCAGCTCAGCACAGGATAAAGGTTGTAAACTGGCATAAATTCTGGTGGTTGAACCTCTTGACTCAGTTGTGGATTTGAAGCCCTCACCACAGGCTGTGATTAAAGCAAAGTGACAGAGGAGTATCAGTTGGGCACTTGTTTACAGATCAGGTTGTGAGTTAATGCTCAGCAAGCGCTGTCCTTTGAATTATTGATAAAGTGTTTTGTTCGATGTGAGAATGCAAAGGCAGTTTTGAGTCGCAATGATAAGTTAGGGTCTCTCTGCTATTCCCAAGGTGCCAGGGTGCAGATGATGCCTGTGGCCTGAATAATAAATATACTGAGTGGGGGATGGGGGGTGGGGAGGTGTGCATTTAATGGCTGCACTTCTTAGTGAATTGTGTTGTGCTAATGGCTATTCCATAACAAGCTGTTCTTTCACACCTTATTTGAGAACATTTTCTATTGTCTGAGTCCTGTGAACTTTCCAAACTCTCTTTGAGAGCAAGACATGCAGTCAGCAATAACTACGCCTAAGAGCAGCACTTGGTTGTAACTATGTTACAGATGCAATGAAAAGCGTAATTGAATTTTCAAGTCCAGCATACAGCTTTCATTTTATAGGCAAGAGGGCAGGGGGCTTCTATTTTTCCATCAGGTGTTTCTTTCCAGGAAAATGTTTTTATGATTTTCCCATACTGCAGTGGGAAATTTGAAATGCAATGTATTTTCAAAGCCAGAATCGGCTAGCTAGGGATTTGGAACATACTTCCCATTTGGAAAACTGTCATGCCCAATCGCCACACTGTTGTTGTTATTTTGTTACCCTAGGGATACATGGGCATAGCAGTTTGGCTCGGAGTTTTGAACACCTGATTCTAAAATGTATTAAATTTCATTTTTTTTATATCAGTGGCAATATTTTTAATATTGTGCAATTTGACTCCTCAAGAGTTCAGTAAGCCCTCTAAGTTATTGCTGTGTGCCTGGGCTGGGTTTCTATATCATAGAATCATAGAGTTGGAAGAGACCACAAGGGCCATCCAGTCCAACCCCCTGCCAAGCAGGAAACACCATCAAAGCATCCCTGACAGATGGCTGTCAAGCCTCTGCTTAAAGACCTCCAAAGAAGAAGGAGACTCCAACACACTCCTTGGCAGCAAATTCCACTGTCGAACAGCTCTTACTGTCAGCCCTTTTCTGACTTTGTCTTTACACGTGCTGGCTATTTGTTTGAATTCCTCTCTGGTGGTTCCCCCCTTTTTCCATTTTATGTGTTTTCCATTTATATGTGTTATCAATTTCCTGGTAGGCTGCGATAAATGGATGCTGGGCTGCTTTCAACTTGGCAGATTGCAGGTGTGGAGAACCTTTGGTCCTTCAGAGGTTGCTGAACAGTCTTTCTGTATCAGGATGCTTAAAGGAGTGGGTAACATTAAGAAATACTAGATTATTGGACTTGGAAGGACAGAAGATATGGGGGCAACTATTTTGTTTTTACTTTTCTGCAACCATTCATCCTAAAATCAAAATCAAAACTCAGCAGCAGCCATTCAGGCTTGAACCACAGCCATAACTAGTTTGTTTTGTTTTCCCAAGTAAGTTTTTGGAATGGAACACAAATATGCACACCTCTTGGTCCACTCCAATATTTTCTTTCTTTATTAAATTTACATCCTGCTCTTCCTTCCAAAGGAGCCCCCTTTAGAAGGCTTTGCAATATGTGGCATTCTAAAAATGATAAAGAAGTATACCCCACCTAATATAAACAAATGTAGAGCTGATTCAAACATCACTGTGGTCCCTGTGAAATGACCTCAGATGTTCACAGGCACAAATTGATGTGGGTGCACAGTTTGTGAGAAGGCAAGAGTGCCTCTATATACACCTAGACCAAGACATTTTATTGTCTGAGCTGAAAGACAAGATGGAACCCTCTCCTCCAAATTCTACACCTGACCAGACCTGCAGTGGAATTTTCTTTCAACACTGGCAATGGGATGTCATCTTCCACACCTGAAGGCAACAGTCTAGATTATATGGCGAAGAGCAGGTTAGCTTATGGGATTTGTGGGAAACTGCGGGGCAGGGAGGGTTTTGATGTCCTCTGACAGCTGCCTCACTAGCCTTGCCTGTAAACGAGGCTGCCATGATCTGAGATGGCAACTTTGCTCACTTTGTGTGAGCTGAGTTCATGTTTGACACTGAGAAGTAAATTCCAAAGGATCTGGCTTTCAAGGCTTTGTTGGCAGACAGATGGATGTGGCAAGTGTTCCCTTCCATTAATGTCTGAAAACCACTGGCCTATAATAATGGTTATTTACTTCAGCTCAGACTGCATAAAATGCAAAGCTCTCCATGAAAGTTATTTTTCTTTTTTAATTTACAAAAAGGAAATCAGGGTAGTTTGGGGAGGCCAGGTTGAATGCAGAAATGTGAGAAAATATTTTCTCTCTCTCTTTCCGAAACATTTTGTGACCACCCAGTTCACTGGTGGGTGTGTTTGTGGTGGTGGTCTATGCTTTTACGGTAGCATAAGATGGGATTAGAAGAACATTGAATAACATTTTTTTCTTGGTGGCTGCATGGAGGACAAGTGGCAGGGAAGAGAGAGGGTGGGAAATTGTGATCTGAAGCATATTTTTAATGGTAATTTTGACACTTTGTCAAGCAAAATGAATACGGGTTCACGCCTGCTAATGATCGTTGTGTTTAGCTGAGCGATGGTGATTTTTACACTTGGCATGTCATAAAGATGCAATCTCTAGGTGGAGAAGGTAGAAAAAAAGCTTTCTCTGAATTAATGTTCTGCACCCCCAATCCCGTTTGTAATCCTATCCAGTTTATTAGAGAAGCACTTCACAGCTTTGGAAGCAGGTGCATCTGGTGTTGGGGAGAAAAGACTTTGTGAAAAGGGCTCAGCTGCTGGAAGCCCAATTGGTTTCAGCTTCATTCTCTTTTCCCTTTTTCTCCTCTCCGCAGGTCAAGGCCTACGAGCATAATTAAAAATTGAATTATTTATGAAAAGTCATTAATGCAGGTGGCTTGCAGATTAGTCAAAGATGGCAGTGATTTCTTACAAAGCCAAGTCCTTGTCTTTTTTTGCGTGGCTTAAATGATGTCTCAACTGTGACTGCTGGGATGCCAGTCTGATGTATTTTGAACTGGGAGGAAGCAAATGTTCTGTGAGGCTGTAGAGTCATAAGCACTGTTGGAGCTGAGTTGAGTTTTCATGAGTTTCATAAACTACAAAGATGCAAACATACCATAGTTTGTGCAATGTAATTGACATAATTGGTATATTACAGCTCAGTCTTGAGCCGCTTTACTAAAACAGTAAGCCTCATTCTGTTCAGTGGAGCTTGCTTTTTAGTTTATAAATTTAGGATTTGAACCTTGATCAGCCAAAAATTTAGCTGAATGGTAAAGGGCTATTTAAATAGGAGAATACAAATGTTAAGTATGTATGGTGATTTAGGACACAGCCACTTTTTGGGAGGCTAGTTTGATTCTTCGTGTTTTCCTGTAATATGGAATGAGAAGGAAAATACTGAGAATGGGCGTTCCTTCTCATATTAAATTGTGTTGCAGGTTTTGTATATAAAGCCATAATTTATCTTACTTCCATTCATAAAAGGCACATTGAGATTCTGGCTATATAAAATGTAGATGTAATAGATTTAACTGTAGAACTGTATTGAAGCAATGCTTCCTGGTAGTAACCGGATTTTGTATATGGAACTGATATGCTCACTGGTAAAATGTGTGATGCAGATTTCCCCTGTGGCTTAAAAAACATGAGCAAAATTCACCCAAGCTATAGCTGTCTTCTGAAATGGCCTTGAGAAATGTAATATTCTCACATACTGTGGGAACGCATCAAAACAAGCAACCTGTGAAGTATAGTGCTTAAGGTGGGCCTATACAACTTCTGTCAGTCCACTAGCAGAAGAATATAAGAAGGGTCCCGTTGGCTCAGCCCAACGGCCCATGTAGTCCAGCATCCTATTCCCACAACAACCAACCAGATAGATAGATAGATAGATAGATAGATAGATAGATAGATAGATAGATAGATAGATAGATAGATGATACACACACACTGCTTGATCGTAGAAAAACAAATCCTCAATGTGTTTTACAAAAGGATACCCATAGGAATCCAACAAGCAGAACTTGAGTGCAGCAGTCCTCTCATCATCTGTGATACTCTCATCATCTGTGATACTGAGCAAATGGTATTCAGAGGCATCCAATTGTAACAGTAGAACTTTTCCATATCCTTATCCTTATTTGAATTTGTCTAATCCTCTTTTAAAGCCATCCATGTTGGTGGCCATCTTACCTCTTCTGGGCATGCTTTCCATAGTTAAACTAACCATGGATTGTGAGTGCATTGTGACTCACTCACTTGTTTGTTTGTTTGTGTTCACTGCCTGTGATCCATTCCGGTGCCGTTTGCACCCTGAAAAGTCCGCAACCCGAGTGGCACTTTTGCGCATGTGCAAAAGCACGAAAGAGTGCTTCTGTGCATGCACAAAGGGCACAGAACGCTTCTGCGCATGCACACGTGGAGAAACCCGGAAGTAAACACTTCCGGGTCCACCGCGTTCGTAACATGGAAAAACGCAACCCGCAGCAGACGCAACATGAGGTATGACTGTATAGGACTATAAAAACTGGGGGCAAGGAATGGCTGCAGTACAAAGCTGATGGGATCAATTCTTTGTGGTGGGTAAGAAGTCCAATTTATGTGCATTTGTAGTGGAAATGGGGGTTCAAGACTTCACTCTGCCATGAAACTATTTGGATGTAAGCAAACCTTTAACATAACATAACAAAAAAACTTTATGCCTGTCACTGTTCTCCTCATCCTAAAGCTTGCAGGGAAAGGTGAGTCTTCACCTGTTTTCTGACAGACATATTTTTTGCTTCCATTTGTTCAGCACACACTGACTATTTTTCATAAGTTTCTCTAACACCTTAAGGGCGCTTCTCAGCTTTTCCAGACAATTTTGAGATTCTGCTAAATGTTGATTTCAATATAAGTAGCCAGAGTTCAGAGGTAGTTCTGCTTCTTTTTTGTCATAGTAATGACAGGTCCTAGTGCCTTGGTCTTCGAGAAGTAAGGTATTCCTCAAATACCATGGGTGTATTTCAGAGACAAATACAACCATCTGAAGCAGTCCACAAATAATTTGTTTGGAAGGGGAAAGGCAAAATACCCTTTTCATTTGAGGAGCAAAGTTACCCAATATGGAGTCAGACCATGAGTCCATCTATGTCACTATTGTCAAGACTAAAGGTGGGAATCCTTCATGGCCAAGATAAAAGTGTGTGTGGCCAACCCCACATACACACAAACATATGCTCACAGGCAGCACCAATATACACAGCACATCAGGATTTCCCTTTCCTCTGTGAAATATACTCGGAGTCGAGAAGTGAATTTCATGCTCTTTATTCAGCTTCAAGGAGAAGAAGAGAAGAAGAATACCCTTTTCCCAAAACCATCTGCTTATATACATTATTTACACAATGGGCTTTGCATGATTGGCTACTTCAGGGCTACACCTGTGGGCCAATCAGTTTGTGGATTGACTTCTGCCAGCAGCCTGATTGGCTGCTCCTGCAGGGCAATCAGGTTGCGGATTCACTTCTGCCAGCCGCCTGATTGGCTGCTCCTGCAGACCAATCAGGTTGCGGATTCACTTCCACCTGGAGTTGGATTGGGTGGCTCCTCTGGACCAATCAGACTGCTGATTCTGGATCCTATTGTTCTATGATTCAGCTCAGTACATAACACTCTCCTTCCTCCTCTTAAGTCTTTGGGCTATTTTCTTCTTTTGATGTGACAGATGTGATTCACCAGAAGCTCTTTTCTTTTGATTTTTGCAGCTAATTATTTGCAGATCTGAATGTGCATTCAGTCATCCCAAGGAAAGCCGAACACCAAGTCCTGTTAAGATTTAGTGTTACCTTTCAGTAAAAGAATGTATCAGAAATGTAGATTGGTAAAGGCATTATGAATCAGCTTGAACTGAAGCTTAGTGTGCACAAATGAGATTGCTCAAGGCTGCTGCACTTACACACCTACATGCTTTGCTGGCTGCTTCACATGGTAATTACAGTTCTATTCATAGTTGATGAGTAATTGCCATGGTGAACTCGGGAAACCTTTTTATAGCAACATAATTGGTTAACTCTTTTGTTTTTGAAATTATGTTGTACGTTGGAAAGATGGCCTGAACACCACCTTGCTTGAATCCAAAGATAGCAAAACAGTTTTTGTGTAGAAACACCTCCCTCCCCGTTTATCAATCTATTGATTATCAAAATTCACTGAATAGCACCCTCATTCATGCTAATAAGAGCCTCTGCTAAATAGCATTTGTGAATAAATTCTGTGTATATAACTCTGTTTTGTGCTTTGGAAAATATTTCTGTCGGTGCTGGAGGGCAACTTTCAACGTTTGAGGCCTTTTGCTGTTGTTGCATTGCAGGCTTGTTCAGCAATAGCTGCTTAGGGATAGGTTCTGAAATGGTGGCGAGATGTGAAGGGAGATGTTCACTTTTAGCATTTATGGTTGGGGCCTCGATTGGGTACTTCTTTTGATTGGTCTGGCAAACAAGAGACAGGTTGTCTGGAGGTTCAGAGTGAAGAAAATGCAGTTAACATCAGAAAGTCATCTGAAGATGCAGGAGTTGTGAGGCAAATATCAAAGAAGGCTGAGGGGGAGGGGGATCACTGAGGCCTGAATATTTAGCTCTTCCCCCCTGATATGATAACTATTATTTGCTGATAAAGATAAGGAGAAGGAAGCAAGTGTTATGCTAAGAAGGTTGCACAAGTGGCTTTTAAAAATCAGGTAAACTGTTCAAGCAACCAGAAGTACAACCGGAAGAGCCTTGGTGGCAGCAGTAGGTTGTATAGAGAAGCTGGACTGGGTTGCGGGCAGGGCCGGCGCGTCCATTTAGGCGAACTAGGCAGCTGCCTAGGGAGCCAAAATGGAGGGGGCGCTGGCCAGCCTGCCCGCCGCTGCCCGGTGCTGCCTGGGGCCGCCCCCACTGTGCCTGTCACCTGTTGAGCGGCTTCAGGCTGCTATCCTGAGGCACGCGCGTGCCTCGGGGAAAAGCCTGAAGCCGCTCAACAGCTGACAGCCGCAGTGGAGGCGGCCCCAGGCTCCCGCTCCCCACGCGAAGCTCCGGAGGCGTGCGGGGAGCGCGAGCCTAGGGCCACCTCACCGCGCCTCTCAGCTGTTTTTTATTTTTCATTTTTCATTTTTTCTACTTTTTCTATTTTCTATTTTTATTTTCTTCTATTTTTATTTTTTCTATTTCTATTTCTATTTATTTATTTTATTATTTTTTATTAATTTTGGGGGGGGCACCAGAAGGTGATCTCACCTAGGGCGCAAAAAAAACCCCTAGCACCGGCCCTGGACTTGCGGGTGACTTTGTCTGGGGTGGAGTTTTAAGGAATTTTACCTGAGATAAAAAGTCTGTCAGAAACAGTGACTCTTAAGTCCATAGAAGCCCTTGAAAAATTACTTGGCAGCACTTGCCTTGTTGTGATGTTGCTTTCCTGTCCATGGTTTCCCCTTGCCTCTCTCTCACTGCCTTGTCTCAGCTTCTTTGCCTTCACATATCTCCACAGCCACTTAATTGTATTGACTGCCGTGTTGCAGGCCCTTTGGCTTGCAGAGCAGTCCATGAAATCTTTCAGGTCGTGATAGCCGACATGATTGAACAGCATTGTGTGGGTAAGTGAAGGCAAAGGAGGGAAAGGGAAAGGGCCATGAGGATAGTGTCTACCTGCAAATGCTGACAATTGCTACAAAATTGGAGGTAAGAACTGAACACACGTAGGCACAGTTCTCCCTAAAACTGCTACTTTCAATATAATATGCATTACTTTGTGGCACAAATGCTTTTGAACTTTGGATTTATGTGGCAAAACATCCCAGTATGAAACGTCCTCTCCTTTGGTATCTTCAAAAATGTTATCTTTTTATTATTCTACCCGAGTCATTGTTACAATGTCACAGTGAGAGTAAGGCTTCTTTATGAGATAGAAGGAACGTAGCCAGCTGCAGCAAGGGAGCAGATCAACACTGGCTGGCAGGGGGTCTCTTCTGTTTAAATGAAATAGAACATTTGTTGTTAGCTTACAACAGTTTCTAACTCTGTCCCACAAGTCAAGGAGTAACACAGTCAGCATCAGAGCAGTTATTACTGTAGATACTTATCTTCTTATCTATTACCTTTTATGGAGAGCATCATTGCATATGTCTCACTGTGCCTACAGGATATTTATATTCTTCATAATTTAGAAGGAAATAGTACTTTGTGCTGGGCACCTGTTTTGGCATTTATCTTTCAGGATCATTCAGCAGTCTGCTGCTGAGTCCAGTAATCTTATGGCTACAATATTTGCTATTCCTGAGATAGAAAAGTTGGGAGATTTGCTTGGGGAGGCTAATGAAATGTCAGTTCAGATGTAATGGTAAAGCATGGCTTCATTCAACAAGGATGTATTAAGGCAGTGATGGTGAACCTATGACACGCGTGTCAGACGTGACACACAGAGCCCTCACTGCTGCCACGCACCCCATCAACCCATTCACGCTGTTGTTGTGTGTTGTGGGTCCCCCCCCCCGCATTTGTTCTCCCGCTCCTCACGCTACAGCTTGTCTCCACCCGGATCCTTTTTTGTTGTTGTTTGTTGCTGGTAGCCAGAGATTGGTTTTTTAACCCCCTCTGTGCTGTTTTTTTCTGGCGCTTTGGCAGACTATGATTGGGTGTAACAGCGTCCATTTTTTAACCCGTTCTGTGCTGGGTTTTTTTTGGCACTTTGGCAGACTATGTCGGTGCTGCGTGTTAGTTCCAGTGAATGTATTATTCGTCATTTATTTCTGTTCTCTTTCCCCCCAAAACAGCGCAGCAGCTTTGGGGCACCCCCCAAAAAAATCAAAGCAACTTTTGCACCCCCCCAAAAAAACCTCCAAAACTTTGGTCAGCAGCTCCCCCCCAAAAAGCTCAACAACTCTGGGCACTTTGTGATAAATAAGGGGCTTTTTGGTTTGGGTTTGGTTAAATAATTAGTTTTTGGTTTATTAAATACAGTTATATATTACAATTACACATTTTTGTTGTTTAAACTATAAATATCGTGAAATTATGGTTTTTTTCCTCGAAGTGCCACACCACCCGAGTTATGCTCGGGTTTTTTGGCAAATTTTGACACACCAAGCTCAAAAGGTTGCCCATCGCTGTATTAAGGCCACTGCAGAAGCGGTGGAGGGAGAGAAAGTGTATGATGGTGAAGAACACGTGATCTGACTGGAGCCACCTGCACTTCAAGGGACCACAATGAAATGTAACAAGCTGTAAAGACTACAGACTCCACCCATGAGACAGGCTGAGGCAGCCACATTGGGTGGGGGAACCCCATGAGGTGACACCCCTGCGGGAGCGCAGTTATCCCTGCTGCTGCTGCTGCTGGAAAATCAGCAGTGGTGGCTTCCAGTGAGATCTTGCCAAAATCTCAAAAGATCTCAACAGAACCTGACGCTGCTGCTTTGCAAATGCCGCTGCGCAGCTCAGGTAAGGGAGTCTTTGGTGGGGAGGGGCAGCACCTTCCTGTTTTGCCTCAGGTGACGAATCGATGCAGGCTGCCCCTGACTAAAGAATAATGAGCAGCAAGTGGAGAATATGGTGGG
This sequence comes from Zootoca vivipara, assembly GCF_963506605.1. NCBI lineage: Eukaryota > Metazoa > Chordata > Lepidosauria > Squamata > Lacertidae > Zootoca > Zootoca vivipara. The sequence goes on from NC_083285.1 coordinate 3,589,459, forward strand.
ATAAGGGACGTGTGTGCTGAATGAAGGTGTTTATTATAATGCTTTGAAGAAATTTCACTTGCTGTTGAGGAAGTTAAATACCGGGATTTAAATTCACAATGATTTCTCTGTCATTTGCCCGCTAATGTGTGAAATATGTACAGGATGCAAAGCCGCACGCCATTTGCAGCACACTCCGAAAAATGTTGCTTATGCTTGTATGTTTACACACACACATTTGCTCCACACGATCAGCCCCTAGTTGTTCAGTATGTACGTAGGACTCCTTTTCAAACATGGCGACATCAGGAGGCTGGGCCAGCATGCCTTTTAGGTGGCAAAGGTGAGGCTGTCAGGGCACAGTTGCAGATGTTTAGAGTATTCACAGAAGGAAAAACTGAGTCTATTTGTGGAGGGTTCTAAGTATTGGAACATGTTGAACAGTTGCAGCAGATCATGTAAGTCAGTCTCTACTTTGTTTGGGGAAGTTCTCACTATGAACAAGCTGTAGGCTTGTGACAGATTTTAAAGCTAAATTTGGTGGAAAGGCTTTGGGGAGGTGGGGACCTTCAGTCTCCGCAACTGCTTCATGGGGGCAAGACCTAGTGGGGTGGAGTTGATTTGCTCATTAAGCCTGATGCTCCTGTGGACATCCTGTTTTTGCTAATAGAGTTAACTCCAAATTGCTTGGTGTGATTTACTGTTGGCTCACTCCTGTTAACTAGCTAAAAACAAATACAGTGGAACCTCTCTTTGCGACCATAATCCATTCCGGAGGTCCGTCTGGAGGTCAAAATGGGTCACTGGGAGAGACGCCATTGTGCACAGGCGTGGACGGTGATTGCCTGCTTTTGCGCATGTGTGAACGGTGATTGCCCACTTCTGCGCATGCGCATGCGTGAACGGGGATCGCTGCTCCTGTGCATGTGTGAATGGCAGCAAACTCGCCAGTTACTTCCGGGTTTGCCGTGGTTGTGACTTGGAATGACCGTAAGAAGAGGCGGTGGTGAGTAGAGGTTTTACTGTATCCATAAAACAATCATTAAAAGCAAAGATAAAATCAATAAAACTTTTGAAAGCAAATATAACTAAATCCCATGTCTGGGTAGGCTTGCCAAAACAGAAAAGTGCTCACTGTACTTGAATGGGCCAACCAATGTGAAGTGCATTTAAATGTGATGGGGTAAAATTGGGAAGAGAAGAAAGCACTTTGTCCATGCTCTACATCCCATCTGTTTTGTCCTTCTGAGAATGGGTCATGAGTGTACCTGACAATTCTGAATATAACTTTCTCAGATTCAGAAACAGATATAATATGAAACCATAAGGAAGCAATAATTCAGACGGTTTTTGTTTTCAAATAGAAAACCATGAATAAATGTTATCATGTTCCGTGATAGTCCTATTATATAAATCAATGCATTTAATCACCTAAACAACAGCCTTCTTGTTCTGCATCAACTGATTTGTGTCTATGCCTAGGGGGAAAAGCTGGCACTGACGTGATCATTATCTTTTTAGGTCATCATTACACCTGGGACCATTTGTAAAATGTTCCCCATATTCCCCTACAGGTATAACAGCCCCCTTTGCATGTCTCTTGGGCAGATGTGTTCAGTTCTGCACAGAAGCATAATTTATTTTTGTCATGAAACAATGTTCCTGACAATTCACCAGGCTTGTGGGAGACTCATGTTCGATTGAAATTCACTAATACTGCAGAGTAAGATTACTCTCCTTCATTTCATTTCTCCTGGGAATGTACTACCTGAATAATAAAATGCTACTCCTAGCTCCAAGAAACTTCTCTAGGAATGCATGCAGGACAAAGTTTGTCCAAACTAGTCAGCTAGAACTTTTCTGTAATGTCCATGTATAATAATAATAATTAATAATAATAATAATAATAATAATAATAATAATAATAATATTCCTGTTTCGACCTCATACATTCGCCTTACATAGGTAAGGTAGCAGCATCCTCTCTCTGCTCCTGCTGCCAACCTAGTGACATAATTGAAAGAACTAGTGATGTCTTTTGAATAAGTGATATGAAAAAGTTGATTCCATTAGCCATCCAGTACCACCAAAATGGTACATCACGATCGATAACCGGAGGCATGAATTTCAGAGATGCATCTTCACAGGAATTAATAGCAAGTGTGTGATTAACCATCTTCTTTCTCAAGAAATTGATGAATATTATCCAAACAACTATTTGCTAGCAGAAATAGAATGGTGTTTGCAAAAGCTAAGCTTGATAAGAATAAAACATAGAAGAAGAAAAAAACACAAATATAAACCTGTGGAACAAAGGAAGCAAAACAGTGTATAATGAGAAGGACGGGAAGTATTTAAGTAAAGCTAAAGAAACAGGAGAAATGTATATTCGCTATGATTTATTCACATTGCGATTGTATATTTTTGCATTTGTTTGTTTGTTTGTTTGTGTTTGTTTGTTAAATTGTAATTTTAAATAATAAAGAGCCATTTAAAAAAGAAAGAATTTGATAAATGTCAAGGCAACCACCATCCATAACACATAACTTGCTTTTCTCCCAAACATGAGAACTACCCACCTGTAGTTCACTAATACCTGACCCACCTGTGCAGGGTCAAGCACAGTCTAGCACTGTATTCAGGCATCAATCACTCACAGCCTCTCCTGATACAAGTGTTATGGAGAAGTAGAGCTGTTTGTCGTCGGTGTACTATAATAATACTGATTGGCAGTATTGGTGTTTTAAGGAGAACAGATGTAAGTGATGATATATTTTAAGAACTAATTAAAAGCACTAGAGAAACTCTACAATTTGTTATAAAGTCCTTTTCAGTTTTATACCCTTCCTCAGAGACACCATTCAGCAATTAGTTACCAACTGGAGTCATAAGCACAGTATGGATGGTCATGGTGTTGAGAAAGAACTACTGATATGTAGAACTTAATCAAAGGATAAACATGACAATATCTCCCTACTTGATTTTACAATGGGCACATTCCAAATATCCAAGTGCACTGTAAAACCAGAACAGTGAGTTTTTTAAATTCATTACATCTTATCTATATAATTTAAGCTGCAAAAATCTGCATTTGGAGCACAGTGTAGTTTACCAAAAGGTTTTGCTCTGTGAGGCAGCTTGCTGGCACCGGGCCAGTAACAGATGATACTGCGACTAATGATATACATTACCATAGCCTTGACACCGAAAATGCACATTCGGTACCAGTTGTTCTCCACAGTCTAGATGCAGATAAATCTTGGGATAACTTTCATCTGCCATGGCAACTAACATTTAGTGAATATCAATGTTCCATTTTTAGGGTTAAAACATGCAGTGAGATGTGAGGTTTACCTAACAGTGTGAGAGAACTACACTAAAAAACTTAGTGCAATGAAGAAACGCGACTATCATATTTTGCAGCAGGCAAAATACATTCATCAAAAGACATTCATGAGAGATTAATGGGAGAGTATGAAGCGGGTGGCACTGTGGGTTAAACCACTGAGCCTAGGGCTTGCCGATCAGAAGGTCAGCGGTTCGAATCCCCGCGATGGGGTGAGCTCCCGTTGCTCAATCCCTGCTCCTGCCAACCTAGCAATTTGAAAGCACCTCAAAGTGCAAGTAGATAAATAGGTACTGCTCTGGTGGGAAGGTAAACGGCATTTCCGTGTGAGCTGCTCTTGTTCACTGGGAGTGGCTTAGTAATGCTGGCCACATGACCTGGAAGCTGTACACTGTCTCCCTTGTCCAATGAAGCAAGATGAGCGTCGCAACCCAAGAGTTGGTGACGACTGGACCTAACAGTCAGGGGTCCCCTTTACCTATGAAGATGATGCAAAATCTTAGGTTCTGTTCCCTTCAGCTTGAAGTCAGCATAAGATCACAGGATGCTGTGGTCAAAAGGGCACATGCAGAGATGCCATATCATTTTTCAGTAAAGGAGAAGGCAAGCAGATTCTCACCAATATTTAATTTTCAATCCTAATAATATTAACGCAGACAGTAGCTAATATCCCCCCCTTTTCCTTCTTCCCCTTTTTTATTAACTATGGTTTATTGTGATTTGATTGTTTTCACTTTACCTGTTAAAGGTCTGCAAAGTCATACTTCGGGTTAAGTACGCTTCAGATTGAGTACTTTCAGTTTAAGTACTCCGTCTGGAACGGATTAATCCACTTTCCATTACTTTCAATGGGAAAGTTCGCTTGAGGTTAAGTATGCTTCAGGTTAAGTACGGACTTCCAGAACCAATTAAGTACTTAACCTGAGGTACCACTGTATTCTGCATTAAAGAGAATAAAGTTTCAAAAATGCCTTTAAAAAAGAAAGAGAAAGCTCTCAATAAAGAACCTGTGCTTTCCAGGGAGGAATATTCAGCTCTATATTGCAAAATAATGTAGCCTTTTTCCAGCTTATTGATGTCATGTTTATGTTGTGTTTACAAACTTTTAGTTGATTCCTATGAACCATCATATCTGACCCTCCCCATCAGGTTCCATTTTATAAACAGGAATGTTTTCCATTACCACAATTTTGATAGCAAAATTGTAAATTGTAAACTGTAAATGCCACTATGCAAGGGGCAAGAGCCACTGAGTTGTCTATGTAGCTTATTGGGTCCTATCTTTCATAACCCCCCCTCCAAACTATGGTTTGAGCAATCAGGATTGAACCCTGGAGTCAGGAATGTGCTGTCTGAATGCAGCTGCTGCCTTATAGGAAACTGAAGTAGGCAGGTGGAAGTCTCAAGAAGATCTCTAATCAGAAAGGATTCAAAACAACTAGAATGGTACAGGTTCCGTGCCTCTGTAGTTGTAAAGAAGCAATTCAATTGCCTACTGATGGAGACTGGTGCAGATGGAGTGATAGCTAGTTAGGGAGCTAACTTCAGGATTTTGTTCCTTGAGGAAGGGCCTGCAATATTTACCACACCCTTGACTTCTGTGTGTTCATCCCAGTGGAAAAATAGAAATATACAGTGAGTGCAACAGCTATGTGGGAGTTCTCCTTTATGCCATTCTCATTCAGCAGTAAATGCAGTTTTATAGGATTTGAAAACAAGCATAATCATTAAAGATCCAAAAGTTCTGTTTTCCTTGAGAACCATATCCTAGATTACAAGAATAAAATGTAATAAGTGACCAAGAGGATGAGAAATAAAATCCCCTGCTTTGATCACAACCAAATTGCTCATGATATCTCAATTTTATCTTACACTGAAACCACACTCTCTATGATACACTTATAGCAGCAAAATTGAAAGGAAAATTAAACTGAAATCAGCAGACGAATTAGAAAAACGCTGTGAATTCAAAAGCATCGGTTGATGAGAACGGCCTTTATGAAAGCATCTGACACAAGCTACTATTGAAAAAATCAATTTCTCTTAAAGATCATAACTTCTCCTGGACTTACAGCTATGCTGAGGCACTAATTGGTTTTCTTTCAAATATCTATACTTCATTTAAAGATGAGTGAAGCCTTTTGTACAGACTACTACTGAATTCTGTGCCAGGGTGATGCATCAAATGAAAAGACAGCAATAAGTGGAGGCAGCGACTCAAGTTACCTGTCCTCTACCATGCCATGAATTCAATCCTGCTTTTTTTTTTTTAATTTTAAAGTCAGCACTATTTGTGATGGATGTCCATAGCTCACTCATAGAACCACATTTTTGACTGTCTTCTCTATCTGGGCAATTCCTGCACATTTTACCTTGGGCGTTCCAATCAGGTGAAAAGAGGTGGTGCTGGAGCAGGGAGTATTCAGGAAGGTTCAAAGGCCTGTTCATGGTTACATTGTAGAGGAAAAAACACCATGCATTTAAAGAGTATTCTGATTTTTAAAAACTTTTCGTTATACGGTACTGTAAAGGTAAAGGTAAAGGGGCCCCTGACCATCAGGTCCAGTCGTGTCCGACTCTGGGGTTGCGGCGCTCATCTCGCTCTATAGGCCAAGGGAGCTGGCGTTTGTCCGCAGACAGCTTCCGGGTCGTGTGGCCAGCATGACTAAGCTCCTTCTGGTGAACCAGAGCGGCACACGGAAATGCCGTTTACCTTCCCGCCGGAGCGGTCCCTATTTATCTACTTGCACTTTGATGTGCTTTCGAACTGCTAGGTGTGCAGGAGCTGGGACCGAGCAACGGGAGCTCACCCCGTTGCAGGGATTTGAACCGCCGACCTTCTGATCAGCAAGCCCTAGACTCTGTGGTTTAACCCACAGTGCCACCTGAGTCCAGTACTGTACTTAACAGTATCTGCAGCACGTCAGCTCAATCCTGCCTTTAGTGTCAGAAGATCTAGAGCACCAGGTGGTTTCTTGTTCTCAAAGACCCCCCCCCCTTGTGAGGACCTTACTCTGGGGGCTTCTCCACACAGCACTTTTAATGGCATTCAGAGTGACTGGTGCTCTTGCTGGTGTCAGGATGGTCATACTATCCTGGCTCCCAGTAGGCTGAAGAACCAAAACTTAAAGGAAGGATTCCCCCCACCCCTCAAACACTTTAATGTTTAATTGCTGCAGTACATATGCAAATTACTGGTTTGTGGCCCTTCGGCAATACACATAATTAATCCTAGATACAACTACAACAAAGGCTGGTGATCTAACTCCCAAAGCTTTAGATGCCGATCTGACATTGAACAACCCGCTTGCTATTCTATGTAGAGGAATAGGTGAACTCAACATAATGCAGCAAGTGTTTCTGCAATTGCTCAATATGCCTAGTAGGCAGAACCATCTGGAGAGGCAGAGTAGCTCCCAGTGTCGGCTCCCAGTGTGGGTTGCAAAGGTCCCGGCTTCACATGTAGTATTTCCTCCGCACCATTGCATATAAAGTTCCCTTAATTGAATTTAGCTTGCCATGACTTATCACTCTGCTACCGTTTCCGTGCACTGCTCTGGTTCGCCAGAAGCGGCTTATCATGCTGGCCACATGAGCCGGAAGCTGTCTGTGGACAAACGCTGGCTCCCTCGGCCTATAGAGCCAGATGAGCGCCGCAACCCCAGGGTCATCTGCGACTGGACCTAATGGTCAGGGGTACCTTTTACGGTTTCTAATACCTTCCATGCCATCCTGGAGCTTTCCATGGACCAGGAGCAACAGCTGGAAGCTGCCAACACATATTGCTACTCAGACAATCTGATAAAGATTTTAGTAACTTATAGCTTGTTGGGTGAATTCTTGGGGGAAAACTTTCACTGAGCAAAGCGGGGAGGGACAAATTGATATAGGATGACTTGGCTGTAAATGAACAAAGTCAGTTTTGAAAAGTATTTTTGTTTGCTCTGCTCGTTTGGCCAGTGTTGGATTTATGCAACAAATACAAAAAACCTAAATTTAAAGTGTAACATAATTGGTTCAAAAAGGAAATAGCAAAAAGAGACTCTAAAAGAGACATTATCATTCTTATGTGACAAAAATACACTTAATGGCTGCACAATTATTTGTTATATTGTATTTATAAATTTATGTGGAAATAATTAAAATACATTATCATTATTATTATTACTAAAACAATTTACATATATGCAAAGCAAAAATCATAATTATTTCCATTTTTAAAGGCATTTCATATGCAATAGGCTTATTCCAAGGCACGTTTAACTTCAATTTTGCATCCTCACCTAGGTACCAGTATATATGCAAATATGAAAGTTTATTATTTCTGTTTTCTTTGTCCTTTCCGTTAGAATAATACACATTATTTCGTAATGCTATGGGGCCTGCTTAGGGCATCAGCATGTCTTAATCTGGCCTTGTTCTCAAAGGCCTTGTCCTTCTGTTACACTTGAACACACAATTATAGAGACACAGACACACAGTGGTTGTACATATTAGCTTCTGCCGTAGTCTTCCACAGGTTAGCATCTATTTTATGTGCTCTTTTATGTGCCCTTGCACAATGATGATGATAATTACAACAATTGTAAAACTATCATTTTGCTTCCCCTTGTGCCTTTTTAATTTGGGTCCTAGAAAGCTTTTCTCATTAAGGCTACCTTTCCAGTTCCAAATTTGTATCTACTAGGATTTTCTCTTTCCAATATCTGTAGAATTTAAGAAAACTAAATTACAAAACTACTGCTCAATATCACAACATAGTTTTTTCAGGTGCCCTGCTTCCCTTGTGTGTGTGTTCAATAATTAAAACAAAATCTCTTTCAAATAAAGCAACATTCCTTTCTTTTACTTCTGTCAGTAGTAGTACTGAATTTTTGATGAGTGCTGCCTTCCTCCTGTTTTGTTATTCCTCTGTCTTCACTGATGATTGGATCCCAGATCAGTAGTACATGCAAATTTCATAAACATGCCATATACCCACTTCTCCAGGATCATTAAATAAGTTCTGAAGCGGGAGAGAAGCTAATACCTATCCCCTTAGGTACCTAATTATACATCTCTACAATATATAACTAGGACAAACTCCGCAGCTAATGTAAGTTAGATACAAGTCAGCAGACACCCACCCACTCTGCCATTCCCTTTAATCAAAAGCCTTTGTTTATGGTCAATCAGCCAGCTTACACAGGGCCACGAAGCCAAGCTAATTTTAATTAGTTTTCCGTGTTAGGTTTTTATGAGACAGTGTTGGATGCTTCATTATATTCCAAATGTATTACAGATGCTGCATCTCTTTCTGGCTAATTATGTCAAAACAGAAGCAAATTTGTATTCTGAGAGCTCCACATTGTAAATCCATATCATTAATCTGCCATTTAGAAGTGGGGAAATCTGATCTTCAGAGCAACATCCCTTCAAGACCCTTAAAACCATGAGCCTCTTATACCAACCTGGAGCAAGACTTGACAGATAGCTGTGTCTCGGCTTCATTAGCCAACCAAGAACATCATATAATCTTTGGTTTTATTCTCTCTCTCCCCCCCAAAAAGATCTTTCCCGGTAAATTGGTAATACAGTACTATAATTTTTTCCACACCAAATTTACCGAATTATAAAATTACAACCATAGTTGAGTCCCCAAATATAGTTCAAATAATCAGAGGCAGGATACCCATCTTACAATATAGAAATATTGTATTAAATAGGTAAAGGTAAAGTGACCATTAGGTCCAGTCGTGACCGACTCTGGGGTTGCGCGCTCATCTCGTGTTATTGGCCGAGGGAGCCGGCGTATAGCTTCCAGGTCATGTGGCCAGCATGACAAAGCCGCTTCTGGCAAACCAGAGCTGCACATGGAAACACCGTTTACCTTCCCACTGTAGCGGTTCCTATTTATCTACTTGCATTTTGACATGCTTTCGAACTGCTAGGTTGGCAGGAGCTGGGACCAAGCAACGGGAACTCACCCCATCACAGGGATTTGAACCGCAGACCTTCTGATCGGCAAGCCCTAGGCTCTGTGGTTTAACCCACAGCGCCACCTGGGTCCCATTGTATTAAATACCAGGCATTTAATTCCATTTCTGTCTTGGGAGTCATTTCTCTGCAGTCACTGAGGTTGAAATCCCTAGTGTGACTATCTGGCTGTGAGTCATCCAAGACCTGGTCCCTTCTCTCTGTCTGAATCACTTCCAAAGTGATTGGAAAAGCTCCAACTGACTTGACTGCAGCTATAAAGACTTTTCCTGCTACACAAGGTACACAGAGACCATCTGCTGCCCTGCAATTAAGGAATCTTTTTGCCTGCCGTGGGGCTTGAACCCACAACCTGAGATTAAGAGTCCTATGCTCCATCAGATGTTATTCTTTTCAGATGTATCACTTTAGTGCTGAACTGCCATCCTAAAGGTGTGAGTCGGCGTTTTTGTGAGCAGGGAAGTCCTTTGTAATATTTATTTTATTTGCCACATTTATAATCTGTCCAATAATAACATTCTTTGGAAGCTTTACAGCTTCTATACAATTTTAAAATGCAACAAGCAACCATAAAAGAAAACAGAAATATTTAAAAAGCATTTAAGAGATCTTAAAAGGAAGGCTTGCCCCCCTGGGGGGGGTTGTTTTGTGCCAAAATGAAGCCACAGGAGGTGCCAGGCGAGCCTCTCTGGGAAGTGCATTCTGCCATCAAAAGAGCTCTAGTAGCAACCCCAGCACCTCACTTGGTGGGGGACCTAGAGGAATGTCTCTGACGATAATATCAAAGTCCAGATACATATGGGAGGAGGCAATTCTTTAGGTAACAAGGGCCAACAGAAGATAATCTAATTATGTTCATTTTACTTAATATGGATAAATATTGGGATACCTTTTCTGCACTACAGAATAATTTTCCCCTACACAAGAAATAGTGGGACGCGGGTGGCGCTGTGGTCTAAACCACTGAGCCTTGGACTTGCCGATTGGAAGGTCGGCGGTTCGAATCCCCACGATGGGGTGAGCTCCCATTGTTTGGTCCCAGCTCCCAGTTCGAAAGCATGTCAAAGTGCAAGTAGATAAATAGGTCCCGCTCCGGCAGGAAGGTAAACGGCATTTCCATGCGCTGCTCTGGTTTCGCCAGAAGCAGCTTAGTCATGCTGGCCACATGACCCGAAAAAAACTGCGGACAAATGTTGGCTCCTTCGGCCAGTAAAGCGAGGTGAGCGCCGCAGTCCTATAGTCATTCACGACTGGACTTAACTGGCAGGGCTCCTTTACCTTTACCTTTTTTTACACAACACATAAATGGAAGCTAATTACTATGTCAGAAAATAGTTATCCACTGTAGATATTTTGAATTAACCCTTGGAGCTAAGAAACTGTTTTGAATTAATTTGAAGATGCCAGTGATTAGTATATCAGGTTTGATTTAAAATATTCAGTCTGTGTTATGGTTGAATCCAGTGGTGTTGCAGTTGATGACAAGAGTTCCATCAGCAGAATGGGGACAGAAGCAATTTTTAGTGACTCCACCCAACCCTCTGGAGCTGATTTGGGGCATGTGTGGAACTGTAGGGGGAATCACTGCAAATGTCCTCCCTTGCTGATGGAAGCCTTTGTCAGCTGAGTGACAATGTTAGACATAACCTACTGTTTCTAATGGTTGCTGTGTTTAAATTTTCAGCATTGGTCGTAATTGTTGGATTAAGTACAAACACCGGCAACGCTTTCATTGTTCTGGTTTGTTTATTTGATAAATGTTTTAATAGGCAATTAACAGTAATAAATTAAACCACAGTTAAAATGATAAACTAACAAAAGTTCAATAAAAGCAGTTGTAAGAAACCGAAGCAGCTATCATCTATCTATCTATCTATCTATCTATCTATCTATCTATCATCTATCTATCTATCTATCTATCTATCATCTATCTATCTATCTATCTATCTATCTATCTATCTATCATCTATCTATATCATCTACCTACCTACCTACCTATCTATCATCTGTCTGCCTGTCTGTCTGTCTAACAAACCAGACAACCACTAGGAAGTTAAAACATTTCAGTGGAAGAGAAGTCACTCATGGCCTGGACATCTTCCTGAACCTCAATATGGTACTGAGAATTTGGATGTGTTTTATGTTGATATGACAATACCTGAAGATTGAGTGGAGGAAAAGTGTCCTATTTTTCCTGCAAATAGCATAGCTGTCAAGTTTTCCCTTTTCTTGCGAGGAAGCCTATTCAGCATGACGGAAATTTCCCTTTAAAAAGGGGAGAACTTGACAGCTATGGCTATTAGATTTGTCAGCAACACATACTATGCTCAACACAGAGTCACAAAGTATTCCCTGGCAGGCTGCCGCGAAGCTGGCTTAGTCTGCTTTCTCTCACCTGGATCTTTCTGCCTGGTGAATATGAGGAGATGTTGTGAAGAACTGGAGAGGTGTTGCCAAGTACACTAATATCACACATATTTATTTCTGATCCAGGCAATGCAATATTGAAAGTTAACAGGCCACTGTGATGAGACAGTTAAAGGTTCAATGGACTCAGATTCTGTGGGATACAAATTTAGCAGGCCTTTAAGTGAATAAAGGTAAAGGTACCCCTGACCATTAGATCCAGTCGCGGATGACTCTGGGGTTGCGGCGCTCATCTTGCTCTATAGGCCGAGGGAGCCGGCGTTTGTCCGCAGACAGCTTCCGGCTCATGTGGCCAGCATGACTAAGCTGCTTCTGGCGAACCAGAGCAGCGCACTGTATATTGTCAGGATTCAGCTTCCTCTGGATCGGGGTCACATGCAGCGTCCCTTCCCCACTCTCAAATTAGACATGAAATAAGCATTATATTGTAACCAATAGAACTGGTTGCAGGGTATGACCACAGCAGTTGGTTCTGGTTTGCAAATGTGCCAGTAGACCCCAAAAGTTTGGTGACCCCTGCTGTAGCTATTGAGGCTGTGGCTCTCCATGACACTTGGCCACTTAAGGTGCTCTGGTGGTTAGGAGTACTGGTTAGAGCTGTAAAGCTCAGTACGACTTGGACCTAACATATGATAGGGTGGTTTATTGTTTTTGTTTTTTACACTACTTCCTTCCCTAGAATTGTCTAAAAGTGCAATGTTCACAATATGAGGTGTCTTGCTCCACTTCTATGCTGAAATTGTGCCTTACCTCAGCACGATACAGAAACAGGCTTTCTTACGCTGGGTGGTACCTGGTAGCAAAGGTTGAGAAAGGAAGGGTTGTTTAATTTACAGTGGGGTCAGAGGCGTAGCAAGCCTAGGTCGTACCCGGTGCGGAATTTTTTTTGTTAACCCCCCCCCCCCATGCGACTCTGGCTCTGGCTCTGATTAAAAGTGAAAAACATGAATTGCAAAAAAAAAAAAAAAACCTAGAGCTTACAGAACAAACCGACTTCAGATATGAAATCAGCATTGAAAGAGCATTTAAGAACAGTTGAAAAATCTCATGCAACATAATTTTTTTTAAAAAAGTTCCCCAGTGGTGGGAGCCGAGTGTCACCCCCCTTCCAGGGTGGCACCTGTGGCGACCCGCCCCCATCGCCCCCCCTTGCTACGCCACTGAGTGGGGAGTGGGGTTTTTTTTTGTTCCTTCTATTCATAATACATAGGTGCTATCCATCCAAGGATTCTTGGCTAGAAAAACAGTCTGAAATAAGAAATGAATACACAAATTTTGGCAAGCGTCAACCCTGTTTTGAAGCCTCTCTCTGGTTGTCATATCAATAGTATTTAGCATTTGTATCTAAGATGAATTGCTTGCTGAAATTGTTGGAAGATGCTTGATATAACTCACAAAGGCTTAGATACAAAGACAAGGTAGCTTAAGGAAGTTTATGAAATGGAAGATTCCTTCCCTTTCCCCTTTTTTGCAACCCCCCCTCCTCAACAATTTGGAATGGGGCATGGGTGCTATTAAGAGAGAGGAGAATTGTCCAAAAAATTTTTGTGAACTTCTTTCGGTTGTCTTATTTTTAGGATTGAAGCCAAATAAATGTATATATTGTTTTTACCATTGATAGGCTGTTGTATCAGAACTATCTACCATCACCCTGCTATGAGCAGCTTGTCCCCATTTCCCTGACACACAAACACCCTGTTCAAGTCAACAGGAACAAAGCAAATACTTGACTACAGTGGTATCTCTGGTTACGAACTTAATTCGTTCCGGAGGTCCGTTCTGAACCTGAAACTGTTCTTAACCTGAGGTACCACTTGAGCTAATGGGGCCTCCCGCTACTGCCACACCACTGGTGCGCGATTTCTTTTCTCAGCCTGAGGTAAAATTCTTAACCTGAGGTACTACTTCCGGGTTAGCAGAGTCTGTAACCCGAAGTGTTTGTAACCCGAGGTACCACTGTATAGTGTTTCCAATGAAAGTGCTAAAAAAATAAAATAGCTTGTAAGGAAAACATGGTGGGGCATGGGGAGAGAGAACAAGTAAAGGACGCAAGGTAAGGCATCCCCTTTTAATAGTTCCTTTGAACAAATACTGTGGGCTCTCCAGCAAGCACACATGCACCATTAAGCACACCATATATCACCGCTTTCAGGAGGGAGGGCGGAATATAAATGGGATAAATAATAAATAGATAAAGATCTCCACCCACACATGCACAAAGACAGCTTAATCTTTGTCACTAACAATTGCTTGTCACGCTACAGGAGAGGTGCCTTAGACCTGCATGGGCGTAGGTGAAATAGCACGTTAAGCCTCATGCTGCCAAATTAAGGACATCTATCAGGTTAACTTTTTTACATCTGTATTTTTATGGCATGAAGAAGAGTTCAATAAAGGACTGAAGTATTTCACATTCCAGTAGTTCAAACCCTTTCCCAAACATTCAGGGGCATACCCAGGATCAAGACTGGGGGGGGGGGCAAGCCATGGTCGTTCAGGTTGTGACATTTCAGCACGGAAAAGGTGAATGAAACCAACATTTTAAGAAAATCATATATAATTATAGCAGTGCTTTATTACGGTAGTTATTACAATTATTTGCTTGATTTTTTTTAAAAAAAATTTATTCTAGTTACATGTCTTATACTAATATCATTTTTCTTGGGCTTGAAGAAAACTTGTTCAAAACTTTCATTTCAATCCAGTCCTGATTTTCCTTGAAGAATTTCCGATGGACGCTCATCAAACACAACCCAGTCAGTCTGTCCTCTCTCATTGTACTTCTGAGCCAGGTCTTTACCCTTTAAAATTTAATTTTCTACAGAAATTACTTAACTTACCTTTTTGGAACCAGTTTCTTATATCTGGCTAGTCCTGCCTCTTGCCTTAATATTACATTAGATGTGCTCTTAGGGGTGCCGAATAGGGATCTAAGAAATTTTGATTGGACTGTTTCGAGAATCTTAAGATTGGCAGAGAGTCCAATTTGTGAGCTGTATAGAAGTTGGAGCAGAGATTTTGCCTGAAAGAGTTTTAAGGCCTTAGGAAGGAAACCAGCACCTTTCCTTCTAAATAGTCTAAGAATGGCATTAGCACTTCTTTCTGCTAAGGTGGCTGATGCGGTCAAATGTGCTGAGAATTTGGCGTTGTAAGAGAAGGTGATTCCTAAGTATTGGAAGTTCTTAGTTTGATCTGTGGCATGTCCCTTCATATTCCAATTATGTTTCCTAAAGGAGCAGCCAAAGCGGACAATTTTAGTTTTAGCAAAGTTAATTGTTAGCAGTTCAGTGTTACATTGATCACTGAATTTCTCTAACGCTCGTTTCAAGCCAACTTTGGTTTGAGAAAGAAGTACAGCGTCATCAGCGTACATTAAAATTGGAACTTTTCTGCCACTGGAAAACACAGGTGGGTGAGTACCAATTACATGCAAACATGTGACTAAGGAATTAACATAGATGTTAAATAAAAATGGAGCCTGTAAAAATCCTTGTCTGACCCCTTTTTGAACTGGAATTCCATTGGAAAGTCTGCCATCCTGTGCAAGTCTTATCTGAAGGGTATTATTTTCATGTAATTTAATTAACAGAAGTAATAGCCTTCTGTTGATGCCCATATTGGCCAGTTTAGCCCAAAGCCTTCCCCTAGACACGGAATCCAATGCTGCCTTTTTCCAGTGTTTCACATATTTGTAGATAAAATAGTCAAGCGCTAGACTATGGTCAATAGTAGGGCGGCCAGGTGTAAAGCCGGCTTGTTCAATCTCTAATAAGTCATTATGGTCCAACCATCCACAGAATTTTAGGCCCAGGTGTTTTAATGAATGGGAAGCCTTTGTGAAGCATTATGTGTCATGTCTTCTTAAAACAGCTCTTCTTAATACCATGGTGATTAAATTTCTCTAAATCTGTTTAGGCAGTGAATGTGTGTGACTTGAATTATAATGTATTAATGATGCTGGACGTCCCCCACAGCATGCTGTGAACTCCCACTGGGACTTCTTGGCTTTTAGTGTGTGTGGTAGATATTTTGAGTTTTAAGTAAGTGCTATAAATAAATGCAGCAATTACTGTGTAGGGCAATGAAAAAGATAACTGGTTAAGTTTAGCTTTGTGGAGTGATCATTGTTATATTATTGCTGCTAAGCAGTTAGGCTCAGAGAACCTTAGCAATCTTTGTTAATCATGCTTTGGAGAAATTCTGTTTTCCTCTTTTTCTCCCTTCACCCCAATATAGTGACTATATGCATAACTTTTGAAATAACTAGATAGCATAAGGGTTAGAATTCAATGTAAAACAAGATCCTGGGAATAATGAAGCTGCTTGTATGAATCCCCATATCATCAGGAAATGAAAAGGAAAAAAAATACACATCCCTCTACCATTTTCTAGCTAAAAAACATTTTGTTTGGTTCCATTTATGAATTGCTTCCCATAAAAATATCTCAGAGTAATTCCACAGTAAAAACAACAGATTTCTTTGTCTTCTTTTGTGGGGTGGGGAAAAGGAATTCATATAGTTTCCAATTTAATCCAATGCAAATCTGGGAGAGCTCACCCATGCCTCCTACTGATAGCCATGCCCCCATGAATTTCTCTAGTTCCTTTTTGTCTTTTAAAATGAATTCTAAGGTACTTAGAGAGACTCTTCATCAGCCTGACTCATCTTTGTCTCTTAGCTTCCCTCATCCCACTCACTTGCTTCAGCTTCAGCTTCAGCTTCAGCTTCAGCTTCAGCTTCTGCCTCTGATTCTGTTCTTCTTTCTGCCATTGACTCTCCCAGCTCACTAAGCCCTGTTGCCCCTTCCACTTTCAATACCTCCTCTTCCCAGTCTTCTCCCTCTGACCACTCATCATTGTCCCACCAGCACTCCCCAGGCTCAGGCTGTGAGCCTTTGTCCCTTGGGGATTTCCCATCTGGTTCCTTTGCATCCAATCAGTTCATGACTCGCAGAAAGCACTATTGTACAATATTGTTATTTATTTATTACATTTATTTATATTTTACCTTTCTTCTGGGGAGTTCAAGATGGCATCCATGGTTCTTTTCGTCCCCACTGTTCTTTTCAGAACTGCTCTGTGAGGTTGGTTAAGCTAAGATGATTTGACTTGTCCAGGGTCACCTAGAGAGCTTCAACCCAGTGAGCAGGGATTTGAACCCTGGTTTCCCAGGTCCTAACCCAACACTACACCACATAGGCTCACAATAGTGCATTTTGCCTTTATCGGCAAAATCTCTTGAGGCTGTAAGCATCATGAGACTTTGCAACTGCTCTTCGGCAAAAAAAATGAAAGGCACAAATACAGGATGGGTGACATCTGGCTTGAGAGCAGTACATGTGAAAAGGATCTAGGAGTCTTGGTAGACCACAAACTTGACATGAGTCAACAGTGTGATGCAGCAGCTAAAAAAGCCAATGCAACTCTGGGCTGCATCAATAGGAGTATAGCATCTAGATCAAGGGAAGTAATAGTACCACTGTATTCCGCTCTGGTCAGACCTCACCTGGAGTACTGTGTCCAGTTCTGGGCACCACAGTTCAAGAAGGATACTGACAAGCTGGAACGTGTCCAGAAGAGGGCAACCAAAATGGTCAAAGGCTTGGAAACAATGCCTTATGAGGAACGGCTTAGGGAGCTGGGTATGTTTAGCCAGGAGAAGAGAAGGTTAAGGGGTGATATGATAGCCATGTTCAAATATATAAAAGGATGTCATATAGAGGAGGGTGAAAGATTGTTTTCTGCTGCTCCAGAGAAGTGGACACGGAGCAATGGATTCAAACTACAAGAAAGAAGATTCCACCTAAACATTAGGAAGAACTTCCTGACAGTAAGAGCTGTTTGACAGTGGAATTTGCTGCCAAGAAGTGTGGTGGAGTCTCCTTCTTTGGAGGTCTTTAAGCAGAGGCTTGACAGCCATATGTCAAGAATGCTTTGATGGTGTTTCCTGCTTGGCAGGGGGTTGGACTGGATGGCCCTTGTGGTCTCTTCCAACTCTATGATTCTATGATTCTTTGAGCTCTCCAGCTCACAGGGACAGCTGAATTGCATTTGGTAGGCTGCTCTGCTGCAGACAAGCTTCCAAATACACCAACATCACGAGGGAGGATGTGGTGTAGGGCAAGCCTGCTCTCCCGCCTCACACAATTATCATCACATCATTTCAGCGTCCAAATAAGGCTCCCGTTGAAGCAGAACAAGTATTTGGCATAAGGGAAAGGTATGAACTGGCGCTTTCCATTCATGCTGTTGTAAAGCAGTATTGTTTGAACTAAGGTCATGTAGTATGGCTTGAAGATTAAAAAACCCCACCACTGGCAACGTAGCAGGCATGTTTAATGTGCAGTTGACTTTATATGAACATAAGCATGGCTGAAAAAGAGGGGGGAAAGTTTGTGGAGGCTTGCACATAAAAGGGAATAACGACAGTTGATCTTGCCCTAGCCTTAGCAGACATGCTCATAGTTGTTCTCTTCTCATTACTGTGCAGTTTTTCCTTCTACGCTTCTGTAAGTTTAGAAAACTTAATAGGTAATGCAGAAAATCATAATTAAATTTAAAATCCCTTAAAATGTAGAAAGGGACCCGCATCTAAATAGTACGCTGACAGGCTGCAGACGAACATCCAAGGCCTGGGGAAGGTGGCTAGCAGATTGGGGAGGACAAGGGATTTTAAATTTTATTTTTAGAAATGGTAATAAAAACATAGCCTAGAGACTCGTGCAGACCAGGGACCCTTTTGAACCTTCCTATTTTTTTTACTGAGTTGCTAAAGGCAAACTGTATACCCCTGTCATTATGGCAGGATATGTGTCCTGCAGTATTAAGAACTTTATTTATGGTGGCTAATTAGTTCAAGGATTGTCATGGCCACAGATTATGCTGTACGTCTAGTCTGGGGCTGATATAGAGGGCTTTGTTTTCAGTTGGCAAGTTCATCTGAAACATCATTACTGACTGTATAGACAGAGAGGGTTTTATTTGACACCCAGGTCTTCTGCCATGAGACCATCTTGTCCTAGATAAGGTGTGGCGGTGAAGGATAATATGGATAGAGAGAATGAGAATCAAATCAATCTATGAGGCTCGTGAAAATAAGCCCATCACAAAATAGAGGAATTTGTGGGAGGTTATGGAACAAGATAAGTAAACATTAGGAAGAACTTCCTGACAGTAAGAGCTGTTCGGCAGTGGAATTTGTTACCAAGGAGTGTGGTGGAGTCTCCTTCTTTGGAGGTCTTTAAGCAGAGGCCCTTGTGGTCTCTTCCAACTCTATGATTCTATGATACAGAGAGGAACAAAACTGAGGGCTCATCCCCACTTTTGTTTGCCCCACGGCTTTCCCCGGCTGTTTACTGCTGAATCAGAACAAACATCAGTCAGGCTTTCTGATAAAGTGCTAGACTAGAGAGTGGGTTTTCTAGCTGACAGCGGCAGGGCAGAGGCAAAGCACTCAGACTCATGCCTAGAGAGCAAGGGACAAGTGGGAGACTGGCTGAGACTTGTGCTGTCTAGGCCAGGACCAGTGGAAGTGTGGGCGAGCCCTTTGGTGAGATGAAAGAAGGAAAGATGGAGAATCCTGTTCAGAATATTACACATCTATATATTGATTTAACAAAATTTAGATACCACTTGATTGAAATAAAACCTCCAAGTGGTTTACAAGAAAAAAATTAAAACATTGAAAATATAAATAAAGGCAGCTAGAAACAAGTATTTTAAAACATTCAAAAATAAATAATACCAGCAGTAAGCTGAAAACAAAAACTTCTACATGTGTATATTTGCCACCAACTTAACTGCACACCCATTCCCCCCATGTTTTCAGAGTAAAAATGTGTAAATAAATGTGCATATATTTACTTTGCATATATTGCTGCCCGTATATTATTTATGATTTCAGGTATTCAAAGAATTGGTATTATGGGAAAAGACTGCCAGAAACAAAAAGGCAGGGACAGGGAACTGCGCAGGGCACTGAAGTTTTTATGCTTTTAATAGATGCCTGTGAATCCAAAATAAATTGAGTAAAAAGAGCCTAGAAAGCCTTGCAAATGGCTTTTTTAAAAGAATAGCTTATGCTGGAAGTGGTCTCCTTTTGCATGCCTCACATAATCTGGAACAATGTTATTAATTATCTTGGCTAACTTCCTTCGTTGTATCTCAATGTGGTTTGGCTAATTTCCCCTCCTAGTCTTTCAATTTGGTCATTCATGCATCGTAAACCATACCATACATTCAAATTGGGGCTGTTGCATACTGTCTAGCTTAATTTCCCTTTCATAAGTATACTCTCATTAAGTGCCAAGATCTGTACTCAACTAGCTGACTAATTAAGTGTTTTGTCTCTCATAGTGAATCGTATTCATTCATAGGTCATTGGAAAGATATTGGCTTCCCGCAATATTCCTTCCAAGTTTTGATTTATGTAAAAAACCAAAGCAAGAAACCCTGGCAATTAAAAAAAAGGAGGAATATTTGGCACCATATGGTATGTACTCTGGGATTGGATATTTGACAGTGGCAACCTTGGAGAGCATGGTAGCTAACAAAAATACAGAGAAAAAGTGTCATGATACTGACTCACAATGAGCTGGCTGCATTCTACTGAAAAGTCACTGTCACCAATCTGTATGATAATACCCATTGGACCTGGTCCTTGGGGACAAATGGGGCACTCCCATCAGTCAGCCCTCACCTGGCTACTTGCTTACAACCAGATCTGCCTGCCATCGGCACTGGGCCTCTTGCCTCCTACTCTACTACTCCCAATTGGATACCAGCAGGAGGAGTGTAAAAATGTTTTGAGGGTCCGGCAATGAGATAACCTTGGTGGAATTGGATCACATAAATAGGGTTAGGCAAGTTTTTTGGCCCCGAGGGCCACATGCAGACTTTTTGGGGTATGTGTGTGTGCGCACCTGTATGATGGTGGGTGTGACCAGAGGCAGCCAGTCCCATGTGCATGCACACCTCCAGGGCCGTCTTAAGGTCATGGGCCCCCTGGTGCAGGGATCCCTCGGCCCCCCCACTCTTAAAAAAAGAGGAAAACTCTTACTTGGCATGCCGGGTGCCTCACGGCGGCCCCCACACCTCACAGCAGGGCCGTGCTGTGCCGGAGGCCGCCTGCCTGTCCGATGCCGCTGGATAGAGTGGGGGAGGGGGCGCCGCTGCTCCGCGCGGCCTTCCTCCCTTCTCCCAGTGGAGCGGGGTGCCTGGGCAGGCTGGGCCACGGCGGGTTCCTTCCCGCCAACAGGGCGCTGCGTTTCATTGATAGGTGACGCCATGTGGCGTCACCTCTACCAATGAAACGCAGCACCGGGGTGAGGGATGACCCTGGCACTGCAGAGCGGAACAGGGTCCTAGTGCCCCTGTTCCGCTCGCTTCCCTCCCTGCTCTCGCGGCGCGGCTGGTGGAGGGAAAAGGGAGGCCGCCGCGAAGCTCCCCCACTTGCTGGGGCGCCCTTCAGCGCCCCCTGATCGCCCAGGCTCCATGGTGCATTGCGCCACTAAAGTCAATGGGCGAGCCGGGCCTGCACACCTCCATACTCATTTGCACATCCACACACACAAAGCATCTTCCTCGACACAACTGAGCCCCGCAGAACACCAAACATGCACAGGGAAAGTGTCGCTTGCCTCCCCCGCTCATCGGCATTGTATTAGACAGACAGGTGAGAGATAGAGATGATCTTCACCACTTACAACAAAGCATTGTACAATCCATAAAATACATTGAAACAGGTAGGTAGCCGTGTTGGTCTGGATCGAAGTAAAATAAAAAAATTCCTTCAGTAGCACCTTAAAGACCAACTAAGTTTTTATTTTGGTATGAGCTTTCGTGTGCATGCACACTTCTTCAGATACAGTGAAATGGAAGTTTCCAGGCACTTATGTAGAGAAGGGGTGGGGAGGGGTGGGGATGGGGAGGGGGGATCACTCAGAAGGGTGGTGGAAATGGGTGATTGACTGACTGATAGCTGTTGATGACCGCAAACGACTGCAAATGGTTTTGCATGAAAAAGCAAGGGTTGAGATGGCTGAAGATCGCTTATCATGTATAATGAGATAAGAACCCGATATCTCTGTTCAAACCAGGTCCCTCCACGGTTTTGAGCTTGGTGATAAGTTGCAATTCAGCAACTTCTCTTTCCAGTCTATTTCTGAAATTCTTTTGTAGTAAGACAGCTACTTTGAGATCTTGTATAGAATGTCCTGGGAGATTGAAGTGTTCTCCTACTGGTTTTTCTGTCTTCTGGTTCCTGATGTCAGATTTATGTCCATTTATCCTTTGGCGTAGGGTTTGGCCTGTTTGTCCAATATAGAGAGCTGAAGGGCACTGTTGGCATTTGATGGCATACACAATGTTAGAGGATGAGCAATTAAATAGTCCTGAGATGGTATGTTGGATGTTGTTGGGGCCAGTAATGGTGTTGTCTGGGTGTATGTGGCAGCAAAGTTGGCATCTGGGTTTATTGCAGGCTCTGGTACCAGTGTCCATGTTAAGTCTGGTGGTTGTATTATTGTGGGTGAGGAGTTGTTTAAGATTGGGTGGCTGTCTGTAGGCAATGAAAGGTCTTCCTCCCAGAGCTTGAGAAAGAGCTGGGAGGAAGACCTTTCATTGCCTACAGACAGCCACCCAATCTTAAACAACTCCTCACCCACAATAATACAACCACCAGACTTAACATGGACACTGGTACCAGAGCCTGCAATAAACCCAGATGCCAACTTTGCTGCCACATACACCCAGACAACACCATTACTGGCCCCAACAACATCCAACATACCATCTCAGGACTATTTAATTGCTCATCCTCTAACATTGTGTATGCCATCAAATGCCAACAGTGCCCTTCAGCTCTCTATATTGGACAAACAGGCCAAACCCTACGCCAAAGGATAAATGGACATAAATCTGACATCAGGAACCAGAAGACAGAAAAACCAGTAGGAGAACACTTCAATCTCCCAGGACATTCTATACAAGATCTCAAAGTAGCTGTCTTACTACAAAAGAATTTCAGAAATAGACTGGAAAGAGAAGTTGCTGAATTGCAACTTATCACCAAGCTCAAAACCGTGGAGGGACCTGGTTTGAACAGAGATATCGGGTTCTTATCTCATTATACATGATAAGCGATCTTCAGCCATCTCAACCCTTGCTTTTTCATGCAAAACCATTTGCAGTCGTTTGCGGTCATCAACAGCTATCAGTCAGTCAATCACCCATTTCCACCACCCTTCTGAGTGATCCCCCCTCCCCATCCCCACCCCTCCCCACCCCTTCTCTACATAAGTGCCTGGAAACTTCCATTTCACTGTATCTGAAGAAGTGTGCATGCACACGAAAGCTCATACCAAAATAAAAACTTAGTTGGTCTTTAAGGTGCTACTGAAGGAATTTTTTTATTATACATTGAAACAGTTAATTTAATCCCAGTACAGCTGGAGATTAAAGGTAAAGGGACCCCTGACCATTAGGTCCAGTCGTGACCGACTCTGGGGTTGCGCGCTCATCTCGCATTATTGGCCGAGGGAGCCGGCGTATAGCCTCCAGGTCATGTGGCCAGCATGACAAAGCTGCTTCTGGCAAACCAGAGCAGCACATGGAAACGCCGTTTACCTTCCCGCTGTAGTGGTTCCTATTTATCTACTTGCATTTTGACGTGCTTTCGAACTGCTAGGTTGGCACGAGCTGGGACCAAGCAATGGGAGCTCACCCCGTCACAGGGATTCGAACCGCCGACCTTCTGATCAGCAAGCCCTAGGCTCAGTGGTTTAACCACAGCGCCATCTGGGTCCCACAGCTGGAGATTAAAAACAGACTAAAACGAGTCCTGGACATTAGCTCCCCTATCCAGCATCCCAGTTTAAACTCCAATTGCCATTCTTGTTCCACCCTCCATACTAGCCAATTTCTCTCTCTCTACAGTGCAGCTGGGAGAAATATCCCAATAAATGCAGTATGGGGAATTTCCAGCCCTCCAGATGATGGTGAACTACAGCTCTTCTATCATCTTCGGCAAGCATGGGCAATAGCCAGGGATGATGAGAGTTCAGCAACATCTGGAAAGCCATATACCTGCAGTATATGGTCATATCAACATCTAATGAACTTGTTACATCTCTGAAAATCAGTTTACTCTCCAAACTACACAGCACTTGCTGAGTGGTCAAATCACTTGATGTAGGCATCTCAATAAACTTTACAACAACCCTGCAGGATAGGTCGGTATTATTAATCCCATTATGCGAGTGGGAAATGGCTGAGAGTGTTTGTTTGCAATCCTGTACACATTTATCTTTACTTCAATGTAGGATTGTGCTGATGCTGGCTTTCCAAGGTCCACTAGCAATTTTGCTTTGGACATTCAAGCTAAAACGCTTAGCTGCTTCATTGCACAAGCTATCTTTATTTCAGGAAGAAAAGCACATCTAAAATACACCAATGACCGCAATTCTTGTAATTACACCCCTTAAATCAGCTTTGAGTATTTTAGTGTTTTCAGTTTGTGTGTTTGTTTGGTTGTTTTGTTTTTTAAAGAATCCAACTCGCGTTGTCCGTACCGAATTGCATTGAAGGACTGTTAAAGAGTTTTAAAATTAGTGGCAATTTAGAGGAATCACAAGAAGTACAATGCTAACAAAACAACAGGGGGCGACCTCTTTTCCTATGAGTTGTGCTCTTGATTGTGGCATAATGACGAAAGTACAGATAATTGCGTGTTGTAATAAGCAACAATTAATCCAAAATATTTCTCAGTAAGTGTGTTAATAGTTCCCACACTTACTAGAGAGTTCTAGTTGTTTTAAATAATACATTGAGAAAATTAAGTCTGAAGGATATGCCAGGAAGCTACGCATTTTGAAGCTCATGCATAAGAGGGTTTATTCTATTATCTTCTATAATTTATCAGTTAATCTTTCCTGGCCTTGACATAGGCAGGCATCTGTGCATATTTAAAATTGTTTATATTGTGGATTTTTTTTTTACATCAGTTGTTATGTTTGCGGTGCTGGCTTTGGTCAGGAATTGTTCTAGAACAGGGGTCAGCAACCTTTTTCAGCCATGGGCTGGTCCACTGTCCCTCAGACCATGTAGTGAGCCGGACTATATTTTGAAATATTTTTCTTGAATGAATTCCTATGCCCCACAAATAACCCAGAGATGCATGTTAAATAAAAGGACACATTCTACTCATGTAAAAACACGCTGATTCCTGGACCGTCTGCGGGCCAAATTGAGAAGGTGATTGGGCCACATCCAGCCCCCGGGCCTTAGGTTGCTTACCCCTGTTCTAGAACAGGCTTTGCCAATCTGCCCCCCCCCAAACATGATGTTGGACTTTGAATTCCATAAGCTCCAGCCAGTTGTTGCCCAGCCACATATAACACTTTAGTCCAACAAGATCTAGAGGGCACCAGGTTGGCAAAGCCTGTTCTGGAGGGCAGTGAGGCTTTTGGAGCCACAAGTTTGGGGAAGGACTTGACATTCCGGTGGTGCTGTCATTCTCGCTTTGCCCAGGGAATCACAGGGGTTCAAATCTGTGTGGAACAGTTCATGGTTGTTATGCTCTGCTTCCTCCAGGAAGCACGGCCCAAGACGGCCTTGCACTTGAGCTGCCCCAAATCATGGATCTCACTCTTGTCCCAGTTTCCCCTCTAAACGTTCACCTTCAGCTGTTAAAAGCAGGGGTTTAAAAATCAGTTTGAAGGACTGGGGCACTTAAAATTCACCACACCATCTGAGTTGCCTTGAAACACAAGACTTTAACAACAGCAGCAGCAGCAGCAGTAATAATATGTATACTGCCCTCCATCTGTAGATCTCAGGACAGTTCACAACATAAAAACCGCAAAATACATAATAAAAACTGTTAAGTTGTGGGTAAGCATAGCAGACGACACAGCAATCTCTGCAAAGCAGCTCTTTATTTGGAAGCTGGAACAGAACTGAACTGCATTGCCGAGCTGGCCTGCTTTTATAGAGGCTGGCTCAAACAATGTATCACACATAATTCAAAGTTCCCTCCTAAAGTTCCCTCCTAAAACAACTGTCAAGGACCTGAGGACCTGAGGGAAAACTATGTAAACTAATACATAACAAAAACAAAAACAAAACAGACCAATAACCCCTTCCCCCAATTTAGCTGTGCAAGATTTTTTTCAGCCCCAGAAAATGAATTTGCATATTCCAGTCTTGTTGCATAACACCTCCCTACCAAGGCAAAGCACAAGATTTGGGAGTCCCCACGTTAAAAAAAATAGACTCCTGTCTGTCTATATTGACATGTGTCTCCTGCCCAGTAATGATGTACAGGATGAGGTCTCTTCTTGCATGTGTGAAGGAGCCATCATGGACTCATCACTGCAGGTAGAATTTCCATCCCTTTCCATCTCCTCAATCACAATACATTTTAATGCAGTTGGTGAACAGGGTCTGAGGCAGCATGTTTCTGAATGCTGGTTAGTGGAAACAGAATTGGAAAGAGCTTTTGTGCTCTGGTCCAACCACGAGCATCTGGTTGGCCACTGTGAGACCAGGATGCCTTTGGTCTGAGCCAGCAGCTCCCCTTATGTTCTTATGTATCCCTTTTTGCTCAAAGAAGACTCACTGAAATTAATAAACGTAAGTTAGTTGTGTCTGTTAATTCCAGTGGTTCTGCTCTGAGTATGAGGAATACTGGCTACAATTTATGTGGCCGGGGCATAGCTTAAATTAAGAGATTTAACTACATGACTAACATTCAGATTATATATTGACATATTTTTAATCCATTTTAAATCATAAAAAATCTATTTTTAACTTGTTTACCCCAATGGTGGTTGTTGTTGTTGTTGTTGTTTTTTCTTCACCCTGCATTTATTTGGGTGGTTGTTTGACCCAGAC
This sequence comes from Zootoca vivipara, assembly GCF_963506605.1. Classification (NCBI taxonomy): domain Eukaryota; kingdom Metazoa; phylum Chordata; class Lepidosauria; order Squamata; family Lacertidae; genus Zootoca; species Zootoca vivipara. The sequence goes on from NC_083285.1 coordinate 3,616,079, forward strand.
AAAATACTTTGATGGACCTACATTGATTTATAAAGCATTCCAAGATAAGACAGTGTGTATGACCCTACTTTTGTGACCAGTGCTTTAGACCAGTACGCAGTAACAATATAGATTTTCTTGGAAAGCTTCTTGTAGAAACCTTGTTTGGTGCTCCTTGTTCAAGCAGGCTGAAAGATTTAAAACACAGAGAGATATTTGCTTCTTATGAACAGTCCATTGTTTGGACAAGTGAAGCTAATTGTTGTTTTGAGCGCCCTTGCTGCAACATGAAAGGGTTCTCTTTATTAGTGCAGTCATCGTATTGATTGAGATCAAAACCAGAATAATGAAGTTCCCTTTTATTTGCATTCTATCTCTCCAACAGTATTGATCAGGCAACAAATGTCTGGATCTCTTCCTGGTTTTCAAAACTATTGACAGTGTTGAAGATTCATAGTAGAGAACCTATCTGTATAAAATGTAGCAAGAGTACTTCAGCTACCCAAAACTTTTTCAGCGAAAACTGAAAGAGCCAAACCAAAAGTTAGCTAACACTTAAAAAAAAATCATTTGAGTGTTCTTTCTGCAAAGCAAAGCAAAACAAGGTGAGAGTATCACCTTCTGCTTCCCATATGAACGTTCTTGTTGTTGGCTGTTTCCTCATTCCTTTAGGAGAAAATGCCACCTTAGATACATAAGCAATTTTCAGAAGTCACCTGTATCCACAATAAAAGGTAAAGGGACCCCTGACCATTAGGTCCACTCGTGACCGACTCTGGGGTTGCAGCGCTCATCTCGCTTTACTGGCCGAGGGAGCCGGCGTATAGCTTCCAGGTCATGTGGCCAGCATGACTAAGCCGCTTCTGGCGAACCAGAGCAGCGCACGGAAATGCCGTTTACCTTCCCGCTGGAGTAGTACCTATTTATCCGCTTGCACTTTGATGTGCTTTCGAACTGCTAGGTTGACAGGAGCTGGGACCGAGCAACGGGAGCTCACCCCGTCGCGGGGATTCGAACCGCCGACCTTCTGATCAGCAAGCCCTAGGCTCTGTGGTTTAACCCACAGCGCCACCACAATACTTCTGCTAAATTTCAAATTGTGCTCTTTTTGCTGTCGTGATGAGTTTTTAATCCTAAGCACCAGAAACTACTAATGGTGTAGCATTATAGATTGCAATATGGAAGACTGTGTACATTTCTGGCTGCTGTGCCTCTAAAATGATATTCTAGAACTGCAGAAGATTCAGAAAATTTGTGTGATGATGTTGGAACTCTTAGGAATTTCTGGTGCTTGTTGAAGACCTATCTCCCCAGGACTTTGGGTTCGCTGCTGGTCACCGATTCCGTTATCATGAGGTTTTATTGTTTACTGACTTCTTACATGTGATTGGGATTAATTTTTTTTATAAGAAAAAAAAGTGTTATAAGGGCAACCAAAAGTAATCAAGAAGAAACCCAGCCAGATGGGTGGGGTATAAATAATATAATTATTATTATTAATTACGGGGTTGGAGCAACTCCCCTTTGAGGAAAGGTGACAACATTTGGGGCTTTTTGGTGTAGGTGGGGACATGAAAGAGGTGCATAAAATTATGCATCATTTGGAGCAAGCAGATGGAGATATGTTTTCTTCTTTTTTCATACTTGAATGCTAGAAGATTGAGGAGAGACAGAAGTAAAGGAAATACTTCTTCATATGGCATATAGTATAACTATGGAATATATCTCAAGATGTAGTAATGGCTGCCAACTTGGGTTGCTTCTTTTACTAATAAAAATAATTACATACTCCTGTTCATTAAAAAAAATCAGAGAGGTTTATAACATACATAAAACCATACAGGAAAAACAATATAAAAAAATAAAAATCAGAGTAAAATAGACAAATTCATGGAAGATAAGGCTATTAAGAACTATGTAGCATGTACTATGATACCAGTTTCTGAGAATATGTGTGGAATAGTTTCCATGTGCTTATGAAAACTTCATGTGCTAGATAGTGAGAACAGAACGCTCCACCAGATGTGGTCTGATCTAGCAAGGTCCTTCTTGTGTTTCTTAGATTTATCATGAAAAAACTAAGTAATAAAGAAGTTTTATTCTTAAACACCATGTGCGACATTTAAATGAGCAGCAGCTCCTTTCCCCTTAAATATTGAAGGTGCTGTTCTGCAGCCCTACTGCAGGAACACTCATGGAACATTTGATGAGTTGACACATTGATATTTGACAAAAAGTGGTTACCAAATGGTGATCTTTCCCTGTAATTCTCCTATGGCATCTGGTGTCACAATCTGATCTGTATTGTGACTTCTTGTGAAGGTGCCACAATCTGATTTGTATTGCACAGTCTATTCAAAGGTTGTTCAAAGTATGATGAAAGCTCAATGGAGCACCTTTGCCACTTAAGTACAGGGAAGCCTCCGGAATAAATTGTACCTGGTAAAAGTTTGCCAGTCACAAATGGGTTGTATAAATTCACCCTTACTAAATCTGGGGAAACGACCACTTTATTTTCCCCATTTTATGATTGACAGCACAATGCCCAGGACATCATTGCACAATGGAAATTGCAGGTCAGGCTCATGTTCAGTTTGTCCATGTTTAAAATTCAGGAAGTAAATTCTGGAGCTCATGTGCAGATTTACATGCTTTTATTTTCCTCAAAAACTGGGCTTGCAATTGTATTTCCATCACATCACTCATTGTGGTGAGACAAGAATTTATTTGTCCTTGATACCACTTGACAGCATTCTTTTTAAATAAAAACTATTAGGTATTGTTATTCAATATCCCCCACCCCCCAGTTAAGCCTTTTCCATTTCACCCAAACACCAGTCTGTAATATTTTAAGAGTTTCCCCCAAGGAATTCTTGCAGACAGGGCCAGCCACTGATTAGAAGCAGCTTTGTTACAGCCTGCCTGAGGTATCGACAGATGGTTCAAATTGGATGCTTTATGCTTGGTGCCTGGTGTGAACAAAAAATTACTAAGGATTTATGCAACATACTGTATTCACAAAAATCTCCTTTTTCTAAATCTTCCACCCTGTTCTCACAGTATGATGTTGTCAAGTGATTTTTCCATTCCCTCCCCCAGTGAAGAGCACAGAGGTGGCATTTATACGCTTTCCCTGAGACATGCCAAGATCTAGTAATCTCTCACCAGGATTACATTATTCAGCAAGTGTAATGCAAGCGATACATTACGCTGACATTAATTTGCAGCTAAACTTGGAAATTATTCCTCTCCTGCCCCCTGAAGGGCCAGAAAATAGCAATAATGTCAATGGGATTGTGATGGGGCCAAATAAGAAGTGAATGTTGTAATAGAATAAATTAGATCATTGCTAGGTCTACTGGAAATTGTATGTGGTAATCATGTTGAATGAGATGAAACCCATTTTCTGTCTTACTGACCTAAACTCTGGTTTCCACAGAGTAAAACAGCTGTTTTGCAGCAAGCTTTGTAGAGAACGTGGTTGCCATTACGCACTTTAAAGTGCATACATTTCAAAAGGATTCTGACAGATTTAAATAGGCAATTTTCCCCCTATGTTCTTTGAAATTGGAAGTAGGGAATGATTCTGGCAGGACTGAAAATCTTTAGGTAGTCTTGCAAGCTAAAGAGCACTTTTGAGAGATTAAGAAGACATTTCTTCTGTTTGAGGCCAGAGACCTCTATCAAGGAGTACATAAACATGAGAAATATAATGTAATGCTCAGAGAGTCGATTCAATGAACTCTATAAATTCCCAGATGGTGGATCAGGAGAGGTGGTGAATCTGCAGAGCTGCCCCCCTCTGCTTTTTCGCTGTTTGCTGTTGGCCAGCCCTTCACTCCAGCCATTGCAAGGACTCCAGGTGCACCACAACTGTGATGTACCTAAATGCCTAGTTCAGGTTGCCTATGTCTCATTCCGAGGAAGGGTCCTTCCTCAGAAGGAGGCATTATTGGGTGAGGTGGTCCAGGAGAGTGCCTGTTTATAGTTTCACCATCCATTACAAGGAAACTTTAAACAGTCTTTGACAACACAAAAGTGGTAGCAGTACTAGTGCTCTCCAAGGCCACCTTGTCCATAGTGCCTCGCTGTTCCCCAGAGTGAGACAGTCCAGATACAGGCAGAGAAAGAATCTCCAGTGGGCAGGGAGGTAGCAGCTGCTGGAGAGGTCAGAGAATGCCAATGCCCTTATTCATTCCATGTCCAGGACAAAAATCAATCCAGTGACTATCATCAGTATTTGTTCTAGTTACAGGTAGATAGCCATGTTGGTCTGCCGTAGTCAAAACAAAATAAAAAAATTCCTTCCAGCAGCACCTTAGAGACCAACTAAGTTTGTCATTGGCATGAGCTTTCGTGTGCATGCACACTTCTTCAGATATTTGTTGTTGTTGTTGGTTTCCATCCACAATCCATTGCATTTTTCTCCCTGTTTGTATTATATTTCCTCTGTGTTGAAATGAATGGAATGGAATAATGCAATATAACACAATTTATATTCTTTATGCAATTAGCTATATACATTGCATAGGTTACGAAATATTTCCAAGACAGACCGTGAGACAAATAACGGTTGAAGACAAACTGCAGTGAATCGTAGAATTGTCGAATTGGAAGGACCCCACGGGTCATCTAGTCTAACCCCCCGCAATACAGAAATCTCAGCTAAAGCATCCATGACAGGTGGCCACCCAACTTCTGCTTTAAAAACTCCAAGGAAGGAAAGTCCACCAGCTCCTGAGGGAGACCGTTCCACTGCTGAACAGCTCTTACAGTCAGAGAGTTTTTCCTGATGTTTAGTCAGAATCCCCTTTCTTGTAACTTGAAGCCATGGGTTCAGGTCCTACTCTCAGTGGTTTGGAAACAGTGCTGCATGTGATGAATGCATGGCAAAAAGGAAAGCAATGCCTTCCTACTTCGCTAGTTGCTGGTCTCCTCAACTCAGGTGGCTAAATATATTGTGCTGACACATCTTTATGTAATAGCCACTAATGTGAAGCTGGATTAAAAGTAGTAATATAATCTTGTTATACAGTACTAATTTTAGAAGAAAAGGGAATATGAAGTTAATGTTTATATTTTCACATACACCCAGCGCATACCAGATGGAGCCTGAAAATTGTGTGGTATACTGGGGAAACTTGATTGAAGTGTGATTGGTTGCAGATCGTTTTGGATAGCATTCAGTTGAAATTTAGATGGTGAGCACACAGATTTCTGAAAAATTGTGGTAGTCTGTCATGAAACAACCCTACTGAAGAAGATAACCGTGACTGCCCAGAACCTTGTTGCTAGCTATGAAGGGCCCCCTGTGCAGTTCAAGCTTCAGGGTCCCAAAAATGTAGGTCCACCACTGTTAACGATACCCAACAATTGAAGTGGGCATCAAATGTCATTGTGGGGGGAAGAGAGGCCTGCTCTGAATTATGCCGGGGGGTGCAGACCCCAGGAGACCCCAGAGGGTAGCCCCCCACTATTTCCTCCCTGGGGGTGGGAGGAGACCAACAGTGCCTCCTATTCACCAAGAGGCTGTTGCAGAGATGGCCCTGGGTGGAGCAGTGCTGCCAAGAATGTGGCAGATCTGGCCTCCAAGGACGATGTGATGTGATGCATTCCTAGGAGGCTAGATTTGCTGCCCCTGTGGATCCTGCTGATCCTGCTACCCGAGGTAGTGTGTGCCAGCCCTGTAGAGGGGGTGTATGTGAGTTTGTGTAGAAACCAGCCTACTGTACAAAGGTGGAATTTACATTTATTGCTCCACCTGCTTGGCTATCATGCAGGCGATCCAGAGCACACTGACACCACTTTGCCAGCCCAATCCACTTCCCTGATGGCTGCTGAGGAAGTAGGGTCTGAGAAGAGAGGCAGGGTCCGAGAGGAGAGGCTGGTGGTGAAAGGCTTTGCAGGATGGATCTGTGCATGGGCCCATCAGTTACCAACCCACAATCTTGGGCTTCTATTAGTTTATTTAAGCAGCTCTTTGGCAGCTGCAAAGACCAGCACTTTGGAAAAAGCAGGTTTTGTTATTTTACAGGAAGGCAGTGTCATCAGAACAGTCCTCTTCTGAATCTTATATGAGCACAAAGCTGTGTGATTCATCCCAGGGAGTATACAGTGCTTGTGGGTGCTTTTGTCAGTGTGAAAATTGCCGCAGAAAGGGAAGTAATTGACATTGGCTCTTACTCTTATTTCCAGAACCTTTACCATTATTAATAGTTAAGCACCATTTTGATGAAATAATTGAATGTGCTGGGCAGTTACGAGTCCCAAGGCAAAGATGAAAGTGCTTAACCATACCTAGGAGGTCAATTATTAGGTAGGACGTACTGATGAGCAGTTTACTGTCATTAAGTGTTTCAGATAACTTTCCTACCATGTGTGTGCGTGTGTGTTTGAACGCCGACTACTTCCAGGCAATAGCTATGTGCATGAGAATGCAAAACTCTGTGAAAGTCAGGATGTAGAAGCGTCTGTTTGCCTGTGTGTCTGTGTATGAGAGAGAGAAAGAGGCCTGCAAAGCCTTTTGCTGCTGAATAATTAAAACTAGATAATACTGTAGTGTGATGAAGAGTTTTCCAACACTGGGGACTGCACATGATTCTTGATGCTATTTTCTTCTGGTCCCGGTTCACCCAGGTCTTTCAGATTCCTGAGGGGCTCCCGTGGTTCAGTGGGACTCCAGGCATGTTCGAGGTGAAATTTGTTTTCACACTTTGTGCACGTGGCAAGCTGGAGCATCAGTGTGCACGTGGCAAGCTATCAGCAGAGCAGACGCCATGTGCATGACACCGTGAAAGCTTGCAAGGCCCCTGTTATGTACTGAGCTGAATCCTAGAACAATAGGATTCAGAATCAGCGGGAGCTACCCAATCCAACTCCAGGTGGAAGTGAATCCGCAACCTGATTGGCCTGCTGGAGCAGCCAATCAGGCGGCTGGCAGAAGTGAATCTGCTACCTGATTGGCCTGTAGGAGCAGCCAATCAGGCTGCAGGCAGAAGTCAATCCACAATATAATTGGCCCACAGGTGTAGCCCTGAAGTAGCCAATCACGCAAGGCCCATTGTGTAAATAATGTATATAAGCAGATGGTTTTGGGAAAAGAGCCATTCGTCTTCTCTTCTCCTCCTTGATGACTATGAGCTGAATAAAGAGCATGAAATTCACTCTTGACTCCGAGTATATTTCAGCCCCCGAGTGCCTTCTTCTGCAAAGAATTTGCTTGTGTCCGAAGCATTGTATGATGTATTATTCCTTAGTATGTAATCCTTTTGTCATTATTTATAATTGTGAATGCAAAAGACAGACAACAATGGCATTGGACCAAAGTCAGTTAAAATGCGAAAACCCAAAATGTATTTCCTGTCATTTTTTTGAATTTTCATTGAAACATCCTTGTTTATAAACACTCTCAGGGTGGGCTTTGTTAAAAGATGTGCCATGCTCTTAGGAGAAGGAGGAGGACAAGAAGAAAAGCCTACTCCCTCACTGCGAATGGTGTAGGCCGAATGGTGTAGGCCGAGGAGCTGAAGTGCTAATTAGGAAATACATGGGTGTTGTTCATTATCCTTTTGAAACGGAATGACACTAAGCTTTCACACTCGATTGCAGCTGAAAGGTCTCTGCACTGTGTTGCTAAGTGCCTTTTTATACAAATTTCCCTGCCTTGACTGTGAATAGGCAATGGGAAGAATTAGATCAGGGGTCCCCAAACTTTTTCAGCCGGGGGCCGGTCCACCGCCCTCAGACCCTTCGCTGGGCCGGACTATATTTTTTCGGGGTGGGGGGGAGCCGAAATCCTATGCACATTGAACATATTGCATTTGGTGCACAAAAAACAGGAAAACAATACAATATTTAAATTTAAAATAATGATTTTAATCAACACAAAATAATATTTTAAATAAAACAACACCATACAATATTTAAATTAAAGAATGATTGTAATCAACAAAAACTTCAATGGGAAGAATGGGAAGAATGGGCCTGCTTTTGGCTGATGAGATGGTCTATATCTGGTTCCATATTGGTCACTGCTAGTCTTAGCAAGTGATGTAAGTGTTCATCTGTCAGTCTTGATCTCGTGGGAGATTTCAGATGTTTCATCCTAGAGAAAGTTTGCTCGCAGACATATGTGCTGCCAAAGACCGTTGCAAATCTGAGTGCATGGTTTCTGATGTTTGGATATGTCTCTGAGGGGAGAGATGCGTAGAAATCTGCAAGGCTGCTTGTCTTGAATGCGTCTTTCAAAGCATCACAAGTTTGCAGTTCAATCAATTCCATTTGGTGAATGGGATCTGCAGTGTCAATGTCCACACAAAAAGGGTTTCGGAAAAGATGTATGTCCTTTTCATGGATGTGAAGCTCCTTAAATCTTGTTTGGAACTCCTTTTGCAGACTCTCCACTAAATCCACACATGCTTCTTTTGGGAATGGAACTGTTGGATTTCCCAATGACCGGTTTTGAGTTGTGGGGAGATGAAAAAAGTTTTTCTCCTTCACATGTCTAACAATTAAGTCTAATTTCCCTTGGAACGCTTTCACATGTGCAAACATTTCACCAATGAGCTTCCCCTTTCCTTGCAATTGAATATTGAAACTGTTCAGTAGCTCGGTTATGTCAGTCAGAAAGGCAAGCAGCCATTTCCATTCGTCATCTTGGAGCTCTGGCACTTCTCTGTCTTTCATCAGCATAAAATCATAAACTTGAGGAAGTAATTCGTAGAAACGTTTTAAAACTCTTCCTCGACTCAGCCAACGGACCTCTGTGTGGTATGGTAGATCTTCATGCTCAACATTTAACTCTGACAGAAATTCTTGAAACTGCCTGTGGTTAAGTGCATGAGCTCTAATGAAGTTCACACAGGACACCACAGTTTTCATGACTGCGTCCAACTTCAGCGATCTTTTGCAACACAGCACTTGTTGGTGGATAAGGCAGTGTATTGCTATTGGATGTGGCTGATTGTGTCTGTCCATCTCTTGGTTGATGCGTGCAACCACTCCTCTTGTACGCCCCACCATGCTAGGAGCACCATCTGTTGTGATACTGGCAAGTTTAGCCCAGTCCAACTTCAAATCATGGATAGTTTGCTGAACTTTTGCAAAGATATCCTCTCCAGTCGTTGTTCCCTTGATGCTTTGCAGTGCAGCAAGCTCTTCTGTGAATTCAAACTTTTCATTTGTTCCACGGATGAAAATTAGGAGTTGCGCAGAATCACGGATATCTGTGCTTTCGTCCAGTGCCAGCGAGAAGTAACGAAGCTTTTCTGAGGAATTTTGCAAAAGTTCATGCAAATTTCCCCCCATTTCTTCAATCCTACGAGTCACTGTGCTTCCAGAAAGACTCAATGTGGAAAACAATTCAGTCTTCTCCGGACACATCTCTTTGGAGGCTGTAAGAATACATTCTTTAACAAATTCTCCCTCTACAAAGGGTTTTCCATTGCGGGCTATAAGCCTGGAAATCTGAAAACTTGCTCGCAAAGACGAAATGTTCTCCTGCTTCCGCTTCACAAACACATTTTGTTGAGCTGTCAAGGCAGTTTTCAGTCTCGCTATTTCATCTTTTCTTAATTGTCCTGTCAAAGAAGAATATCTATCCTTGTGGTGAGTATTGTAGTGTCGTTGGATATTGAATTGCTTGAAGACAGACACCGTGTCGTGGCAAATAAGACAAACGCCTCTTTCTTTGTATTGGGTGAAAAAGTAGTCGTATGTCCACTGTTCGTTGAAAACTCTGCACTCGGAGTCCACTTTTCTTTTACGTGACATGATTTCCTATGGATGGAAAATTGGTGTCAGTAAAATACCAATAAACTTAGAAGAGCAAGAAAAATGATAATGGCAACAACTGATTATTTGCCATCGCCCTAACTATTTTATAACCATTCAGGGCTGTCTTAAGAGAAAGCAAAGCAGCGAATAAAATAAAATATATGTGTATTCTAGGCCCGTCTCTGAAAACTAACTATGCATTGCTAAACTAACACATTATTTCCACTCTGTACTGAGTTAATCCCTGTGCATGAAAATGTGCATAAAAATGTGCACTGGATATGGCCAAGGGCCATTCCACTGTGCTTGCTTACCTGGTGCCTTGGCGTTTCTCTCTGGGTGGGCAGCAGAGAGAGAGAGAGTCTCCTCTTTTTAAAAGGTGGAAGGACTGATGGGACGAAGAAGCTGGGGGTGAGGCCTGTGGGAAAGAGAGAAAACAGCTAAGCAGGAAAGAAAGGGGAACATTAGTCAATTCTGAAGATCTCAGATTTCAAGGCTGCAACTTTAAGTTCATTTCTCAATAAGAAATTTCTTCTCAATTCAGGGGGACATACTTATGAAAAAATATACATTTGGCAAAGCAGAAAGTGGTTTGTACAAGAGAGAACAGCTCTACAGGGCTTGGCCCTTCTAGAACCAAACAAGTGACTTTTAACATGAAGAAAGCGAGAAAATACACAAAGCATCTTTTGGCAGATGCGCCTACCCGTACCCAAAAGCTTCGCACTGCCGGAATCTCAGAAGAAGGAACTCCTGTTCCAAACCTGGGCTGGAACTCCCAAAGGAAGCCTGGAAACAAGCAATGGGAGAAAACTGGTTAGAGATGAGGTGGCATGGGGTAATTAATAACAGTTGTCTGCTGTGTCTGTGCTTGATGGGTGGTAACAATGCTAAGGCTTGCTTCATGCATGTATCCATTCATGTTGGTGCTGGCCACAACTCAGGCATGTGGAGGAGCTCCCCACGGAAAAACCACAGATGTGGCTTGAGTATATGTAAGCCAAGTCTAATGCAACACCCTCCCCCTGCCACACTTGAAAGGAAAGGGAAATGGTGTGCTCAAAGAGGGCTGGTGAGGAGGACATCAGGGGAAGGGTCGTGGGTCGGTGGTGGTTAGAGAACATACATTGCATTTCCATGCAGAACTGGGAGAGGCCTCCCCCTGAAACCCTGAAGAGCTGGGCTGACAAAACTGGGCTAGATAAATAGTCTGATTCAGCATAAAGAAGCTTCTGTGCAACTTGCAGGAAATTGAGAACCTTGTTCATAAAGTGGCAAGTCAAGAGTTGCAAAGAAGCATCTTTTCACTAACTCCCTTTGAGGGTATATATGTGGCAAAGCAACAAAGCTCTAACAAACTTAAGTAACGTGGTACCGGCTCTGAGCGAGGCATGTGCAAAGTGCCTTTTCCTCGCCAATGAGATGAACCCTCGAAAAGATCACTCGCCCCTCTGGTTCGGTTTGGAGAGCTTGCGCTCAGTTTGGGACGGCCAGGTGGGCAAGCCAGCGAGGCTTTGCTTGCCGGCGAGCTTGAGACTCACCCAGCGCCTTTAATTGTAGAATTTGGCCAGGTGGCGACGGAGGGAGCCATTAAGGGGGCCGCGGCAATGGCGGCGGAGGAGGGAGCCACCAGGGCGGCTGCGGAGGGGGCCATTAAGGTGGCCGCGGCAATGGCGGCCACCAGGGTGGCGGCGGCAATGGCGGCGGCGGCCAGGCGGCGGCGGGGGCCATTAAGGGGGCCGCGGCAATGGCGGCGGAGGAGGGAGCCACCAGGGCGGCTGCGGAGGGGGCCATTAAGGTGGCCGTGGCAATGGCGGCGGCGGCAATGGCGACGGCGGCCAGGCGGCGGAGGGGGCCATTAAGGGGGCCGCGGCAATGGCGGCGGAGGAGGGAGCCACCAGGGCGGCTGCGGAGGGGGCCATTAAGGTGGCCGCGGCAATGGCGGCGGCGGAGGGGGCCACCAGGGCGGCGGCGGCAATGGCGGCGGCGGCCAGGCGGCGGCGGGGGCCATTAAGGGGGCCGCGGCAATGGCGGCGGAGGAGGGAGCCACCAGGGCGGCTGCGGAGGGGGCCATTAAGGTGGCCGCGGCAATGGCCGCGGCGGAGGGGGCCACCAGGGCGGCAGCGGCAATGGCAGCGGCGGAGGGGGCCATTAGGGCGGTGGCCAGGCGGCCCAGGCCAACTCCTCTTCAAGCGGCAGGTCGGGCCAGCCCAGCTCCGGCGGCGGGAGCGGCAGCGCGGCTAAGCAGAAACACAGAAACATACACACACACACACACACACACACAAACCACGTACCTTTCAGCAGGGGCTGCTTGCGGCGGAGGGTGGAACGGCAGCAAAGAAAGGGGTTTCTCCGGCTGGCTCTGCTCTGGCAAGAAGCGGCTGCTGAAAATGGCGATCGGCCAGCTTTGCACAGCCCCTTTCCTCCTGTGCACGTGCAGCTGCTGCCCACCCATTGGCTGAAGCACTCCGACTTTTTGATTGGCTGCTGCTGGCCAACCACGATGAAGGAGAGGGGGGAAATGGCGACGAAGGAGGAAAATTGCTCTCGGCTTGGCTCTCGGCTTGAAAAAATTTTTTTTAAGTGCGGGATGGCCATGCTGATCCCCAGACCTTTCGCGGGCCGGATTGGAAGGCCAATTGGGCCGCATCCGGCCCGTGGGCCGTAGTCTGGGGACCCCTGAATTAGATCCTTTTTATGGCCTCCATAATTTTGTGAACTAGGGTGTGGATAAGGATAGCTTTACCATTTGCAAACTTTATTTTCATCCTTTTAAGCTTTGCAGCCTTATACTGTACCGAATTCTTTGGTTACAGGTAGGTAGCCATTTTGGGTTTTGTTTTTTAATTAGGAATTTTTTCAAATTCTTTGGGACTGTCGTGGTTTTTTTTTAATACCGTTTGTATTTTGCAACATTTAAAACTGTAAGCCGTCTTGGAGAGGCATGGCCTGGAAAGACACCCAAGAAATATTTTAAATATATGAAATAAAAATGAAATAAAAGCATGTTTTAAATGGCATATTTGCTTTTCACACATTCACACCAAGAGTCAGTGCCAAACTGGATCAGACATTAAATGCAGGAGATGTGGAATTTCAGCAGGCACTGGGGGACCCAGTGTAAATTCAGAGGAGGGATTTTCCTCTGCAGCAGAGGAGGAAAGAGTTGCATCTCCCCTCTGTCCCTTTTGCAATACGGATAATGATCAGTCCCCTTCCTGCTGATGGTGTTTGCTTTCTTAAAACCTGTATGCAGAAGCAGCTCACCTGGTGGAGAAGAGCCACAGTTCCACCTTCCTGGCTGCAGGACAGGTATGAGTGAGGGGATGGCGAGGTCAGGGCCAGGGGCTAGACCTAAGCTGGAGCCCTTGTGAGTGTACCTGCATAGTCCCAACTGCCTCTCCTCTGGGAAAACTGGCAGTGCTGGGAAGTCAGCATTGTGGCAGGTGAGCCACACCTGCATGCATATTTTAAATGCAAAGGTGCATTAGGGTCCTGTCAAGTTTGGCTAAAGAGAGACGCCCAGAAGCTCTTTGAGTGCCCACAAATCTCATTCACAGTGAAAGAAGATTGAGCTTTTTCTTACAATAAACTCATCAATATGACATGGGGGGAATCTGCTTTTGCTGGTAAATTATTTTCCTTTTGTACAATATTTTGAATCCCTTTCAGTTAATTGCTGTGGAGATTTGCAGTTTTGCAGGAAGAGGCTTCTTCTTTCGAAATGTCTTTCTTTATCTGTTTTTGTTTTCGCAGAGATGCTTAACATAAAACTTCTGGCGTGTGTGTTTACACACAGGGAAAGTGTGAGAGAGCTGCCCTGTTATAATTACCTCAGGAGAGCCCTATTTGGGTAGTGCGAGACCACGACGATAAATAAGTCAAAATATTGCAAGTTTAAGAAATGCCACAGCCAACTCCTGCCTGTGTTTTCGCTGTTTGGAAGTTCTTTGCATAACGTTCTGTAATACAGTTAGCTGAAAATAAGCTGGGTCCCCCCCCCCCTTTGGTGAAACAGTAGTTAACTTTGAAGGAGCCTTGTGCATCCCATTTAATCATAGAAATTCACTTACCTTGGGGATGCCCTCTTTCTGTTGCATAATTTACCTGCCATTTTAAGGCTATTCCTTAGAGTTAGCGTACCTTTGCTGTTTCATGTGTTAGCAAAGCAATACTGTAGCTCCACCTACTGACAGACAATGTACTTCAGTGCACTCGGGTGCCATACAGTTAACATTGCATTGCCAGCAACAGTTGCAGCCAGATTCATCACACTGTAGAGGAGAAACCCGAAGAGTCCAAGCAGGGTTCCATTCACTTGGAATTCCATTCTTGGAATTGCACCCTTTGCTGAATGAAGTGTCCTCCTTTTGGCAGAACAACTCCCTAGAAGTTAAAAAATAATAATCTGTAGCATTAATGGAAATAGAAATCCCAACTATGGATTAAAAAGAGGGGTTTGTAGTCAGCCAGCAGCCTCTGCATGCCATAGGTTGTGGGTTAAGGAGTCAACTGAGAATGTGCTTCAGTGCTGAAGGGCAGCAGGATAGGGGAAATGTGTCCCTCCAGATGTTGCTGAGATCCAGCTCCCATCATCCCCCGTCAGCATGGCTGAAGGCCAGGGATGATGGGAGTTTGAATCCAAGGGCATTGGGAGAGACACAGGATCCCCACCCATGCATGGTTTAGGGTGTATTTTCAGCTTGCACGGAGAGTACAGGATTTGGTCTAGATAGAAGGGTTTTCCTTCATCTTATAAGGGACCAGCCTGATAGTATTCAGATATTAGAAAGTCATGCCCATTGATTTGCTGTAGTTGAGGCTGGGATGGAGAACCTCTCCAGACAAGGTTAGTGAACAACTCTGGGAACCTTTGGAGCACAGGGCATCGATTTCATGGAAGTGGAGAGGGTTGTATTCCTTCACACTGTTTTTGGTTTGCAGCTGGATTTAGGTGTATTGTCTGATCAGCATGCACACATTTTCCTATTTACGTGCGCCTGGGTAGTCAGTGTGCCAACTATGGAGGCTCATTTGCACAAGGCCTGCATGCTGTGTGTTATGACTAAAGCAGGCACTGAGTTCAGGAATTATGAATATGACACAGGAGGTCATGCGTTACATGCATCATGGGAGCACATTATCAGTATCTTTGACCCAACCAAATACTATGGAAATCTATATGGTGAAACTCTGTTGACCTAGTAATAACCAACACTTGCTACTATTAAGATCTGGGCAATTAGGTCAGGATCGGAGGAGCTGTGCAGGTTATGCAAAGCATTTGATTTAGCATACCCAGGGAGGTGTTTTTTTAATAGCTGACCCTCTGACATTTAATAAGCTGTTTCTGATACTCTGCTCAATTTCAAAAATAATTTGCCATAGGGTGTAGGGACAGGGATTGTCATTCACAGCTCATGGAACTAAAATAAGATTGATTGGATCCAGGCTTTAATCTTCAGGTAAAAGAACTGCATAGTGGTCTGCCTTGCATTTGTCCAGAGAGAGACAAACAGAAATTGATTCATTTCACAATTGCCTTCAAGCAACTATAATTCTATAGGCACATGAACTGTATAGTTTTCAAAGCATGTTGCTAGGTTGTGTGAATGTTTTATTTCTAGTTGCAAATCAGGTCTTTTAATGGTTTCATGTTAGTATGCACACTAATTTTGGAAATGGAATAGTTTATTTGAAACAGTGATTTAAACTGGGGCTTTTTTTCTTGATCATCTCAGATCGATATGACTATAGACCTATTTGCACTTAGTATAGAGCAGTTCAAAGGGACACACTTTAGAAATGCATAAGATTATGCTGTAAATTAAATTTACTGAATTTAATTGATCCTAGCCCATGTACGTAAACACTAATTTAAAATGAAATCAAAATCCACTTCTGTGTTCATGAGCAACCCCACCCCTTTCATTTCATCTACTTACACTTAAAATTTTACACTCTTGGAACTATTTTATTTCCTGTCATGAATGGGATATTTTTTGTTCCCAAATAAGGTAATTCTATAGCTATTTTTGTTGAAAGATCAATAAGTTCATTTTTTTAAAAAACAAAACAAAAAACAGCATAAAATGTAAAATTAAAATTGCCTTATGCATATGTCTGCTTTTGGTGCAAAAATGGTAGAATAGATGCTCCCCGCCCCCCATTTAACCTGTAGGAGGAACAAAAGCAGAAATAGACTGCTTTGTATGCTGGAACCTTTTTCTGCTGAATAATTTTGCTTTGCCTGTATAAGCAATAGTGACAGTTAGAACCGAATTGGTACGCACAGCAAGCAATGCTCATTAACTAGAGCTCTCTTAGCTGTTAGGAATGTGGTAACCAAAGCCAATCTGCTGCTTCCCTGTTTCATATTCATGACACTTTCCTCTCTAATGGTTGATTGACAGCTTTAGTAGACATTGTCCGATGTCTTCACATCAAGTGTGTGACCTCAATTCACCCGCCGTTTGCTCTCCTGTGTCAGCTGAGCCTATTGTGAGCGTCCATTATTCACACTCTATATTGTGTTATGATGAATTGTCCTCTCGGGAGCTTTCGGACGTCTTAATCCCAGTCAGAAAAGAGCCCTCTGCAATAAATAAGTGACAAGGGCCTCTGCTAAATGTGACCAGATGAGCAAATGTGGGTTTTTGACAACAAATGAAAAGAAGCCAATTCTTGGAACAGCTTCCATGTCTCGTTTCAATTTGCACTCGATACTTTTTCTCCGATAAGCTGTTTGAATTGAAAGGATGGGCAACTTTTTCATGGTAACTTTTTATTTCCTTGGTTAGTACACTGGCAAGCGACATACAGTATATTATTTTCAGATACAGAGCAATCCTGTACTCACATTTTGCCAAGACTGGATATATGCTAGCAGAATGACCATTGTATCCTATGCATGCTCAGCCCCGGAGAGGAGTGTGTGTGTATGTACAGCTAGTTGCTGCCCACCGTAGAGACAGCATCACTTGTTGACTGGCTCTCTATCACAGAAGGACGCAGGGAGCTCTGTGGTCTAAAGCACTGAGTCTATTGGGATTGCCGATCGGAAGGTCGGCAGTTTGAATCCACGCGACGGAGTACAGCTATGGCGGGAAGGGAAACGACATTTCCATGCTCTCTGACTTCTGTCATGGTGTCCTGTTGTGCCAGAAGCGGTTTTGTCATGCTGGCCACAGGACCCGGAAAGCTGTCCATGGACAAACGCCGGCTCCCTCGGCCTGAAGTGAGATGAACGCCACACCCCATAGTTGCCTTTGACTGGACTTAACCATCCAGGGGTCCTTTATCTTTACCTTTTTACCTATCCCAGAATTTGCCAGAGCAAGGAGACTGCCTGGTGTGAGTAGGTTGGCAGCTCCACAGGTAACAGCTAGTGGGTGCTGCTGGAGAAGGGTTGGCCTGCACTGGACAAGTTAGTGTACAGGTCTGGAGAATATACAAACTTTTTTGTCATTAAAAAGTGACAGGCGGTCCCACCCCCTTTTCATCAGAAGCTGCCTCCCTTTCACAGACATCCCACATTTTACTACATTTTTATATGTCTTGATAAACATTTTATAATAAAGAAGTTTTTTTTTTAAAAAAAGGTTTGTTTTAGCATCTCATGCAACCTTTGTATGCGACCAACTTGTTGCCATTGCTCTGATGAAGAGAGTTTCAAGTCTCCATGACCTATGGTGTGGGTGCTAATCCTAAATGTTTGGGATTGTACCACTGGAGGTGGCTGCATGAAGAGCCTCTCTGTAGTCCCTTCAATATGGGCTAGAGTTTGAAATTTCTTCAGAGGGTCTAGTCCTTTTGAGGTGGGCCTCACCAACAGAATAAACCTAACCCTAAGCCATGGGCACCTTGAACAATGAGCTCCTCGGAAGACAGCAGCATGCCTCTGGGGTGGGGTATGTGAGATGCCTTGGGGCATTCACCTCAATCTGTGCCTATGGCATCCTCCGTTGAGCCTTTGCAGTTTATTGTTGGCCTAGTCCCTCCAGCAAATGAAGAAGACCTTTGTGAAATTTATTTATTTAAGTGTATGGGCTGTATTTCTTAGACAGACGAAGCAGCTGCCTGAGGCTTTTAGACTCCTGATTACAAATGTGTGATAAATTCCTGGGAACTTTAAGAAACCTAAAGTACATGAACGATACACCACCAAAAACTCAGCCTCTGCTTCAGCAGACAGCAGTGGAGAAGAAGGTTCCTCAAGCACTGATGAAGGTAACGTATTTTAGGAGACAATGATGCCAGTCTCTATCTATGAAGAAATGTCCCCTATAGGTGTTCCAGAGGTGTGTATTACATTGATGGGATAATCGATGAGAGTGATCATGTACGTTATATATATATGTAGTTAAACAATTGTCTGTTTTTGTTGTTGTTAGACAAAATCTACTGATTCAAACAGCTGCCTTTGTGTGATGACTTCCTTACTGAAAAGGGAAGTTTTGGAGGAGTGGAACACCTTTTTAGAGAAGTGTCTAAGTTAAGCAAAACTTGTAACTAAAAACCAAGTTAAAGCATAGTTTATAGATCAGGTTGCTTACAGCCTGCATAAACTGGCCAAGATTCACTTTAAAAGAACCAAGACAATTGTTTCAGATATTGATTTACAGTGGCAAGCAGATTTAGCAGATTCCTAGAGAAACATAATGACTATACATCTATTCTAACAGTAGTGGATATATTATCCAAATTTGCTTAGACTGTACCTTTGAAAGACAAAAAGAGGGCAGAGCTGTTCAGGGCCTTCAGAGTTGTTGTCAAGGTCAGTTGAATGCCTCCGAAATTGCAAACAGATTGAGGAAAACACCTTTTAAATAAAAAAAGTGAGTCAATTGTTAAAACAGCATGGGAGCCATCATCTTTAGACCCATAATGAAGTCAAGCTGGCAATAGTGGAGAGGTTTAACTATACTGTAAAGCCATGGATGTGGCAATACCTACAAACTGTGTACTAGAATAATCAAATTATAGAATTGGAAAGAACTACAAGGATCATCTAGTCCAGGCATCCCCAAACTGCGGTCCTCCAGATGTTTTGGCCTACAACTCCCATGATCCCTAGCTAACAGGACCAGTGGTCAGGGATGATGGGAATTGTAGTCCAAAACATCTGGAGGGCCAAAGTTTGGGGATGCCTGAATTCTAGTCCAACCCCCGGCAATGCAGGAGTCTTTTGCTCAATGTGGGGCTTGAATACACAACCCCGAGATTAACAGTCTCATGCTCTACCAACTGAGCTTGGCATATCAGAGTGTGGCTTGAACTTGAAAAAGTTGCAACCATAGCTTTGACAGAACCATACAAGCCAGGCCTGTGAATGCTAATCCTCCTAATATATTCAAGATGTGGAGAACCATGGCAGAGGCTTATCTGAGAGGGCAGAGCTGCAATTTATTTTAAAAATCTAGTTTGGCCCCCTGAACCTGGAAATCTGGGGAGAAATTCAAATGAGACAAAATGTCATCACCGCTCTTACATGTGCACTGAAGCAAACCACAATTAAACACAACCTGAAGTTTTGAAAACTCAAGGAGAAATTGGTGAATGTTGACAATTGCCTTAGAAATGTGTCACATTTATATAGAAACATTTTTTTAAAAAAAACACCTAGTAGATTGCCACATAAACCCTCATTTCCCAAAGGTAAGCCTTAAGGTTTAAAGCAGCACTTGAGCATTTTTTGCATAGACTACTTTATCATGTTTAAGCCGTGGCCAGTGTGTCAAACCTTGCCAGAAAAGCAACTTCTTCTTTTCTGAACTGTCATCCTCTCTGCCTTAATTAAGTGACAAACCAAGACTTCTTGAAATGAAAAGTGGTGGGTGTCTTGTGTCACACTTCACATCCGAGGCTCAGATTGACAATGTAAAGTCAGGATGTCATTCAGCGCTATACTGCCATTATAATTTAGACAGCTTGAGTACAAATTTTGAAGGGAAAGCAGATGAAAATTATCCTCAGTAATAGTGGCTGGGAAAGTTTTCATTTTTCTCCCAGCCAAGAAGATCCATCTTCCCCATCCATGCTAATGGAGAGCTACTGTGTAGTTATGTATTTCAAACCTATAGTCTGATTTATATGTGATGGGACTGTGAGTAAAATGTTTACCAAAATTAACATCCCGCATGTACCCTGTTCATCTACAAATGAACTTACCTGCATGTGGCTTTAGCACTGAAATAATATGGTGCTGGAGGAGACTCTTGAGAGTCCCATGGACTGCAAGAAGATCAAACCTATGCATTCTGAAGGAAATCAGCCCTGAGTGCTCCCTGGAAGGACAGATCGTGAAGCTGAGGCTCCAATACTTTGGCCACCTCATGAGAAGAGAAGAATCCTTGGAAAAGACCCTGATGTTGGGAAAGATTGAGGGCACTAGGAGAAGGGGACGACAGAGGACAAAATGGTTGGAAAGTGTTCTCGAAGCTACGAACATGAGTTTGACCAAACTGCGGGAGGCAGTGCAAGACAGGAGTGCCTGGCGTGCTATGGTCCATGGGGTCACAAAGAGTCGGACACGACTAAACAACTAAGCAACAACTTGTGCATAGGGTGTCCATGTGTACAGAGGATGAGAACACAAGAAGAGCCTGTTGGACTAGGCCAATGGCATCCTGACCTCACAGATAGCTGTAGGAAACCGACAAGCAGGACTCTTCCTGTGGGTTCCAGCAACTCCTATTCAGAAGTATACTGCCCTCTACTGTGGAGTCAGAGCATGGACATCATGCCTAGTAGCCATTGATGGCCTTATCCACCATGAATTTGATTGATCCTCTTTTAAAGTCACTCAAGTTTGTGGTCATCACTGCCTCCTGTGGGAGTGAAATCCATCCCTGCCTCCACTATGTGGAGAATCTTCCAACACTTAAGCTTCCAACATTCAACTTCACTAGATGTCCACGAGTTCTAGTGTCTGTTTGAAAGGCTGTCTGGTCCAAATATGGTTTAAAGCTAAAGGACCATGGACAGCAGGGGCCTTGCAGTTTCTCACCAAAGGAATCCAGGACAGAAAACACCAAAGTGGCTAAACAATGCTATTCTTTAAAAAAAAGTATTTAAATATTTAAACGCAATAAAAAATGCATCTAAAATGTTTTCAAAAAACTATGTAAAACAGTCATATTCCCTTGTAGCTAATAAAGTCAAGGTTTCCAGGAAGTGTCTGCCAGTTTTCAAATGCCTGTGAGTTGTATCGTATTACAGTAAGGGTATGGTACCCAGCTGAAGTAGACCCATTGCAACCAGTGAGTTTATGTGAGGTGCGATTAATGTAAATCCATTGGTTTCAGTGACTCTACTCCGAGTATGAATTATTATTTCTAAATTTGAATCTAGAATTTATAAATGCATGGACATTTTATGCAAAGCTGTAGCTATTTTTTCCTAGGGAGGGGGCTGATTTGCAAGTTGCTTTCCTGGTTGCACTGGGGTCTGGGAAGGGTGCGCTGTCTGGTAAGAGAGGCAAGGACCTTGGGAACAACTGGTGATCTTGCTGAATCAGAGCGTGCTCAAAATAGTGTCAAGACATAGATGACAAAGGTGATGGAAAGCTTATAATATTGCACTGTGGGAATCTTTCAGCATCCTGGTATGGTGCTAAGTCGGTCCAGGTGATGCGGGTGGTTTCTCTTTATAAATGGGAGGTGTGAGAGACTCACAAAACAAAGTAGCACCAGAAGTGGCACAAAGTGTTGTGTTTTGTGTATGCACGCGAGATTTTGATGCTTTGTGGTTTTCTTGTAAGTTAGAAGGTGGTAATTTTAACTTTCCTTTATATGCAGAGAAGTGGGAGACATCCTAATTAAACACCTTTGCTGGAAATCAGCAGTGATAAATCCAGGCTCTTGAGTTCAGTTATCAAAGCTTTAAGCATTACAAAAACCCATTTAGAACTAACAGAACAAGCAACTCTTCAGAAATCTCTTTTCAGGATCCAGGGAATCACAGTTTTGCTATTGAAAAGAGTTTGAGAGGGAACAGGAAAAAATAGGGCAGAGTGTTGGCTGTAGGTCTCTGGCCAAAGGAGTCTTGAACCACTAAAACACCTAGGATAAATATGTTTTGACTCTAGATGCTAGATTTCAACCATGGGAATTAATTGGAATTAGTAGAATAAGTATTGGAATTTTTCTACTCAGGATGTGTATGGATGGGAAGCATGATGTTGAAATGGAAAACATGGGATTCAGCAAGGCACATGCTATGAGCAGTAGCTTCTCAAAGACTTTTCTTGATACGTAAATGTTCCTCTCCATTCCAATATAAGGTTACGGAGGACACTACATTGACCAGATATTTGTGGCATGTTGGTTACAGTTGGGTGTGTCAAAGCAATGTCAAACTTCTATTCAGTGTGATTATATTTAATGCTGGAGTCCCAGCTTAAGTGTGTTTATTTGGATGTGTTGAATGTGTTGGGTGAAGTTAAGAGGCTAGCCTAGAAATTTATGTGTGCAAACATCAAGCTGCCATTCTAAATACATCCTCAATTAAATTTACAGAAAGTTAATGAAGTTTAGTCCTTACTAGACGGCCACGTTTTCTGCATCGGTGATGGAATGCCAAGATGTGCTATTGTTCTGTTTAGCAATTAATCTCCTTTGTATAGAAGAATCCTTTTATACTAAAACAATTTATTCCTAGTGTACACAATTACACATTGGCAGACATTCAGAAAGGAGAGCTAATTGGTAAACCTGACTTTTTATTAGTATGGGGAGAGAGTCTTCAAATCTTGATACAGAAACGGGGCACAAGGTATTGTTTACTTTTATCTATTAAATCAAGCCGGGTTGCAAAAAGGACTGTAATTTGCCAGCTGTGGAACTTTCAATTTACACTCTCTGGAATCAAATGCTATGGGAGTCATTTTTTTGTTTTCTTTTTGCAGGCTGCATCTGAATTTGTTTGGAGTCTTAAACAATCAGCCGAGCATACCTTTGATGTATTAAGAGGCAATGTAACTTGATTGGTATCTAGTCTGCTTCTGTACATGGCAATAGTTTCTTGCCTGGTTAAGATTTCTGCGGAATTGTTTACCTTGAAAAAAGTGGGACAGTCAAAGAGTAAGGTAAAGGTAAAGGGACCCCTGACCATTAGGTCCAGTCGTGACCGACTCTGGGGTTGCGCGCTCATCTCGCATTATTGGCCGAGGGAGCCGGCGTAGATCCTTTTAAAATGAGACTTCAGAAGCGTTCAGGTGATATATTTCTTTGATACCCAAATGTAAAGATATATTCAAGGGGATTGCATCTTAAAAAAATAGTGAAAATCAGATAAATGATTTAAATGGAGAATAAGTATGGCTTTGCTTTGTATGAACTAGACACTGGATTCAAAACTAAACCGAGTTGTATGATTTTGGCAAAAGGCAAATAAAGGCAGCCTTCAGTTGCTGAGGGTGTATCTGATCTTTCAGATGGTTGACCTACAGAAGGCAGTATCTCAGTGGTAGAACACCTGCTTTGCATGCAGAAAGTTTCGGGTTCAGTCCCTGACATCGATCTGCAGGGAGGGACTAAGAGCTGCTGTCAGTCAGAGGAGACAGTGGAGCACATGTGTGCACTGCCTTCCTAGAGCTGTTGAATTTAGGATCATGAACTAGGAAATCTCCACCTAAGCACTAGAAAGAGCCATGAATTCTCCCTTGGTTTTCTTAGGCATATATTTTCTGCCAATCTTTTTTCATATTTTATTAATTTTATTGAAATTATTTAGACCATAAATCAATTACACCGACAACGAAAACAGAACAAACCACTACCCTTGACTCCCAAAGCAAAACAAACAAGACAGGAAAACAGAACAAAAGATAAAAGAAAAATTTGTCACATATATACTGTATATATACCTTCTTTTCATTCCAAATTCTTCTTTTTAGACTTCCTTCATCATGTACACATTTTTCTATTTTCTCCTTCTACACTGTCTCTTCTTTGAATTATTTTTACGATTTTTCCAAATTGTAACCTAAGAACCATAAATCTTCCTGCAGAAGTTAATCAAAACAAGGCCAGGTATTTACCTGGGGACACTGCTTTTTAAAATATTCTCTACATTTTCCCCATTCTTTCTGGAACTTATGTTTGGGCTGTTCCCTATTCTCTGCCAACCTTCACTCAGATCTGCAATATGGAAGTGATGATACTGTCATGCCTTACAGGGCTGTTGTAAGGATTAGGAATTAATATTAGTGAAGAGCATTTCACACTTTGAAACGTGCTACATAAATGTAAATTATATTTGATATTAATTGTGTCACCAGTTGTTCCATGCATTGAATCTTCCTGAGAAAAAAAATGTCCCCTCATGTTTAAAGGCTGTGAATTATTGCAGCATAAATGTGACATTTTTTAAAAAAAGAGAGTCTTGGAAATGAGCAGAATAAATTGTATGTTAAAAGAAGTAACAGCGTTCTCCAACTGGATAAGCTGTTCTTGCAAAATTTTACTGCTGCTTGTCAGGACAGATTTGCAAGGCTATTTCTTGCTCTCTTTCCACTCATTTTTCTTCATATTTTAGCTACAGCACTCTCTTATCTTAAATTCACATCTGAAACATTCCCCGGTGCTATCAGGTTGTCATAGCATTGTGGCTGTTCTATCAAGCTCTCAATTTCTGCAGCTCCTGACAGTCGGGGGAAGATGGGGGGTTAATGGACCATCTGACACTAACAAAAATGGGTGACTGGTTGGTAAACTCCATGCTTCAATCCTTGAAGTAGACAGCCTGCCTTAAATTAATGCAGGGTTTCAATTTGCTGGGGTTCTAGCAAGAGAGCATTTACGGTAACTTGTTTCAGGGAACCATGGCTCACCTTCAGTGGAGGGCTTTGCCCTACTTTTGCGCAGTCAGGCGGAGTCCCCCCAGCCCCCCAGGGCAGCCCCGAGTGGAATAACGACACAGGACTACGTATTTATGGGATTAAAAATTGGCCACAACTTTATTAAAATTCAGATGTAGGAAGACCTTGGCGCAGGCATTGGGCGTATATCCCTCCCAGCCCCCCGCAGGGGGTGGGGTGATCTTCAGGGTTGTCCAGCATGAGTGGGGGTTGGGCTAACTCTGGAGAACATATGTTCAAGCAGATAGCCCGCCCCCCGGATCGCCGCCGCTGGAGGGGGAGGGCAATAACCAGCCAAGTGGCATCGCCAAATGCCCCCCCCTTGATGCCCGATTACGGGAACCCTGTTATCGCCGCCGCAATAGGGCGGGGGGTCACCGCCCCCACGCCCTTCCCCTTTGTGTAAATGACTAAAGGATTCCGCCCAAGGCCTGCATCCGCCAAAGTTGTGACGAATTGCTACGGGAAAGGCGAAACCTGCCAATGCAGGGAAAGTCCTTTCCAGCCCTTTAACAGCGACCGGTCGTAGCAGCGCCTGCGTGCGTGTACGCCTGTGGAAGAAAAACCTGAAAAGCACGAAGCCTGTGGAAGAAAACCTGAAAAGCAAGAAGCCTGTGGAAGTAAACATTTTTATTTATTTGTTTTTATTTTATTTTATTTTATTTTTTCCTTTATTTATTTATTTTATTCTCCTATGGACCTGTAAAGCAAGCAAAAAGGTTAGGGAGTGGAGGGTGGGAAAGCTCTGAATCCGTCGGCTGCTTCCCAAGAATGGCTCCTCTTCTTTGTGTGCAGGTAAGCCTACCTGATCCTACCTGGCCAATCCCCCTGGCACGCCCCCTTCGGCCGGATTGGTCGGCTGATGGAGTGGGCGGTGACTCCAGCCTCCAGCCTCAGGTAGGCAGTGCCAGCCTCCAAACTTCCAGGTCTGCCCTAGGGTTCCCAAGGGTGGCTGCGCGCGACTGCGCAAAATGCGCCTCCCCTTTATGTTGGGGAAGCGTGATTTAGGTCAGGATATCTGCAGTAAATTAAACATATTCTTGGGTTGTTGTTTTGTTTTACATAGCACGTTAATTACACGTCAGCAGGTTCACACATTTGTTGTTGTTTAGTCGTTTAGTCGTGCCCGACTCTTCGTGACCCCATGGACCATAGCACGCCAGGCACTCCTGTCTCCCACTGCCTCCCGCAGTTTGGTCAAACTCATGTTCGTAGCTTCAAGAACACATAGGATCATACAAATAAAGAATTGGTACTATAGCTGTCAAGTTTTCCCTTTTCTCACGAGGAATCCTATTCGGCATAAGGGAATTTCCCTTTTAAAAAGGGAGAACACATAGGATCATACAAATAAAGAATTGGTACCATAGCTGTCAAGTTTTCCCTTTTCTCACGAGGAATCCTATTCGGCATAAGGGAATTTCCCTTTTAAAAAGGGAGAACTTGACAGCTATGATTGGTATGAACCTTAGACGTCATCTAGTCCAACCCTATGTTGAAAGGAAGATCTGTGGTGCAGGATTTAACTACAGCATCCCTGGCCGTTGCTTAAATACCTCCAACGCATAACCCCCAATGGATTATGCATACAACCATGTGGTCCAGAAGTGGGGATGTGGACCAGAAATGGCTGGGAGACTGTTCCTTTCTTCCCCTACTACCTTGGGAGGATCATATCATGCATATGAACATATTGGTGGGGGGGGGCGGATAAAGGTGTCTAGCCTAAGTACACATGTTAATAGCTTGAATAGTTGAGGGTGGCTTTAATAATTATTGGGTGAAGTGTATAGACTCTGTTGATGTTTCATACAGTCAGTTCCCAGGTGCTGCTCCCATAGGCAGTGCCTGGTAGACATGGGAGCTAGATCCTGGCTATAGTTCCAGTCTAATACCTCCCTTGTCAACTTGCTCTTTCTCTTGTAGCCTTATCAGCTACTAACTGGGGTTGAGTTCCAGAGAAAGAGTTTTAATCTCTAATTAGAGAGACTCCTGATGACAAGAGTAAAGAAACACAAATTGCAAAGCTTCTTATACACTTCTTTAGGGGGGGGGCTCCTTTCCCCCTCCTCTGTAAATGTGCGTACGCAAGGGGGTCACAAGTACATATAAGGAAGATCCGTGTCTGGTCCTGTGCGTAAACAGTAAGCCTTCAGTTTACGCGTCAAGCTAGCAACTTCCAGCAGCCTTGAGTAAGACTATGCGTCAGGCATAGCAGCTGATAAGCCCTTCTGTGTTCCAGACAAGGCTCTTAGCCTTGATAGCAAGTCTCACTGTTGTTACGTTGCACTTTGACACACAGAGGCATAGAGGCAAAGAGAACAAGGGGGGGGGGGTGGCTAAACCATACTCAGGATTATACAATGCAGACTATATGATCAGATTTATAGCTCAATAACACAATTGGCAATTCTCTCCCTACACTCTTTACCTCTTTCCCTCCCTCCCTTTTCAAGCATGTTCTGTCTTATAGCCCTGTGCTGGAGAGGAAGCATTCACTTATCTACTCTGCAACATTCAGAAATATTTGCAGCACAGTAGGCACACAGAAGCCACAACAATACTTCATTTTTTAAAAAGAAAATCCCTTAGACATTTACAGAGTGTGATGTGATATGCAAGATTTTATTCCCTGGAAATTGAATTGGTATATACACTTCTGTTTCATTATGTGTCTTCGGGCATTTTTCTTTCTCAAATACCCTAGGAGAAAATCATATATGGTAATGTGATAAAAACACCAGGAAGAATAAATGTACTGAATTGTATAAAATATTACAAAGAAATAAGCCTGTGTCAGCACCATTCACAAGGTATTCCAGGTTTCTGTTTGTGAGAGAGACTTTTTTTTTTTGCTGATAACTTGCATATGAATATTTACAATCAAATGTGTCAAAGGAAAAAGAGAGCTAATGCCAGTAGTATAATTTTATGTGTCAGTGGGTTAGCACTATTTAAATTCCTTTGATATTAAGCAGAGACTTCTGTTAAAATATATATAATGCAAAACATCGTATTTGTCATACAACGCTTATTCATGAAATGTATTACATATGCAGAACCACACTTCCCCAAATTGGTGCCCTCAACATGTTCCGAACTACAACTCACATTAGCACCAGCCGGCATGGCCAATCGTCTATGGCCAATAGCCAGGGATAATAGGAGTTGTAGTCCAGAAATCTTGAGAATGCAAAATCGGAGAAGACTAAATTGCAATCCTATTTCTTTACCTATAGCCATTGTGGATTAGAACCTTAACTACAATAATAAAACAACAACTGGAAAAAGCCTCCATTTCACCAACATGTTAGACTACCGTAGTTAACCTAACCCACCTTCCTCAGTGGTCTTTAATTCACATCATGGCTTGTAATTATCATTAGAGCACACCCTGCTTGCAATTTCTGCAGCCCAAATCCCAGTATACAAAAGGCAATTGTAAAGAGCACCACTCAAGCATTCCTTTCAGTGAGGTTAATGTCAATTTTGCACTGGGTGGATTATACAAAAATGTAGAATTATATTACTTACCAGTGAACAGAAAAGTAATCCCTCGACCCATACTTTCCATCTATGGAAAAGAAGTAACATTTCCCTGTAAGGGTTATTAAGTGGCATTACTGCCTTGCAGAATATGTGGAGCCCCCTGATTATGGAGAACAACTGATTGTATTTTAAAACATAATTACTAGGATCATAGCAGCAAATGCTGGAAAGTCTTTGTCAAGTGGATTAAATGCACTGGAGATGTTTAGTCTCCTAAGAATCCTTAGGTTGGGAAGAAACCAAAAATTCATCAGAATCATTCCTGACCCTGCAAGTTAATACAATGCATCGTATAAAGATCTGTTGGACACCAAAGGGAGAGAACAAGAGGCAGAGATGAGCTGGCTTCAGTCTTCCCCTTTGCAACTCTTTAACCACCACCATTGCTAGTTACAGTTTTGTAATAGTTAAGTAGATTTCAGCCAAATTATCAGAGGTGTACACCTCTGTTAAGAGTACACCTATAAATGTATGCATGTGACAAATGTGCACTGGAGATCTGTGGCTGGATGCCACCTCATGTTCCAGTGTAAGATTAGTGATGTACCTGAGTTTGCCTCTTGCAGTGAAGTGTGTTTGATAACAGCATGTGTAAAATGTTCTGCACTGGAGAGCATAACATAACATTGGAAAAGGGTGATGGAGGTGGCCCCATACGGCCCATGCTGCAAATAGGCATTTAAGACTTTTCAGAAAAGTAACATTTTAAAAAAATGAATGAGTAATGTGCACCCAGTGTGAGTCATGTTACCTTAGTGCTGCTAACAAATGCAGCATGATGATTTAAGCAAAAATGTTCTTAGTAAGATGGCTTTCAGTCCTAATGTGGCTGGTCACATGCTGGGTAGACACAAAGGCATTTTTGTGACTATACGGTAACTCCATCCACCATGAAATGTGATTCTAGGAAATCTGGTGCCACTCTCGTTTCTCATAGTGCACTGCTCACTCTTTTCCTCACATATGTGATCAGTTTGTAATGTCTCCACACTGTTGGACCAAATTTAATTGCTTTCCAAGGTATTTTAATGCTCCAGTTCCTAATATTCAGTCGCTTCCTAATTATGCCTTGCACTACTGCTTGTCTGCAGGAATTAGTCATTATGAACTAATAGTGCATTGGCTGATATTTACTCAGACTGAGCCCCGTGTTGCTGCATGTTCATGGGAAAGAGTCCAGCCCTAGGATGTGTATGCAGTGTAATTGTATTAGCTGTACTGGAACAAACCCATATGTAATAACCAGAGAGATAACTGGTCTCTAACTTCCCTACCTCCTAGTATATCTGTCTAAATGTGGCTTAAATAATTGGCTCTAGATAGCTTGTACAAAAAGAGAGACAGAGGGAGGTAGCTGGTATGTTTAATCCTAAATTGGCAATGGGCATTGCAGGTCCTTGGCTCTTAACCCTGACTCCTTTACCTGCCTTGCCTACTTAATGAGGCTCTTAAGCTGTGCCTCAGCTTGTGAGTCACAAAGTCAAATGTGCCCACCAACTGTGTGGTGGCATGAAAGGGTGGAGGTTGCGGGAATGAGATACTAGGTTAGCAAGCCACCATGTCCACTTGGTACATTTGGTCCACCAAGCTAAATGCAAGCTGATCAGGTTGTGTGTGCCTACTCCAGTCCAAGAGAGAGGCTAGCTGACTGTGCCTCTGCAATGAAACTGGATGTCTACTTTGGCAGAGGAAGATGGTTTACTCCAGAACGATACTTTCCAGCATCTTGGAGAGGAAGCAGTTTTAACACTGAACTACAATTGACCATGTGTGAGCTGCAGAAATGTAAGGGAACCTCCTTGTGCAAGACAGTGATGTGAGATTTCTGGGAACAGAGCACAACAAAGAGAGAGAATTCTGGCTATTAGATAGATATTAAAAAATAGTAATGATGGTTTGAAGTGATAGATTTAATTTTACTTTACCATATTGTTTCAGGCATGCTTTGATATTTCCTTAGCTTCCTTGGGTATTACTTGCATAACAGTAATTCCTTTGAATCCTGCTCTTTGTCTGTTAGTTTTTAGTCTCGCAGACAGAGGTGTAATGAGTGTCTGTTTTCGCAGAGTATAATAATAGCCTGAAGTATTAAGAGGCGTTCAGATGTGCATACTTCAATTACTTAAAGCGGGTTGTGAGAAGTACAAAAGGGCAGATCTTATTGTACTGTATACTATTGTGATACCTTTTTAAAAGGGTCATCATATTAGCTGTCAGAATTGTGTGCTGGCCGAGAAGAGATAAAGAAGTGACTAATAAAACAAAATAAAATGTGAAGATGAATAAGCCTCCTTGGGAGCTGCTCTTTTTAGATCAGATAAATTTTCCCCATGTTTCTTTCCTTCTGATGGCAGCACATCAAAACCTTTTCTCAGATTACTAACACAGAGGCCCATGGGATGCGTGGCCAGACCTTTCAAGGCACGGCCAGTTTTCAGACTGATGGATGATCCGGCCTTTTCTTTTTTGTGATCTTTCATATCTCTGTAAAATGAACAGAAAAGTTCAGAGGCCGCACAAAGTAAATATAATCATTTATGTGCTTCTGTTTCTGTTCATTTACATTTTATGGTAGATTTTGGCCTACAGAATAAGGGGATAGCAACTGCACCAGGAAGATGAATAGAAACCTTCCCTTTTCTTCACTTGCTGAGTGGGAAGACTGGCTCAAGGGCAAAGATAGCATTTTAAAAGGATAATTGTTTTTGCGTTAATAACAGATGACTAATTGAATTGTAGGTTGCTGGAGGAACAGAGATCATAGTTCTAAGATGTGCATGGGCATGCAATTCTGACATGCAGGGACATTGATGCTTGCAGTGGTTTTTAAGATTATTGTTAATAAATGATCTACTGAGATGTAAACAGTATCAGCAGTCATCAATAATAATAACAATATCAATCATAGAATCATAGAATTGTAGAGTTAGAGGTGACCCCAAGGGTCATCTAGTCCAACCCCCTGCAATGCAGGAATCTCAGCTAAAGCATCCATGACAGATGGTCATCCAACCTCTGCTTAAAAACCTCCAATGAAGGAGTCTCCACTACCCACCCAAGCGAGACTGTGCCGCAGTTGAACAGCTATTTCTGTCAGAAAGCTACTCCTGATGTTTAGTTGGAATCTCCTTTCTTGTAACTTGAAGCCACTGGTTTTAGTCCTACCCTCCAGAGCAGGAGAAAACAAGCTTGCTCCATCTTCCATTTGACAGCCCTTGAGATATTTGAAGATGGCTATCATATTTCCACAGCATTCCCCTGATCCACAAAGTTTGTAATTTCATCAAAAAAGAAAAAGTAAGGAAGAAAGAAATGGGGACAACATTTGCCCTCCACCAGTCTGCAGGGACCACACGGAGTCATGTGAGAATTATCAGTAAGAGATCTTGTGTCATCTAAAATGTTTACTTGAGCTATAAAGTCATACCGCATCTCATAAAAATCAACTTAGCCTTCACTTCTGTGGCACTTTGGGTCAGTTTCTCTAACAAAACAATATTTCACACTTGCAAAAAACACCCTTTCCTTGTGGCTCAATCACAGTGCACATACTATTCATCAAGTGATTTACATGAATGTGTGAAACAGTCCACCAATATATTCTGTTCCTGTCTATTAGCTGCCACCCCTTCACTGTTTTACTCATTGCTTCCTCTTTCTGATTTTCTCCACCTTTCCTCCCAGCTCTTATTAACATATTCCCTATTTCTACAAATATCTGTTTATTTGCAGATAACAATGGCTCTCAGTGAACCATTCACAGTGGGATCAGTTGTTAAACAGGGTTGTGTTATTGCCCCAACTCTATTCATTATTTTCATTGCCATGATCCTACACTTTGTCGACGGGAAACTCCCCACCGGAGTAGAAATCATATATCGAACAGATGGAAAGCTCTTCAATCTGAGCAGGCTGAAAGCAAAAAGTAAGGTTACCGTAACTTCCGTCATAGAGCTTCAGTATGCTGATGACAACATAGTGTGCGCACGCTCAGAGGACGACCTCCAAACCATCCTAAATATATTTGCAGAAGCTTACAAAAAGCTTGGCCTATCACTCAACATCCGGAAAAACCAATGTGCTACACCAACAAGTACAAAATAACCCCTCTGCAGTGCCACAAATCCAACTCAGTGGTGTAATGTTGGAAAATGTTGATCACTTCTCCTACCTAGGCAGTTACCTTTCCACAAGGGCCAACATTGATGCAGAAATCCAGCACCGCCTGAGCTCTGCGAGTGCAGCTTTCTCCCGATTGAAGTGCAGAGTGTTTGAGGACTGGGACACTCGCAGGGAAACCAAAATGCTTGTATACAAAGCTATGGTACTACCAACCTTACTATATGCTTGTGAAACATGGATCACTTGTAAACGCCACCTCCAACTCCTCGAAAGATTCCATCAACGGTGTCTCCGAAAATTTTTACACGTCACTTGGGAAGACATGCGAACTAATATCAGTGTACTGGAAGAAGCAAAGATCACCAGTGTTGAAGCAATGATTCTTCAACATCAACTTTGTTGGACTGGTCATGTTGTGCGGATGCCTGATGATCGTCTTCCAAAGCAACTGCTCTGTTCCGAACTTAAAAATGGAAAGCGTAACGCTGGTGGTCAACAAAAGAGGTTTAAAGACTGTCTCAAGGCAAATCTAAAATAATAATATTATAAACACTGACAACTGGGAAACACTGGCCTGTGAGCGCTCCAGTTGGAGAACAGCCTTTACCAAAGGTGTCATGGGCTTTGAAGACACTTGATCTCAGGATGCAAGGGAGAAATGTGCTAAGAGGAAGGCATGTTTGGCAGATCCACACCGTGATCAACTCCCACCTGAAAACCAATGTGCCTACTGTAGAAGGACGTGTGGATCCAGAATTGGCCTCCCCAGTCACTTACGGACCCATTATTAAAACCGTGTTTATGGCAGTGTTTCTCAACCAGTGTGCCTCCAGATGTTTTGGGACTACAACTCCCATCATTCCTGACCACTGGTCTTGCTAGCTAGGGATGATGGGAGTTGTAGTCCCAAAACATCTGGAGGCACACTGGTTGAGAAACACTGGTTTATGAAAGACAATCTTACTTGGCTACGAGTGATATTGCCAAAGAAGAGGAGAAGAAGAAGAAGAAGAAGAAGAAGAAGAAGAAGAAGAAGAAGAAGAAGAAGAAGAAGAAGAAGAAGAAGAAGAAGAAGAAGAAGAAGAAGAAGAAGAAGCGGTGCCCTGTCATGGTATTGAACCATTGGCTGGATTTATCTCTCCAGCTGGCATTATTATCGTGGAAAGTGTTGTGACGTGGGGTTCGTGATTTCAGCTCTCTTGACATAATATGCTGGAGACAGTTCTCTAGAAACACTTCTTTATTAAAGCAAACAAGACTAAGCTATGAGGAGAGGACAGCTACATTTATAGGGACGGGGGACTAGCTAGAAAGGAATACATTTTGGAGGGAACAATGTCAGGCAATCACAGTGCTGCCTTTTGGAGGAAACCAATAAGACAGAGGATCCAAATACAGCAGCTTAAATGAACCAATAGTAGCTGTTCCTTCTGGAACCAAAAGGCAGTTACTTTACTCTGTCTGTATGCAAATACAGACAGTAGTAATACAGATATAAAATCCTTTGACTTAATACACAACAGAAAGGGCTATGAACAAAGTTTACACGATGAACACTATGGAAATGCATTTCTGTGTTCTCAACAACTTTGCTAATATGAATTGCTGTGGATCACTGAATGGAAAAAAGAAGTGGATGAGATTATTATGTGCGTGTTGCAAACACATCAGATTTTTTTTTGTACCCTGTCTTTCTGTTGTGATAAAAGAACCCTCCAAGAAAACTAAAAACCTAATTTAAAATATGATACAATTAAATATAAGAATGTTGGAATACATAAGCAAAGCACAGTAGAGGAAGGGAAAGATTATATAGATGCGGAATACTATAATATGATGCTGAAATAAAAAAATTCCTTCAGTAGCACCTTAAAGACCAACTAAGTTTTTATTTTGGTATGAGCTTTCGTGTGCATGCACACTTCTTCAGATACAGTGAAATGGAAGTTTCCAGGCACTTATGTAGAGAAGGGGTGGGGAGGGGTGGGGATGGGGAGGGGGGATCACTCAGAAGGGTGGTGGAAATGGGTGATTGACTGACTGATAGCTGTTGATGACCGCAAACGACTGCAAATGGTTTTGCATGAAAAAGCAAGGGTTGAGATGGCTGAAGATCGCTTATCATGTATAATGAGATAAGAACCCGATATCTCTGTTCAAACCAGGTCCCTCCATGGTTTTGAGCTTGGTGATAAGTTGCAATTCAGCAACTTCTCTTTCCAGTCTATTTCTGAAATTCTTTTGTAGTAAGACAGCTACTTTGAGATCTTGTATAGAATGTCCTGGGAGATTGAAGTGTTCTCCTACTGGTTTTTCTGTCTTCTGGTTCCTGATGTCAGATTTATGTCCATTTATCCTTTGGCGTAGGGTTTGGCCTGTTTGTCCAATATAGAGAGCTGAAGGGCACTGTTGGCATTTGATGGCATACACAATGTTAGAGGATGAGCAATTAAATAGTCCTGAGATGGTATGTTGGATGTTGTTGGGGCCAGTAATGGTGTTGTCTGGGTGTATGTGGCAGCAAAGTTGGCATCTGGGTTTATTGCAGGCTCTGGTACCAGTGTCCATGTTAAGTCTGGTGGTTGTATTATTGTGGGTGAGGAGTTGTTTAAGATTGGGTGGCTGTCTGTAGGCAATGAAAGGTCTTCCTCCCAGAGCTTGAGAAAGGGAGCGGTCATTGTCCAGGAGAGGCTGTAGATCTCTGATGATGCGTTGTACTGTTTTAGCTTGGGAGCTGTATGTGATGACTAGTGGTGTTCTGTTATTTTCTTTTTTGGGTCTGTCTTGCAGCAGGTTCTCTCTAGGTATCTGTCTGGCTCTGTTGATCTGTTGTTTAACTTCATCAGGTGGATATTTTAGTTCTAAAAAGGTTTGCTGTAGATCTCTTAGGTGAGATTCTCTGTCTGTAGAGTTGGAACAGATGCGGTTGTAACGTAAGGCCTGGCTGTATACGATGGATTGTTTGGTATGTTTGGGATGGTAGCTAGAAGCATGTAGATATGTTTGTCGGTCAGTTGGTTTTCTGTATAAGGTGGTGTCTATACGTCCATCCTGTATTTTTATAGTAGTGTCCAAAAAATGTATTTCTTGCATAGATTGGTTCATTGTTAGGTTGATGGTGGGGTGAAAGTCATTGAATGTCTGGTGGAAGGTTTCCAGGGTCTGTTGTCCATGTGTCCAGATAATCACCAAATTTGAAGTGGTTGTGGGTAAGGACAAAGTGGCAGAGTTTGGTAGCAAAGTCCGCTGTGGTTTTATCTGAAATGGTGTTCCTTATGGCTTGTAAACCATCATTGTGTGGGATGTTGGTATATAGAGATTCCACATCCATAGTGGCTAGTATAGTATTGTTAGGAAGATTGTTCAAATATTGTATATTGACCTGTTCCTCCAGATCAGCGGCACAGCCATGGGCACCCGCATGGCCCCACAGTATGCCAACATCTTCATGGCAGATTTAGAACAACGTTTCCTTAACTCCTACCCACTCAAACCTCTCCTGTACCTGCGATACATTGACGATATTTTTATTATCTGGACACATGGACAACAGACCCTGGAAACCTTCCACCAGACATTCAATGACTTTCACCCCACCATCAACCTAACAATGAACCAATCTATGCAAGAAATACATTTTTTGGACACTACTATAAAAATACAGGATGGACGTATAGACACCACCTTATACAGAAAACCAACTGACCGACAAACATATCTACATGCTTCTAGCTACCATCCCAAACATACCAAACAATCCATCGTATACAGCCAGGCCTTACGTTACAACCGCATCTGTTCCAACTCTACAGACAGAGAATCTCACCTAAGAGATCTACAGCAAACCTTTTTAGAACTAAAATATCCACCTGATGAAGTTAAACAACAGATCAACAGAGCCAGACAGATACCTAGAGAGAACCTGCTGCAAGACAGACCCAAAAAAGAAAATAACAGAACACCACTAGTCATCACATACAGCTCCCAAGCTAAAACAGTACAACGCATCATCAGAGATCTACAGCCTCTCCTGGACAATGACCGCTCCCTTTCTCAAGCTCTGGGAGGAAGACCTTTCATTGCCTACAGACAGCCACCCAATCTTAAACAACTCCTCACCCACAATAATACAACCACCAGACTTAACATGGACACTGGTACCAGAGCCTGCAATAAACCCAGATGCCAACTTTGCTGCCACATACACCCAGACAACACCATTACTGGCCCCAACAACATCCAACATACCATCTCAGGACTATTTAATTGCTCATCCTCTAACATTGTGTATGCCATCAAATGCCAACAGTGCCCTTCAGCTCTCTATATTGGACAAACAGGCCAAACCCTACGCCAAAGGATAAATGGACATAAATCTGACATCAGGAACCAGAAGACAGAAAAACCAGTAGGAGAACACTTCAATCTCCCAGGACATTCTATACAAGATCTCAAAGTAGCTGTCTTACTACAAAAGAATTTCAGAAATAGACTGGAAAGAGAAGTTGCTGAATTGCAACTTATCACCAAGCTCAAAACCATGGAGGGACCTGGTTTGAACAGAGATATCGGGTTCTTATCTCATTATATATGATAAGCGATCTTCAGCCATCTCAACCCTTGCTTTTTCATGCAAAACCATTTGCAGTCGTTTGCGGTCATCAACAGCTATCAGTCAGTCAATCACCCATTTCCACCACCCTTCTGAGTGATCCCCCCTCCCCATCCCCACCCCTCCCCACCCCTTCTCTACATAAGTGCCTGGAAACTTCCATTTCACTGTATCTGAAGAAGTGTGCATGCACACGAAAGCTCATACCAAAATAAAAACTTAGTTGGTCTTTAAGGTGCTACTGAAGGAATTTTTTTATTTTACTTCGATCCAGACCAACACGGCTACCTACCTGTAACCATGATGCTGAAAGTCACATTCATATGATCTTTCAGAAGTGCAGTTAGTATGGCTCTTATTCTGTAGAACTTGCTTACAACTGAAGAATATTTGTTTAGATTTTAAACTTGTTTGCTCCTCAGATTCTCAGGGCAGGTGCCATCATATTTGTCACAAGATACCTTTAGTCACTAATGTGTGTACATTACAGTTTAAACTGACTTAATAGTAACTGAAGTCCCTGAGGATTCCTCTTAACTGAGGGGATTTCACGGGTATACTAATGTAAGTCTGTAGCGCGCACATGTTCTCAGTGTTGTTGACCAAGTGTTTTATATTGGGAAGATACCGTAGCAGGATCTCTTTCATTTGCAATGCACTTTGTTTGAAAATTATTTGACAGCTAAATCTTATTCTTTTTATTCCCTTAGCGCCTTGCTGAAGCAGCAGAGAGATTTCAGAAAGAACATCAGTGGCAAGATGAGTTTGCGGTGAGTTTTTCTTCTCTCTTTTCCCCCCAGATATTGATGGTTCCCATTTTCTAATTTTCCAATATGCTTTGTACATTTCATCCTTGTTTCGACCTGGCTGCCTCAAGATATGCCATATGTATACAGTTGGGTGCTGTTGGGGGAAACTTTGCTAGTTTGTTTTGTAGTTAACAGACAGTGGGGACTGACTCTCAAACACTTGTGATGCATGATAACATATTAAAATCAATGTTAAATCTGTGATTTGGAAGTGAGATTTGAGCTGCAACCCCAACCCCACTCATCTGAGAGTCAGCCCCCATTGAATTCAAGATGACTTATCAGAATATGGTTAGGATTGCACTGTAAATTTATTTAGATGCCAGCCTAAGAGTAGCTCACACATTCATTATTTCCCTGATTGACTCTTAATACCTCACCAGATGTCACTGAGATATCTTACTCACATCACAACCTCTTGCTTCCTAAAATCCTGTTCCAACTCTGGACATCAGGATAAAATTTTGCTAGTCAAGAGATACATGTTGTGAATCTTTAAGAAAATGATAGACTTCCGTCATTTAATTAGCAACCCACCCAAAATAGAATTCCAACTAATGGCTCAGAGGTGTTACTTGAAATTGTTTGATTAATGTGATCAATACTCTCTCATTCCTTCTTTAAGGAGTGAAACAAATTTCTAACATTTTCTGGGGTTCCCATTTGACCCTGCAGCTCTTCTACACCAATGCCCTTGCTGGCATCAGTCTCTTGGTAATATTGCCTGTATATGAAATCTAGGTGTAACTAACATTAGGAACCCCTCTAGATGATGATGATGATGATACATAAATAAATAAATAAATAAATAAATAAATAAATAAATAAATAACCCTTTATTGTCACTCACCACCTGTGTGCAGTGAAATTAAACTATTATCCTTTTCATTGTGCATTTCATTTCATTTGCTAGAAGCAAAATTTCAGTGGCAATTCTAGTTTGGTTGGAATTTTCGAACGATACAGAACTTGGATGGGTGGATGTCCGACTTAATAAACACTCTCCTGCAGTTTCATTTTATTTTCCTGTGTTTTCAATAAGAAGAAAAGATGGTGGACTTGTACATTCTGACACAAGGTGCACAGAATTCATCCAATTTCACTGCCAGGAAGGTTTTGCCAAATTGTACTGAGAAATATAATAATGCATTCAGTGAAAGAAATTCTAGCGTTAACACAGTATCATCCTGAAACAAAGCATTGCGCTTTTCTCTTTTGAACTGGGATGAGGAAATGGTGTATCTAGAATATAATAACCTTGACATTAGGTTATACAATTTAATTTTGAATAAACGTATTAAGCTTCTCATAATTTAATTTGCTCAGTTTTAGCCAGAAGTAATCATACATTTCTTCTGGCCTACTTTTTAAAGAAAATGTCTGTTCAAATTAGTTTGCACATGGATCTGTCTGCTAAGCGTACCTTTCAGTGTAATTTTTCATTTTTCTAATGGCTGTTTTACGAAATGGAATCAGCTCTGTAGAATGTCTTTCTTGCCATTGGACTTGAGCAAGGAACACTTGTCCTCTAGGTGAAATTGAGCTCATTGTCAAGGTTTCTGTTCTTGTACTGGAATACACACACACACACACACACACACACAGTGGTACCTCGGATTGCGATCGCAATCCGTTCCGCGGAGCCAGTCTCTCCCCGAAGGCACGCTTCTGCGCATGCGCGAAGCGCCAATAGAGCGCTTCTGCGCACGCGCACGCTGTGCAGATCACTTCTGCGCATCCGAGCGCCGCAGAACACAGATGTAAACACTTCCGGGTCCGCGGTGGTCGGAAACCGAAGCGGTCGCAAACGGAGGTGGTCGCAAACCGAGGTTTAACTGGAGAGAGAGAGAGAGAATGTGTGTGTGTGAGAGAGAGAGAGAGAGAGAGTGTACCCAGCTCCAAATCAGCAATGATCTTGACTGGCAAATTGAAGCTTCTGCTGGAGCAAGATCTAGTATTGCAGCCCGATATGACCCTGCACTCCTGCCTGCATTCAGATCCCCAACCATTTATTGAGGATTTTGTGGGAGGCTACAGACGCGGGGAGGATGGGGAAGCAGAAGTGGGATTGTGTGGTCCTATATGCAGGGCCGGTGCTAGGGTTTTTTGCGCCGTAGGCAAGATCACCTTCTGGCGCCCCGCCCCCCCCCCCAATTAATGAAAAATATAAAAAAAATAAAAAATAGAAAAAGTAGAAAATAAATAAATAAAAATAAAATAAAATAAAATAAAATAAAAAACAGCTTAGAGGCGTGGCGAGGTGGCCCCAGGCTCGCGCTCCCAGCGCGCCTCCGGAGCGCCTGAAGCCGCTCAACAGGTGACAGGCGCAGTGGAGGTGGCCCCAGGCAGCACTGTGGGGCGGCGGGCAGGCTGGCCAGCGCCCCCTCCATTTTGGTGCCCTAGGCAGCTGCCTAGTTTGCCTAAATGGATGCGCCGGCCCTGCCTATATGATTGGCTGGGGTGGCCCTATATTCTTGTCCTTGTTTGTCCTACAGTACCTTGGAAGAATGGCAAAAAAAGAAAAAAACTATTTTACAGAATGCATCTTTCAACCTCAATTTCCCATTCATTTTTAATGGCACCTTCTATAATAAAGTTTTAATAGCTTTTTAATGCTTGCATCTATAATTTAAGGCTGAAGTGAATGGGATAATTACTAAAAAGGGTGACTTAAGATTGCAAAGGAATGGTAGAGACCTTGTTAAATGTACACTCAAATTAAAAGGCAGCAGTTTTTATTAAGTATTCACTCATAAGTCTTCCCCACACCAAATTTGAACACGCTGCTAATTAAAATGGACTTTATCTGCATATATTAGGTGCATATTACAGAAGTGTCACAGACTCTGAAGAATCTTCACAAATTACTGTAAAGGAAAAATGCACAATACTGAATTGTTGGTACATTGGGAGGGGAAAAAACATTTAATTGCCATTCTTCCTTGCCATCATGTCACTTATCTGAACATGACATGTCCCCTTTCTTCTTAGTCTATTTTAATTCTGTTATGTCCTGTTCTCACATGGTGTTTTCAGTAGTGTCCAGATGTGGTTACCGTCCAGATCTATGCCTTTCCAGCTTGATCAGTTCTGTGGTGCAGCAAGAGACCACTTGTCAGTCCTCTCCAGGACAAAGATCATTTGATTTATCAACTAAAATATTAACTTACCAGTAGTTGTGACATGACAGGCTGATATGTTTGAAAATAAACCTTTTATGCTCAATGCTGATTTTAAAGTGCAAGGAGCTGCTTGTCTTTTCTTGAAGAAGAAGAAGAAGAAGAAGTGTTTTGTTTTGAAGAGAGGATGGACAAGGATGCATATAAAATAAATGATATTCTCTGAATTGGGCATTTTACAATTATATTTGAAGTTACATTTGATTGCACTGAAATGGTTGGTTAGCTGGAGCAATTTTCTTGCAGCCGAGTCCATGATATTAATTGTCTTGACACATAAAAATGTAAGCAGTATACAATTTGAATTTTAACAAGCTGTATTTTTCTGCTGCATTTGCCTTCTACTTATATGTATGCAGAAAAATGCAAGTGCCTTCTAGGAAGTAGTTACAGTGGTACCTCTACTTACGAATTTAATGTGTTCCGAATGCACATTCGTAAGTCGAAAAAAATTGTAAGTCGAAGCAACCCTATCTAAAAATTCGTAAGTAGAAAAAATCTAAACAGCATCCAAGATGGCAGATGGAGCTCCATTCGTAAGTAGAAATATTCGTAAGTTGAGTCATTCGTAAGTAGAGGTACCACTGTATTAGGTACAACCAGTATCTTTCCTAAAACAAGTCCTCCGCTTTAATTGCTTGAGATACAGTATATTAAAGGTTGCTGATAGATATTGATTCAGAGTACTGAGTTATATACAGAAGTTTCTGAAGGTGTCTTGACTAACAGTTTGGGCACATGACTGTTTCCAGTACCCTGAAAAAAGTCTGCAGCATAGAGATTGGGTGCAGACCCACCAAGAGGGACTTCCACAGCCATGGGGCCAGCATAGAGTATTATTCCATTTCATCTGGATATGCAACTTTTTTAAAGCAAGGATCACATGGTGAAAAGATCAGAAACAAAAAATAAAATTCTCTGTAGCAGACAGTGGCACCCACCTGGCCTCCAGCTGCCCACGTTGCTGTTAATACTGTGAGGGAGACGGGAGAGGTGGTGGCAAGCTTGGCGCAGTCCAAATGCACCAGTGGAACCAATATGACACCTGGCCAGTGCACCGGGCTGACTTTGCCACCTTTCCCTGTCTTTGTACTGTATTCAGAAGCGACAGGGGTGACTGGAGGTTAGGGGAACACTGGCGCCCCTCTTCATTGTCTGCTGCAGCCTACATCTGATTGGGAAAAATGTTAGCAAAGCTTCTTATATTTTTTTAGTCATTCAGTTTTAGCTAGATGTATGAATGAGGATCATGGATCACCTCCACGTATTGATCACAAAACTAATTAGAAATGGCTTAGCTTCTGAAAGGCAGAAACTGAGTCCTCTGCCACTTCAATTTTTTTGTGCCATTTAAATACCACTGGAAAGAAAACACAGATGCATTATCCTTTTCAGTCTAACGATCCACCCCCCCCCCAACAAACACCTTATTAAAAACAAAATGCATGATGGTATTGAATTAATTAGCACCTTGCAGGTACTTTAGCCTTGTGTAATGAACAGACTGCATTGTTAACAGAAGCTTACTGGAAGCTGATGTCTTCTCTCTTCCCCTGCTTTCTAAGCACCTCCAAAGACCTCTTAACACTGCTGTAAGATTCTAATTATTTTATCTGCCATTTTCCATTCCAGATGGAGCTGCAGATTTAATAGCTATTTCAAGTTGGTAAGAGCTAACTCCTGGAGAGCAGCTGTAGTCTGGAAAGTAGGACTGTAAAAGATTAAAGTGAAAAGATTAGAGTTTTTCTTAATAAAATGCTGATTGGCTTTCTAGCTTTTAACAAATTAATCAGATGTTTGTCCAATTAAAATTAAATAACTATATAATTGCAAAGGAGGAACTTCTTATCTGTTAAAAGTGAATGCAATATGTGGTTTGTTGTTGTTTAGTCATGTCCGACTCTTCGTGACCCCATGGACCAGAGCACGCCAGGCACTCCTGTCTTCCACTGCCTTCCGCAGTTTGGTTAGTGGTACAGGACAGCAAAGTGAAGTATTCATAGAAAAGGCCCTTTGTGAATAGATGTGTTTGCAAGAGTGTGATCCAGGTCCAAATCTGCAGTTGTTTGAC
The DNA here is from genome assembly GCF_963506605.1 of Zootoca vivipara. NCBI lineage: Eukaryota > Metazoa > Chordata > Lepidosauria > Squamata > Lacertidae > Zootoca > Zootoca vivipara. The sequence continues at coordinate 3,659,037 of NC_083285.1, forward strand.
CCTCACTAGGTCAACATTGCCCTGCTAGAGACTAGCCATCCATGTTCTACTTTGACTACTGACCAATGTGTACAATCAGGGGTGCCAACTTGAATAAAATATTGGGGGGGGGAGGTAAGCCCCATTCTGCATAATCAACCAGAAAACACAGCACATGAACACCATTTGAATGATGATGCCCATCAACGTTGGGGGCCCGGTCCCCTCAAATATTTTATTGGGGCCCACAAAGGAACCTCAACCCCTAGGAGTTGGCTCCCATGTGTACAGTTTACAAGGCCATATGCATGCTTACTTTTTTTTTAATAGTCAGCAAACATTTATCTTTTATAAATATTTTACAAAACACAAAAACAAACCCCAGCAATAACCATGCCTCATAAACACAGTGGCAGAAAAAGACAAGTGCCTAGTGAAGTGAAGTGATGATTGTCTATGGCTGCTAGCAAACAAACCAGCCAAAGTTACTAGATAGCACTTGTGCTCTGCAGTTCATTGTTTTCTGTTGCAGTTGTGAAGCCTGCTTCTTGGGCTGCTTGTTCCTCAGGTTTCTAAGGGATCAATTAGTTTGCTGAATATTCTCTGCATTGGCAAATGCCCGCTTTGACTTCTTGAACATTTCCTTGCATATGCATGTAGTCCAACAATTCTAATGCTATACTCTTGAACTTCCAGAGGAATGACTTCCCACTCTTGTCCCACCTTCTCAAGAAGAGCAGTTCTACACCTCTTGTTTCTATGTGTTTATTTGCGTATACTGTATTCATAAAGATTTAGCCTAAATTCAGAGACAAGTAGTGAACACAGAATGTGTGTGTGGGCTTTGATGATCTGGTCTTTATTTGGCGCTTTATTGTTTCCATAAAAAGCACAGGAACAGAACTGTAAGAGAGTGACCCCACCTTTGTCACGCCGATTAATTAGGAAACCTAATTTGTCTACATGGTGCCATGTAGTCTTTAATTGTGTTTAAGGAAAGATTCTCTAAACCAGCATTTAAACTCCTATGTAATATCTGCACCAGTTCTCTAATAACATGGTTTATTTATTTAATTGCATTTAACTGCTTGCCTTGTCCAACTGCAGCAAACCAATGATCTTCATATTATGATTTACTACATCTATGATATCATGTGATGGTCATCCATTATTTGTAAATTCTGTATGATACAGTATAGTTTTTTGTGAGACGCAGAGAGATTTGGTCACATGTTCTTTTCCACACACACACACACTTGTTGGTGACTTGTGGAAGTCAGTTGGAAGTTCACCACAAGGCACTCCTGTCTTCCACTGCCTCCCGCAGTTTGGTCAGACCCATGTTCATAGCTTTGAGAACACTGTCCAACCATCTCATCCTCTGTCGTCCCCTTCTCCTTGTGCCCTCAATCTTTCCCAATATCAAGGTCTTTTCCAGGGAGTCTTCTCTTCTCATGGGGTGGCCAAAGTATTAGAGCCTCAGCTTCAGGATGTGTCCTTCCAGTGAGCACTCAGGGCTGATTTCCTTAAGAATGGATAGGTTTGATCTTCTTGCAGTCTATGGGACTCTCAAGAGTCTCCTCCAGCATCAATTCAAAAGCATCAATCCTTCGGCGATCAGCCTTCTTTATGGTCCAGCTCTCACTTCCATACATCACTACTGGGAAAACCATAGCTTTAACTATATGGACCTTTGTCGGCAAGGTGATGTCTCTGCTTTTTAAGATGCTGTCTAGGTTTGTCATTGCTTTTCTCCCAAGAAGCAGGCGTCTTTTAATTTCGTGACTGCTGTCACCACCTGCAGTTATCATGGAGCCCAAGAAAGTAAAATCTCTCACTGCCTCCATTTCCTCCCCTTCTATTTGCCAGGAGGTGTTGGGACCAGTGGCCATGATTTTGGTTTTCTTGATGTTGAGCTTCAGACCATATTTTGCACTCTCCTCTTTCACCCTCATTAAAAGGTTCTTTAATTCCTCCTCACTTTCCGCCATCAAGGTTGTGTCATCTGCATATCTGAGGTTGTTGATATTTCTTCCGGCAATCTTAATTACAGTTTGGGATTCATCCAGTCCAGCCTTTTGCATGATGAATTCCGCATATTTAAATAAGCAGGGAGACAATATACAGCCATGTCATACTCCTTTCCCAATTTTGAACCAAACCAAGGTATAATGAAAACAAGGCGCTAGAGACTATTATATGCGTATCCAACCGGAGGGGGAACGACTCCAGAAATCATACACTTGGCCTTGCTGGTGTTGCTAGAGTAACCCAGCACACCTTGTCTCTTATCTCTGAACATGCAGACATGGGGCATGTGCTAACTCAAGACATGAGCCCCAGCACTGTGTAATTTAACCCATTGTTCACATTACACCAACATCACTCACATACACACCTCTTTGGAGTATGATAAGACACTGTAGGATGTATTTGTGTGGATGAGCCTTGAATAAGCATGTTATACGTCTGTAGCATATTTAGCTAGGTATGAAACATAGTGTTTGGATTGTGTTCCCCATCACCACATTTTCTTTCTGAACTGGAAGATGTGAGGGGCAATGTGGTGATGCTAATTGAAAGGATACTCGGGGTTCACTTTTCTCACAGACGACAGTCAATTAAGCCAAATTCCAAGCAATTGGATACATGTAATGAAGTAGGCGATCATCTACAAAGGCACATAAGGAGCTACGACACTTTGCAAAATAAGATAGTTCAAAGAGGGTCTATCTTCATAGGATTTTTTAAAAGGAATGATAGATCTGCTTATTCAGCAGTGCAATGACAGGTTTATGACATTATTTTCCTACACTTTACAAGAAAATAATGTGCCTCCCCCCCTAAGCTGATAGTACTCAGTTTATTGTGTTCACCTTGTTGTCCCCCTATTTGTATGAATGGGTTTACCTTGTTCGTGGTATTCTTTTAAAGAGGCTACTTTATGGTTTTATTCCTTTCTTGAAATACTTTCTAACAGAAGATTTTCCCCAAGCCTGTCACAAGCTGGCATGCCTTTTAGGATATGCCCTAGGTTTTCCCCGCGGGACCCAGGTGGCGCTGTGGTTAAACCACTGAGCCTAGGGCTTGCTGACCAGAAGGTCGGCAGTTCGAATCCCTGTGACGGGGTGATCTCCCGTTGCTTGGTCCCAGTTCTTGCCAACCTAGCAGTTCGAAAGCACGTCAAAATGCAAGTAGATAAATAGGAACCGCTACAGCGGGAAGGTAAACAGTGTTTCCATGTGCTGCTCTGGTTTGCCAGAAGCGGCTTTGTCATGCTGGCCACATGACCTGGAAGCTATACGCCGGCTCCCTCGGCCAATAATGCGAGATGAGCACGCAACCCCAGAGTCGGTCACGACTGGACCTAATGGTCAGGGGTCCCTTTACCTTTACCTTTACCTAGGTTTTCCCAATACTGTTATTGTGTCTGGTGGGAGCAGTGAAAATTAAGTCTAGGGCTTTTTTCAGCTGGAACTTACTGGAACTCCATTCCGGCACCTCACAGGTGGGCACCATTGCCCCATAAGAGAACAAGGGACACACTCATGGTGAGTTCCAGCACCTCATTTTCTAGAAAAATAGCACTGATTAAGTCTGTCCTCAGTTGTGCAAAGTTTCAAGGGTTGTGGTTATCCATTTTTATTAAGGGGGCAAGTATTCTTGGTTCTTGTCATCTATGGTAGTAGATAACAGATGCAGGGTGAGCTATAGCTTGTGGTTAGTGAAGAGAGCTCCTGGCTCTAAGGCTGTGGTTGTGCAGTTTCCTCTGCCTCTCATCACCATGATGACAAACTAATCACATTAGCAAGTCTTCTTTCTGTTTGCAAAGGAGGCAATCATCTGTTCTGAGCATGCTCATAATTGTTTACTTGAGGGCCACATCTACACAGTAGAAAGATCAGGACTCAGATTCCCTGAACAGTCTTGCTGTTTGGTTCTTTATTGCTTCTTTCAGTATCTCTATGAGATACACAAAATGTAAGTCTGTTTGTAAAATAAATGGTTGGATTTTTCTTACATATACCATTTTGAAATGGAAGGCGATTCTTGGTTCTACAATTATTATTTTAAAAAAAATGTTTTGCCAAATTTCATCCTCATTAAAGGTGGATGGAATTAAGATGATAGCTTAATTAGGCTAAGCAGAAAAGGAAGGGGAGGGGAGAAAAAAAGTTTAAATCTGTATCGTGCTTTGATTCAGTTTACCTGCAGAAATGTTTACCTTCTGCTATAGCACAAGAGCATTTAACGTATGTGAATATTTTCTGACAATCTTTGAAGTATCATTCATTTTGCTCCGAAAATACCTTTGTAGTAGTAATAATAATTTGTACCCTGTCCATCTGACTCACTTGCCCTAGACAATCTGGGTGGCTTCCAACAAATAGAAAAGCACAATAAAACATCAAACATTAAAAACATATATCATTAATTAGAAACAAAAAGTCTCCATTTAATAATGTAATATGAGAAAACAAACAAAAACCATGTTATTAATAAAGTGATCCTTATGTATTTTGTTCTATCAATTTTTTAAAAAAATAATCACATTTATTTAGATGAATGGGTAGTGTCTGTGCACAGGGGACTCCACAGATCACAAATCTAACACTGGTAATCAAATACAGAAAATTAAGCACTGGTGCATGCAAACATGAACATTCTTTAGGCTTTTCTTCACCTGTATTGCTAAAGTTGTAGACAGTGGAGCCGTGCAGCCTGTGCTTGGTGGTTTGCTAGTATGACAAACACAGCTATTTTTTTTATCGGTTATTGCTTGCCCTTGTTTCAAGTACCCCATGATAGCTTACATAGAGCTTCTAGGCAGCCTCCTATCCAGGTGTGGTCCAAACTTAATAAACCATTGAACAAAATGTTTTTGAAACCTGAAGGCAGAATGACCTTACTGGGTATTGCTTTGTAACAAATTGATGGGTCTATGGACCGTAATAAAGATAAACCAAATTATTCCATGTTTTAAGACCATTTAACGGTCTATAAAGTGTACAATGGGACCCAGGTGGCGCTGTGGTTAAACCACTGAGCCTAGGGCTTGCTGATCAGAAGGTCGGCGGTTCGAATCCCTGTGACGGGGTGAGCTCCCGTTGCTTGGTCCCAGCTCCTGCCAACCTAGCAGTTCAAAAGCATGTCAAAATGCAAGTAGATAAATAGGAACCGCTACAGCGGGAAGGTAAATGGCGTTTCCATGTGCTGCTCTGGTTTGCCAGAAGCGGCTTTGTCATGCTGGCCACATGACCTGGAAGCTATACGCCGGCTCCCTCGGCCAATAATGCGAGATGAGCGCGCAACCCCAGAGTCGGTCACGACTGGACCTAATGGTCAGGGGTCCCTTTACCTTTACCTAAAGTGTACAATTAGTTGACAAGGGAAGATTCCATAGTTCACTGAAAGAGCCCATGAATTAAATCCCCAGCATCTACAGGATGAAATAATAGGCAATGTAGGACCTCTTCCTGATGCCCTAAAAAGTTGTTTCCAGTTGGCCAATACTAGTCTACACAGATAAATTGTCAGACCTGATGTATGGCTGTTTACTACTTTCATATGTACAGTTTACTGCATTCTTATGGACAGTTCTCATCCTAGGCATTACAATTGAATTTTAAATGCCAAAGCTATAAAACTGTATATAGCTTTTGACAGCTGCCCTCATACACTGTTCTGTGGAATTCTGGACTGCAAAAAGCCTTGTTGTATGACACCAGTACATGAAAACATGCCCAGAGTGTGACATTTGGCAGCTTAGCATGTAGATATTACAACACAAGTCAGGGCTTTGCATCTGCTAGCTGTGACAGTGACCATTTTGACACACATTAACCCTTGGCAAAGTTAATTGAGAGGTGTAGAGAAAAAGTAGCTGGATTCTCATCATTGCATGATAAAGACCCCTCAGCAACCCGATTACATGACAATAAGCTTTCCTTGTATTTCCATATACTACTTGCGCATATTAAAACAACTATCTGTCACTGAGGACACAAATGCAGACTGGCAGATTCAAAGGCTGAGATGTGATGATTTAAATTAAACAGTGGAAAAAAACTTTGTTGTATGAATTTGCTCAGATCTCTTCTCTGGCCATTGGACTTAGATTTCACTTATGGTTGAGAATGCTAACTTCATTTGAGTTTGTAATATTTTATTTATTTTTATAACTCATGTTCTACAGTTTTTAAAATAGCAGTTGCTCCCCATCATTATAGCTGCAAGCATAAAGTCAAGAAGTAAAGACAACGCAGGTCTTTCAGTGGTTTGGCCAATAAGTGCACTTATTTTTTTAATATTTTTTTTACTGGCATTATACAATTAATTAAATAGCTTTAAAAATATTAGGCCATAGTTCACCAGGAGCCATTACTCAGTGAACCCCCTTGTGCTATTGTTTTTGCAGAGAACATTAGAATATGCGGACCTTGGTCAGATCCAATTCTTACATTATTTTAAACTGATTTTTGGTGCTTGTTTGTTTGTGTCTATACTCCCTTCACCATACAGTCACAGGGCAGTATACAACATACTAAAACTGAACTGACTCTGCCTACCCAAGATGTATGAAATACTTCCTGTTTTCAGCTGAGCCTTGTTGAAGCAGCAAAGTCTTCTTGAGCTTTGGCATATTCCTATATCTCTGGTTATTATTTGGTCCCGACTTCTGGGTTGCTCCAGAAGCCAGGTAATCTTACCCCCCCCCCCTTCTCTTTATATACACCTTCTGATTTGCCTTCTGGCTTTTCTCTCATGGCTCCTGGGTCATCTCCAGGGCCATCTCGAGCAGGTCGGGCGCCCTGGCGCTGAGGCGCGGAGATCGCTCCGACGCCCCCGCCCTCACAGTGCGCAGCACAGCCTCCGCGCGGCTTTGCCGTGCAGCGCCCCCTGTCGGCCCAGCACCCTGGCGCCCCACGCCACCGGGACTGCACCTAGGGGCCTGGTCATCTCAAACTTGAGGAGGCGGTCTGCAGAGTCGGCGCCCAGCAGCGCTGCACTGGATCGAGGAGGCGGCCTGCCAAGTCAGCACCCAGCAGCGCCGCGTGGAGTGCTCCGAGCCTCCGGGAGCGTTGCTGCTGCTGGCTCCCGGAGGTTCAGAGTGTTCTGCACGGCACTGCTGGGCACCAACCCTACAGGCCGCCTCCTTGATCCGGCACGGCGCTGCTTGATGCCGACCCAGCAGGACGCCTCCTCGATCCGGCACTTTGTGCGGCGCTGCTGGGCACCGACCCGGCAGGTCGCCTCCTTGATCCAGTGCTCCGCACAGTGCTGCTGGGTGCCGACCTGGCACACTGCCTCCTCAATCCGCCGCTCCGTGCGGCGCTGCTGGGCGCCGACCCAGTACGCCGCCTCTGGGATCCAGCAGCAGCAACGTGGCAGGAGGAGGCCTGCCGCGCGTCCCAAGCCTGTGAGGTACTTACGGTAATAAAAAAAATAAGACATCCCCCGAAAATAAGCCATAGGCTTATTCTTGAGTAAAATTAATATAAGATTGTGCCTGAAAATAGGGGAAACACGGTAAGCAGGGGGACAATATACAGCCTTGTCTTACTCCTTTCCCAATTTTGAACCAATCAGTTGTTCCCTATCCAGTTCTAACTGTAGCTTCTTGTCTCACATAGAGATTTCTCAGGAGACAGATGAGGTGATCAGGCACTCCCATTTCTTTAAGAACTTGCCATAGTTTGCTGTGGTCGACACAGTCAAAGGCTTTTGCATAGTCAATGAAGCAGAAGTAGATGTTTTTCTGGAACTCTCTAGCTTTCTCCATAATGCTAGAAAACAGCAAACAAACAAAAAACAAACAAACAACCAACAACAGCAAACTAACAAATAATAGGAAATTTCAGAACCAGTAGGCAGTTTTAAAATAGTCCATTATTGCAAGAGAAATGTTCCTGAGGGGAGCCTTCAAGTGAAGAATATGAAGCATTATGCTCTGAAGAAAAATGCAATAAAAGTTGAAAGAAGGCTGGCAAACTAAATGCACTGTCAGTACAACAAACTATAAAGAGTCAATGGGTGTTATTTCCCCACAAATATACTTATTATTTTAGACTTAGGCCTCCATCTTCACTACACATTTAAACCAGTGTCATGTCACTTTAAACAATCATGGTTCCCACCCCATCCCCAAAATTATGTAGTATTGTTGGAGACCTGTTTTGCACTCACAGTTTATGGTGGCTTAACAATAAATCTCTATTTCCAGGGGTCTCTGGGAATTGGAGTTCTGAGAGGGAAATCAGGGTCTCATCACAACTTTCATCACATCTAACAAAGAATAGTTCCACAGTTCTTTGGCAGAAGTCATGACTGTTTAAATTGGTATAATACTACTTTAAAAGCACAGTGAAGAAGGGACCCTAATTGTTCCTGGGAATTTTGGAACAAGAGCCAGCCAATTCACACTGCCAACTATATTGGCCTCTTTCTTATATGACTTTCTAACTGCAGCTGCTCTTACAAGCTGCTATGTTCAAGGAGAACTGAAGGAGGAGGAAATGAAACATCATTTCTAGTAGTTAGAAGTGTCAAAAGACTGCATTTGTGTTGCTGTTCTAATGACCAAAGCAGCCTGAAAACAGAGCAATATCGTCTTGTGACACTCAGCTTTTCCTCTGCTTTGCTCTAATGTGTTTCCTCTTTCCATTATTTTCTGGGTACATCAAGTAATTAGTCTTGCTGAGTTTCATAGCATTTACAGAGTTGCAGTTATAAAATAAATATGAAGCTGAAGCAATTGCTAATCAGAAATATATAACTGATTTTAAAAGTAAGATTTAAATTATTTGGAGTGAACTACTTCACTACAAGTCTTATTTATTAATCACATTAATGTATTAAGTTTAGTCCAAAGAACTTGGTGCAGCAGCAGCAGTAGCAGCTGAATTATATCCTTTTTTATCTTCCCAATGCCCCTGTGCAGGGTTGATAATGTCATTGGCCAGTGAGCTTTACAGGGTTGCCATATGTCTGGAATTTCCTGGACATACCTGGAATACTGCAGTCAGAAGCAGCGTCTGGACAGAAATTGGGGGGGGGGGGTGATGTCCAGGAAAATCTGGACATATGGCAGCCCATGGCAGCAGTGCCGTTTGTGGCGATTTACCTTAAAACAGGGTCTGCTGTTCAAAGGAGGGGGAAATCTCACAGAGTTTTCACAATTCTTCATTTCTTTGGGTAGGAAATAGCTAAAGAAATTAGAAGTTTGGGTAAAGTCAGGTGCCTCTAACAATATCAGAAAAAGTAAAATAAAAAAAATTCCTTCAGTAGCACCTTAAAGACCAACTAAGTTTTTATTTTGGTATGAGCTTTCGTGTGCATGCACACCTCTTCAGGAATTTTTTTATTTTGCTTCGACTCAGACCAACACGGCTACCTACCTGTAACTAGAAAAAGTAAAGTTGGCAAGGTAGGGTTGTTTTTCTTCTTCAAGTGTGAGATTAACACTGAGCTATAGCAATCTTAAAAACAGAGAAATAGAGCATCCTTATTTACACACGGAATTACTCAAGTGGAGGCAATGGTATTAAAAAGAAGTATCTTAGGAGACTTAATAAAAGCAGTATTTACTTGGCATATAGGAACCAATTTTACATTTGTTTGTTGTTCTGCTGCAGATTATTTGATAAGGCCATGGGAATAGATGAGAAATCTAAGCGTACAAAACATCCCACTCTTCCAGTGTGAATTGTCTTTCGTTATTGCAAAGTTGTCTGGAAACACATTGTTCCCCCAGCCATCCGCCTTGTCTGTCCCCAAAACTGGATGAAGACTGACCTGTCTCACTCACATATCTTGATACCCTGGTGTAATCTTCAGCCTGGAGGTAAAGATGTGCAACCTCTGCGCATTAAGAATGTAAAAAGTACCATCGCAGATGTTGCAGAAAGAAAAGCATGTTCTGCATGGGAATAGGGAGAAACACACATAATTAAGACGTGGCCAAAGAGTCACATTCCAAAATCCCTGTAGTTTATGAGGAAGAAACTTCAGAAGTTGTCAGGCTCAATCTCTGGTGTGGAGCACCTCTGCTTGAGACCCCAAAGAGCTGCTGCCAATCAGGCTAGAGACAATACTAGGTTAGATGGACCAATAGACTGTCCTAATCTGTAAGGCAGTTTCCTGTGAGGTAAATGCCATCATATTCTGATTGTGGGCTTGCCAGAGCCCTTCGGTTGGCCACTGCAGGAAGGACAATGCTGGACTAGATAGGCCTTGTGACTATTCTTAAACTGAATGAATGAGCCTCAAATGATCACCTTCATATGTGAATGTTATATAGAACATTTAAGCATGTTGAAGAAATACCTTGCCACATAAGGGCATGTTAGAGGATCACTGTGAGGACTAGGCTTTTTGTGTGACAGTGCTCACCAGTATGGAGTTCTGGCTCCTCTTCTTCTTTTTTTTTTTTTTTTTGCTGTCCATGGCAGTCATTTTGTCCTGGCACTCATGACACTTTTATCAGTATATGAGGAAGAGTGGTGTTATACATCAGGGATGTGTATACTTGTGAAGAGATCCAGGATTTAAAACTTCAAAGCTAAATTGAGAGTATCTGGGTCAAAATTAAGGGAGAGAAAAATAACAGTGATCTCATTGTGGGAGTTTACTATAGATCCCCAAGCCAAACTGAGGACACAGATGGCCAACCATTCAAAAGGAAGTGAGAAAGTAGTAATGGAGGATTTCAACTATCCTGATATTTGTTGGATGTCAAACTCAGTCAAGAGCATAAGGTCGAACAGATTCCTCACTGGCCTTGGAGAAGAGATGGTTAAGGGGTGATATGATAGCCATATTCAAATACATAAAAGGATGTCATATAGAGGAGGGAGAAAGGTTGTTTTCTGCTGCTCCAGAGAAGCAGACATGGAGCAATGGATTCAAACTACAAGAAAGAAGATTCCACCTAAACATTAAGAAGAACTTCCTGACAGTAAGAGCTGTTCGACAGTGAAATTTGCTGCCAAGGAGTGTGGTGGAGTCTCCTTCTTTGGACGTCTTTAAGCGGAGGCTAGACAGCTATCTGTCAGTAATGCTTTGATGGTGTTTCCTGCTTGGCAGGGGGTTGGACTGGATGGCCCTTGTAGTCTCTTCCAACTCTATGATTCTGTGATTCTATGACTTCATTGATGGAAATAACTGTGTTGTGATCTCTCCCTATTATATGGGATTGGCCACTGGAGAGCAGTCAGAAGGACGGCCCTCCCCCCCCCCCGACGCCTGAATTGAGGTGCACGGCACCCCGTAGGGCGAGAGGGCGGCACTTTGGGGTTCCCAAGCTGTTATGTTGGGCGCAAAACAGGAAGAAGCCATTGCGAGGTTCTGACTCGGACTAAGCAGACATGTTTTCCAGACTCTTTGCACTGTAAATAATATGCACAATAAAAACACCTTAAAGACAAGGAGGTGTGGAGCGTCGTTACTCAAGAGTAGGCACAAGAACCTCTGACAGAGGTCATCTTAACTCTTTTAAGTTTTACAGGAGCAAAAATGCCACTGGCAGATACTCATGAAATGCTTTTAGGTCATAATAGAATTTTTTTTTTCAAATAAGGGTGCAGAGAAACATTCTTTCCCCAACTATTTGCTATTTATACCAGGGACAAAAGAAAACCAAGTGTGTTTTGGAATAGGGGAGGAGTTTTTAACTTGATGATTTTAAGCAGAACCACCTGATGAGATTGTGTCAGTTCAATATAAGAAGTGCAGAACATAAGAGGAGTAAAGGGAAATTTAAACTTGATTGCTATTATCCTTTTCTGAAAGCGACATGCTAAGTTGTAAATTGCTTCTTTGAGTATGGCCCACCAGGTTACAGAGGGAGATCGATGCACTGCCAATTAGCTTGGGTCTCTAATGGCGATAGGAATTTCTTCTCTTGTATTGGCAAACAGTAAGTTCATGTTTAACATTCTGGATTTGGTATAAAGCCAGCAGTAATGAGTGGGAGTAATGGGTTCTGATAGAAATGTGTGTTAGATCTATTTAGATTTATCATATAAAGTACACTTCAGTTCTTTAAACCATACATAAAACCCAGGGGGAGTTTTGAAGAAAAGAACAGTAAAAGTGATGCATAACTGATAGTGTTCTCTTGAGGTTTTGAAAAACATCTGAAACCCTCCGTTTGTAGATTATAAATTATAATAAAAAATATGGACTTCTGGACTTCTCCGCGACCCTTCCCCTCTGCAGGGAGGTGGGACCAATTTGGATGGTCCGCCCCCGCCACTTAATGGATCCAAATGGTTTCCAGAGAGTGGTAGGGGATGCTTTATCCCATGTTGATGACCTTTCAGCCGATTCCCTGGTGGCCTGCTAGAATGTGGAGTTAACCAGGGCTATTGAGTGTCTGGCTCCGAAGCGCCCTCTCCGATTGCATGGAGCCTGGACAGCCCCGTGGTTTTCCACGGATCTGAGGGCAATGAAACAATCGCTGAGACGGCTAGCGCGCCGGTGGCGGATAACTCATTCTGAAGCTGACCGGACACAGGTTAGAGCCTACCAAGTGGCGGTAGCAACGGCGAAGAAGACTTTCTTCATCGCCTCTATTGCATCTGCAGAAAACAGCAGCAGGAGACTCTTTCAGGTGGTTCACAATTTAGCGGAACCACCTGCTCCATTGGGGCCCAGTACGGGCAACATTATCTCCTTCAATGATTTGGCAAAGTTTTTTTGCAGATAAAGTCGGGAAGAGGTAGACTCCACCGTGGGAGCAGGGCCGGAGCGAGGGAGTGCTAGTGTCCTGTCTAGTCAAGTTGTGTGGGATCAATTTCAATCTGTTACCTCCGAGGATGTGGACAGGCTGCTTGGACAAGTGAAACCAACCACCTGTCTCCTTGATCCTTGCCCATCCTGGCTTATAAAAGCTAGCTGGGAAGGGCTGGGCGATGGACTTTGCGGGGTGAGATTAAATGAGCCCCACATCCCATGTTTTATGTGTTGTATTCAGCTGTTTACGTTGAAATTCACTACAAGCTGAGTTAATGGTTAATAGACTTTGCTTCTGATGAGGCCTGACAACCTGCACAAAATGGTAACAAACTTCTCCAGCCAGCCCATGCCTAAGGGCTCATCCACACCGCTGTTAGCCCTTCCGCATTTCCCTGGGCAAAACCTGCGGTTGACCACAGAATTGGACCAAACGGCAAATGGACTTTCTGTAGCTTGTTATTTGTTCTGATTCAGTGGTAGAAGCATGTTTCCCCGAAAGCTGTGGGGCAAACACAAAACCGCTCAGGCCTGTGCTTTTTAACCATGGTACAAGCAGAAGTGTGAATGAGCCCTGAGTCAGGTCTCCAAGAGCTAGCCCTCTGAGTTGAAGCTGTTTCTCTAAAATGGATCAGGTGCCAGATATTCAGGGGGACACACCTAAATATGGAAATCCTGCAAATTATGCCATCTTAAGTTAAAGTGGCATAAAGTATGCCAGATCCAAACTTTGTTCAGGCTGGTGCCTGAGCCTGTGCTTAAGCCTGGCAGAGAGGGGGGGGGTTCATTTAAAATAGAGTTTTAGTTACACAACCCTTTTTTGCCAGTTTAATTTATGTCAGGTTATCAGGGAAATTATGTCAGGTTATGCAGAATGAGTTTAGGATTCAGCCGATGTCCTCCCTGGTCATGCCCATACCATGCCCCCAGAACACCTATTTTTTCAGGGCTTTTGCCAACTTAAGATCTGCTGGGTTCAGTTGGCTGGGTCTCAGCTAAACTGGGATGAGACAGATGTGGTGGTGTGTCACTGGCAGAGGTGGGATGAGATAGGCAGGCTAGTGTAGCCAGCTAGAGATCTGCTGGGTCCGATTCATGCTCATCCTGGTGGACCTAGCCTTGGGATTGCCTCCATTGTTGATAATTAACTTAATTAAGTTTTTTAATTGATTGATTGATTGATTACGACTTTAAAACAGGGATAAATGGCTCCTGAATGAGAACTGGTGGTTCTCCCAACAAGAAAGTAGCCTGAAACATGTCCTCATCAGAATCCTCTGCTGTGCCTTGTGAGATCCCTGCACTGCGAGTCATCACACCAGCATGCTATGGCTGGTATTTAAGACCAGACCAAATGGGGAAATTAATGGTCATATTTTTTAAGTTCAGAAAATGCAGAATTAACTTCGGTGTTAATGGCTTTGTAGTGTCCTTTTTATTATTATTATAGGGTTCAACAAAAAATAACTCCATTTTTTCCCTCCTGCACAGACTAATGAGATTGTCTACTACAATGCAAAGGATGACCTGAATGAAGTAAGTAACATTTATGAATATATAAGCACATGTTTCTTCAAGTCCCCCAAAGGCAGTAGATTTTCACTATAGTTTCTCTTTCCCCACAATCCACCCCATATTTAGGTTCCCTTTATGGTGGGAAATGGCTGAAAGTGTACACTTGTTTAAGTACCAACTCATGTAGGTTAAGGTAGTGCAGTTGAGTCTGGATTTTATCTTTCTGGGATATCATTTGTTCTGCTCAGGGCTACACACACTGGAGTTTATGAGCATATGTCCTCTTAAAATGTAAAACCCCAATGTGGCTATCCAATAGCCTTGAGTTAGGCATGTTAAATGGGAAGGGAGGGAGCACGTGGTCCCATGGCCCTATTTAGGAGGACCTTATCTTCCAAAACTACGGGACTGTAAATTACCATGAGTGCACGGTCAGTGCTTTTGCTTGTTTGAACCTTTAGTCTGTTTAGAATTTGACTTTGAAATCCTGACAATACTTGGATGAAAGGGGAAGTTATTTTCTACGTCAAATAACACAGCTTGCTATTTTAAAATAAACATTGTAGTGCAATCTATAAACTAATACAGAGTTTCTTTAAATGCATTAATCAGATAGATCAACATGCTTCATTTGCACCTAGCAATAAAATGTGATTTACGATTGATGGCCTGACTGTTACACTTGACACTGTTGCTGCAAGATAATTAAAGAGAGTACATTGATCTTGTCAAACAAATGTATCCGAGTTGCATAAATGGAATATGGAAATTTAGATAAGATGAAGGTGCAGGATTCGTTTACGGTGAATTTAAAAAGTATCCATAGTCAGCCATTTAATTAACAGTTGAGCAACTTTTTTGCTTCTAGTTCAGCAGTTTTCAACTTTGAGTTATGGAAGAAACTACCTTGTGGAATTTCTCTTTCGTAATGGGCCCGTCTGTTTGTTTTCCCAGATTAACTGTCAAGCCATTGGATTCTGTCCACTCATAGCAAGGAATCTAGTTAGGTTTTTTTTGATTATGAGTAATGAGACTGTGTGCTAGAAATGCCACATCAGTGCAATGAACATAGATAGCTCTCCTTTGATGGTCCACTGAGCCCAGTCCCATGCAGTTGGACTAAGAGGTCTTTCCCAGCTCTGGTGCTTGAACTATTTTAACTAGTGATTTCAATAACTGAATTTGGAACTCTTCCATTGAACTTTAGGCCATTATAATAGTCAAATGAGATACAATACTAAAATATATTGTGTCCGAGTGGGAACTTACGTAGTAGGCAAGCAGCAACATCTGTCAACATCTGTCAGTACTACTGAATAATCTCCTAACTCACTTGGGAGGGTGGGGGAGGATGTGTGGAAGGAAAGAGGTGGGGAGAAATGCAGCATTACTTTTGACTACACTGATTGAAATCCAAGTAGACCTGCACCTAGGTTTTTGGAAAGTTTAAGTGCTTGAGTATGGGAGTTCTAGTGGTAGTGGTATGCAATCATTTTGGCAAATGCAATAGTGAGCTGAATAAGGCCTATTTGCTTCACTTTTTATTTGTCCAACAAATAATGCAGGTAGGAAGGGAGAATAATAGGATCAAAGAATTATAGAGTTGGAAGGTACCCCAAGGGTCATTTAGTCCAACCCCCTGCAATGCTAAAGCATCTATGGCAGATGCCCATCCAACTTCTGCTTTAAAACCTCCAAAGAAGGAGAGCCCACAACCTCCCGGGGAGTCTGTTCCACTGTCCAACTTACTGTCAAAAAGTTCTTCCTGATGTTTCTTGTAACTTGAAGCCATTGGTTTAGGTCTGACCCTCCAGAGCAGGAAAAAGCAAGCTTGCACCATTTCCCATGTTTTGGAGACCATTTTGTGGCCTCCAGGGGTGGATGGGCCTGTCTCCAGCAGTGCCACCTGTAGCAACTCTGGCTGGCATTATTGTCCCCAGAATGTCCCAGTACAAAATTCATTCAATCATGCAGCCTTTATTGGCATAATTCAATGCAGCATCATTTCAAGGGGATGTGGGGGTGGCCAGTACAATACTTGTAGGCCTTGTACAGTAGCTTCCATTTCTCACCCTCAACGCCGCAGCCCATGGTGGCATTATGAAAGGGAGAATTAAAGGAGAAAATAATAATACAGAAAAGCACTGAAATGTAACAGGTGCAGAGAAAATGAGGCAAACTAGGCACACAAGTGAATGGAATCACGTTGCATTTGAAGGAAGCTGAAAATTGTTGCCGTGATTACTCATTCACACATTCAAAGAAATAAGATGAAGTTGTGGTCATTGAACATGCATTTGTGAACCTGGTGTTGTACTACAGATACCTACATTTCTGATATGACATCTAAAGTGGGAGCCGCACTTCTTGCTCATGTTGTGATTCATGAGCCCACAGAACATCTGGAGCACTTTGCTTCCTTACTGGGGGGAAAAAACATTGGAAGTGGGAAATGAGCAAATCTACAGTATGTGTCTCTCTAGGAACTCCCACGATGGTCAGGCCCTTGCTCCTGTACCAAGAGATGGTGCTATTCGAAAGGGTATGATAACAAAAAAACAATAACCGTGGAGCTATAGACTTTTTAAAACAAATATTTATTTTACTCTAGCAAATGGTAACCTGTGGTTTACATATATTAACAAAGTGTCAAGAAATAGCAGTCTTCCTCTAAGCTTATGGGCTGAGATGCTTGAGAGCCTATTTTGCCTCCAACATGTAGTGTTGTTCTAGCAACTGTTGCAATGGACCCTAACTGTTGACACCTAAAGGGTCAAAAACACCACCAAGGATCATTAGTGTTTTACTTTCTGAGCAGCTGTCAGTCAGGAAGCAGAAACCTGGTCAATAAATAAATTACATAGTGTTACAAGCAATAGTGTGAAATGAAATGCCATCAAAATTACTACAGTATTTTAAACTCTCTGTGGCTTTTCAGGGCCTGAAATATTTAAAACCCTAGGGCTATTGTGAGTTGTTTCTTCTGTAGTTCTCTAGGTTTTTGGTTTTGGTTTTTTTAGAAAAAGAAAATTCAATAATATTCAAGTCTCGTGGACTTGCTGCAGATCCTGCTTGGTTTGTCTCATTTGCTCTTCCTGCCTTTATGCTAACAGAGATATCTCAAACTTTTAACAAACACAGAGGCGCAGCACTTTTCATCTAAACGACCTGGCCTTTTGTCCCCTGCTAACTAAGCAAGCCAAATAAATAGTATATATAAGAATTGTTTGCTAGATTGAATCAGGAAAACAAGTTCAGTTGTAGTTGTCTAGAAGCAGGCCTAGCCTTGCCATTAAAGGTAAAGGGACCCCTGACCATTAGGTCCAGTCATGACCGACTCTGGGGTTGCGGCGCTCATCTTGCTTTACTGGCTGAGGAAGCTGGCGTACAGCTTCCAGGTCATGTGGCCAGCATGACTAAGCTGCTTCTGGCGAACCAGAGCAGCACACGGAAATGCCGTTTACCTTCCTGCTGTAGTGGTACCTATTTATCTACTTGCACTTTGACGTGCTTTCAAACTTCTAGATTGGCAGGAGCTGGGACTGAGCAATGGGAGCTCACCCCATTATTTATTTAATCCTAAACTCCTCTGGGTGTGGATGACGTCAAGCGATACTCCATTCAGAGCACCTCCGCACTCAGAAATAAAACTTACAGTGAGGCCTTTTCTGTGGTGGTGCCCTCACTGCTTCATATTCTTCCCAGATATGTTTGTATAGCCAAGGCCCTGGTTTTGTTTAGGAAGTGGCTTTGCTTTTGTTGTTCTTAGTAAATGTTTCTAACTTTTTCTTAAGTGAGGGCCTTTATGGCTGATTCAAATATTATACATTGCCCCAATTCCTATAGACAGACCATTTGTGTGTGTGCACCTTTCAGCCTGTCAAGAACTGCTCTTTCAGGCGAGTGTCCCTTAGACTTCTCCTGTACCTTCAGCTCTCCTCTTTCACTGTAGTAATGCTCTGATCATGAAATGAATGTGCAGAAAGTATTTGTTTGTTTGTTTGTTTGTTGCCTTTATACTCCTCTTTTCTGCCAAGTGCCTTTAGCAGTGGAGCTAGTGGTGTGAGCTCCTTGGCCTGAGCTTTTTCGTTTTTGCCTTCCCTCAGGGCACACAGAACTTAAGTAGGTCCAGGGAAGCTGGTGCGGTGGTGAGGAAGCTGCCCTAATCGTTATTTCAGGCTGTTGGCTCTGTGCTCCCAAATTTCTGCTCTCACTATCCTGAGAACATCCTGAGCTGCTTTCTTTCCAAGTCCCGGTTTGGAAATTAATAAGGTGCCATTCATTTCAGGTGGCATTCAGCCTTCCTAGATATTGACTTGGAAGAGAAAGGCTGTCCCTGAATCAGGATCCTTCCCTTTAACTTTGAACCCTCTTACTAAGTTTTCCAATGGCCCTCTCTCGCAGGCAGTCCTGTGTCATTCTTTGAGAATTATGCTTTTAGGCAAAGCATCTCCATAGTGTAGCATAAAGGAGATATATATACTTTGTTTTCTAACACGTTGATGAGCATATATTGATGCTGCACAATATGCTTGACTGGTGTTCTCAACACCAGGGATGTTCTTGTCTGTTTGACATATGGCTGTCTGCATAATTTACTTCCGTTGGCAAATGTAAGAGCCAGCCCTGCTGTGCCGCTGTTCAGTCTCCCTACGGAAAAGTTACAGCCTTCTTTAGCTACCCAAAATTGCCTATCCTCTCTTACCTGGTTTACTGTCCCTCTCTGTCTCGTGTTTCATAACCCTTTTCCTTCTACTCTGTTTATTGTCGCCTCCGACTCTGAGATTAAGAGTCTCATGCTTTACCAAATGAGCTATCCAGTTACACATTTGTATACAATTTTTCCCAATGCACACAATAGTTCAAAACAAATTTCCCCAAATATAATGCTGTTTTGTGCACACTTTACCTAAGTATGTGCACTTCGGTACACTTTACTTGACTGGAGAGCTACATTGCAAAACCCAGAGAACTGTGAATTTCAAAGGCTATCTGTGCTTTAGTTCTTGTGTTGTTTCAGAAAGTGCAGACTGTGGTGGTTTGCCTGTAAATGTGGCCTGAACTTTCTCCACCATCTCTGCTCTGAACTTGCGAGTATGCCAAAGGAAAGATGCTTGCAAGTTGCATCCACTTGGTAATGGAGAAGAAGTGATTTGTCAACACCCACCATTTGACGTTGTCCTAGGCCAAACCCACTCAGTACCAACATGCACACAGAATCCAGTTGCTCCATTGAATTGCAGCCAGGCTGGGTTTAACTTTCCTCGTTCAAAAATTAATGAATAAGTCTTGCCCTGAAGACAGACTGACGCATAGATCAGGGACTCCTGACTTTACTGCTGTCTTCTGTTTTTCACACACACACCTACACACCCCTTAGCCACATGCTCACATCACACCAGGGAGCACACTGCTACATTTTGTTGCAGGGCCCCAGTTGTTTTAAATAATAGCTAACCCTGCCCTGTGGCAAACTGCTAACTAGCTCTGTGAAGGCCATAAATCCTGTGGGGCATAAGCTACACAGCCTGCCTTATATTTAAATAACAATATCCAGGCTCACCAGTGCCGGATTAATAGTAAGTGTGCAGATTTTGTATGCGCATGGCCTCATTATTTTGTGCTTTATCTCCAGGTGGCCATTTTTAAAGGCTTTCCTTAATGTTCATCTGTCTCAACAGGAGACACTCAAACCTACTGTTTTTGTTATTTGTTGTTGTCCTTCTAAAAAAATCTACTGCAGGCTGTGTTAGGGTTTTTTGGGGTGGGTGTCTCATATTGTCCTATAATAAGGAGTGGATTGATGTCATTCTCAATTGCTGTACTCACTGTACTGCTTGTTATGTGATAGCTTATGGCAGTGATAGCCTGAACATTCAGGAACATACTACTGAATTCCTAATATAACTTAATCACCCTTTTTGTGCCTGCCTTTTGCAGCTGGCAAAGAGTGGGGAGTGATCCCATGTTCTTGTTGTTTAGTCGTTTAGTTGTGTCCGACTCTTCGTGACCCCACGGACCAGAGCATGCCAGGCACTCCTGTCTTCCACTGCCTCCCACAGTTTGGTCAAACTCATGTTTGTAGCTTCGAGAACACTGTCCAACCATCTCGTCCTCTGTCATCCCCTTCTCCTAGTGCCCTCAATCTTTCCCAACATCAGGGTCTTTTCCAGGGAGTCTTCTCTTCTCATGAGGTGGACAAAGTATTGGAGCCTCAGCTTCAGGATCTGTCCTTCCAGTGAGCACTCAGGGCTAATTTCCTTCAGAATGGATAGTGATCCCCTTATTTCTACTTGTGACTTTATTATTCCTTTCTGTGAAAGGTGCAATATCCTGAAAGGCTTGGGGCAGATTCCCCCCCCCCCAACGTTCACAGCCACCTTTAATTGACAATAAGGACATGAACTGTAGAGGAGGAGTAACAGTGCAACAAAAATATGCTTCTACTGGTCTTTCAATTCCTTTAGTCTTCTGATGGCAGATTTCACCATCCCCGCTGAAGTAGTGTTGTATGTCCAGGCGCCACCAGCTACTGTTTTCATACAAGAGCCACAATGCCAGATACCCACAGCTTTCCTCTTCATTTTGGTCTTGCCACAGAAGGAGCAAGTATATTTAGCCTGTTGGCTAATTTCAATCTTCTTCACCATTTTCCTCAGGGAAGCTTCATATCGGGTACCATATTTACCCACAATCCCAACCTTCTTGGTTCATTTGGCCATCTCGTTACCGCTGCAGGCTGCAGAGCCTTGGGGCAGATTTTTAAAATATCTGTGGCTTGCCTGATTTACTTCCAGGGGGCCATGTCATGTCTGCTGTCTACCATGTTGCTCCTTTTTATTTACCATTTAGCTTAAGTTCACTCCCTCCCTACCCCCCCAACACCCGAACAGCTATTGTTGGCTGAGAGCTTCCAGCATCCCATTTGCTCTTATTCATTAAGGCTTAATTGGGAACAGTCAA
The DNA here is from genome assembly GCF_963506605.1 of Zootoca vivipara. Taxonomy (NCBI): domain Eukaryota; kingdom Metazoa; phylum Chordata; class Lepidosauria; order Squamata; family Lacertidae; genus Zootoca; species Zootoca vivipara. The sequence continues at coordinate 3,680,229 of NC_083285.1, forward strand.
CCACATCTCCTGGCAAGGGCTACATCCCCTAATTGACACAAGTGATTTATTAGAAAAGAGAATTCCCTTCAGAAAGCCCCTGCGCTGGAAAGCAGCCGGGACTGATAGAGCAGTGCTGTTTGCACAGATGTTAATCGTTTGCTAATAGTAAAAGTGATGGCCGTATTGTTCCTTGTTTTTTGTTTTTACTGCAGCACAACGTCTGTGTCTTTGCATGTGGGAAAGCACTCTAGCAATGCAAATCAGAGCTCTAACAATGTGCCAAACATGAGTTGGCAGCTATCATTTTAGAAGTGCCACTACCTGATCCCACCAACCTGGCTCATCAAATTGTCCACTTATCTCATGTGTTAGGGAGAGCACATCAGGCCACATCAGGAACTCTAACATCCCTGGTTATTCTGAGGGTTTTGAAAATAGTATCCATAGCTTAAAAGGCATTTTGGGGCAATTTAAACCTGAATATATTGTAGGCTTTTCCTTTATCCTTTAAAAACCCTTTTCTCTCTCATCATTGACGCCTGAAATGAGTTCTTTGCATCCTGCCTACCACTATCATCACCACTGAGGGATGAAATGGGCAGTGGCAATATGACTCATTTTAGTTTAAAAGTGTTAGAAAGCGAACACGAGAGGACAAGCTTCCATGCCAGCTGACCATCAGAAGAACTAGTATGTATCTTTAAGTGTTGGTGCCTCAGTTTACTTTTCGTCATCTCCCCTCATCATCCATTTTTCCTTTTGTGTCATTTCGTTTAGACTGTAAGCCTGCGAGGAGGATTTATTTTTAAATTTGTATTGGTTTTCCATGAGCTGTTCTGTGAGAGTTTTCTGCTGAAGAACAAGATGTCAACACTTTAAATAAATAAGAAGGTCCCTGCAGGCTCAGACCGTGGATGAATGTAGACCAACATCCTGTTTGCAAAAGTCACTTGTCAGATGTTTCCAGAAGTCCACGTTGGCAGCTGAAATCTTAAACTAGTTATGCAATCAGAAAATCCAGCAGCTTAAAAGAATGAGAGAGTATTTATTTGTTTATTAAATTTATATAACACCCATTCAACAAAGTTCTCTTGACAATTTTAATAAATAAAAAATACAATTTACAGTAAAAACCCTTCAAGCAAAAAACAAAACAGAAAGCAGAAAGCAGAAATCTCAGCAACTAAAAACGGCACAAAGCACCAAGTTCTCATTGAGTGCAGACCCTGAAACATCCATAGATTGTAAGTCAGGGGTCAGCAAACTTTTTCAGCAGGGGGCCGGTCCACTGTCCCTCAGACCTTGTGGGGGGCCGGACTATATTTTGAAAAAAAATATGAACGAATTCCTATGCCCCACAAATAACCCAGAGATGCATTTTAAATAAAAGGACACATTCTACTTATGTAAAAACACCAGGCAGGCCCCACAAATAACCCAGAGATGCATTTTAAATAAAATGACACATTCTACTCATGTAAAAACATGCTGATTCCCAGACCGTCCGCGGGCCGGATTTAGAAGGCATTTGGGCCGCATCTGGCCCCTGGGCCTTAGTTTGGGGACCCCTGTTGTAAGTGAAAGGTCTTGGAGAGTAGGAAGAGCTTCAGCAAATGGCCATAAAGAAGGTGCCAGGCGAGCCTCTCTAAGTAGTGCATTGTAGGAACACCACCAGACCCTCTCACTTCATTTGTTAGAGAAACCTGGAGTACAATTGAAGGGCTGAAGTTTTCCTTGGTCAGTGTGCCAGATCTCATAGTTTCCTTCACTATATTAGAACAGCTGGAGTATCATGTATTTATGCTGGAAAAATAACCTGCACCAATGAACTACCCTCCTATCTTTCAAACTACTTACTAAAACATCAGGTAGCATTATAGCAAGCTTCATTTTTCCTGGCTGAAATTTCAGCTTGCATTTCCCCACAATGCATTTGGGATGCCATCATGAATCACTTCTGAAGAAGTGTGCATGCACACGAAAGCTCATACCAAAATAAAAACTTAGTTGGTCTTTAAGGTGCTACTGAAGGAATTTTTTTTATTTTACTTCGACCCAGACCAACACGGCTACCTACCTGTAATCATGAATCAATGTCACCCCCCTCAAAGAGAAGCAGATGAACTGGCACTGAGTGAATGATTGACACTGGCCACTTGCAAAGCTAGTCTTTACAGTATCATTCACTGAGAAATGAGCATCTTCTGCGCCCATCAAACATGTCACTGAGTGGCGTATACGGTCGTCCCACTTACAGTGAAGCTTGATTTCTAATCAGTGGTTGGTAAATCGGCTGTTACCGGCGAAATTATAAATGATATCAAGGTATGAAGGAGCAGGTGTTTACATCCTAAGCTGTATTTGAATTGCAATGCATGATGACTAAACCGACCATCGTGCCCTAATCCCATTATTCAAATCTATGCATGAATATGTATCTTTGCCCAAGAACTCTTCTTCTCCTGAGCAAAAAACAAAAAACAAAAAAACCCTTAATTTTCAGTCTTAAGGATAACACCACTTGTATCCTACAAAGATTTAAGGGGTTTATAAATTATAATACAAAGAATCCTTACTTGAAGGCAAGCCTGTATTAGTTTGGTCCCAGAAGCGTTCCCTTTGAAGGCTGTGTTTATGCCATGCTAAAAATCAACATTCAACCCTGAAGCTAGTGATTCATCATTTTAATAGAATACATCTTCCCTTTGAGAGCACTCTCATTTATATCAAAAAAACTTGAGTGGAAGTGGCAAGAAGCAGTACACTGTAATTGTTTCTCTGGTAAATTAATTTAACTGAAATTGTGTTTCATTGTGGTGCTTTCAGTGAAGGGTTTTTTTTAGAAGAAATAGGCTTTTTCATTCTCTTTCTTCCCTGCACTAGAACGTAGGGTCCATGGACCCTTTCCTCAGTCCTAGGCTATGGTCCCAAACCTTTCAACTGCCTGCTAGCAATGACACAGGTAGCATCTTTTGTCCTTTCTAGTCCATCATCTTTGGACTAGAATGCCAGTATTTTAAACTCTGCTGCAAGAGCATTGCTCTTAGCTCATGTTAAATGGATTTCGGACAAGGGCCACATGCCATTGCTACTGCATGGCTCTTCAGCTCTAGGCAAGTCCTAACTTTGTCAGATTTGGCAAGGTTAAGTGGCACATAATCCAATTAACACAGAATAGCAAGAATAGAATCTCCACCCAAAAGAACAAGGACATAGAAGAACAGGTGCCGGCCATATTAACAGAAGCTCCAGTCTTGAGCCCTGGGTCATTGTGAGCGTTTTGGAGCATTTTCATACACAAGGTTTACATAACCACTGAGCCTTTCTCATGCTACTTATGTGATGAACTCTAGCTAAAATAGGTTCTACGCCAGCATTACAAACTGAAACAAATTTGCCTGCTGCATACAAAGCAAACACTGCAAGAAAACACAGAAGTAGTTCTTGGTAGCTACCTGTCAGAGCTGCAATTTCAGTTCCCTGGATATTGGCCAATCTAGACGTCTTCCAGCAAGACCCGTTTATCAAAATTGGCTTCTGATAGTCATCATGGGTAGATAGTGTGATAAGGCAAGATGGGTGGGATGAGTCTGGGAGAGACACAAAGGTAGCTTAACTCCCGTAGATGGTTACTCAGAAGTACTGCTGAATTCAATCACAGTTCCAGGTAATTTGTGCAGCATTGAATCATTAGTTTACTTCTGAGATCTCTAACATATTCATTCCTTTCTCTTCCGTTAGTTCTTTGGCTTTAAACCTTTCCTGCTGTACTGCTATATCTCATTATATCCTCTACTGTCATAAATAAATCTACAGACAAGGTATCAGTCACATCTCTAGCCAATACACTAGCCTTAATTATGCATTTCTTTTACTGATGTTATTCAAGGCCACTTGAAGTCCTTCCAACTCAGAAGTGAATATTAAGTAACCTGCAGTTTAAATGCAGAAACATTTTTGCCCATGCAGCTATGAAAGGTCAGTTCTGCTATTATGCCTTCCACTTGTCCCTCTGCAAATGGGTTTGCCTTGCCTCTGTTATTGAGAGTTGTAATCCTGGAGTTTCTGCTAATTTTAGGATTTTGTCCATTGTTATACTTTTTCCCATGTAAAAAGGCATTTCGTTTTATGGGGACTGTTTTAATCTGAGTAGTGTCAGTTTTCATTATTTGTTTTAAAATGCGTCTCTTTCAGCAAGTTACGCTTTACTATCTATTCCTTCCAGCAGCACCTTAGATACCAACTAAGTTTGTCATTGGTATGAGCTTTCGTGTGCATGCAGACTTCTTTCAACTCTTACAAAATACTTTACAGAGCTGCCCTTTCAGCAGGAGAGTTGAACCATTCCTTTCATGCTTCGGCTCCGATTGTGACCCTGATAACTTGCTAGGATTGTCTTCAGCTTTAAAGTATTTCTCCCTTTTGCCATACCAACATCTTGCTTTATACTTGAGTTTTAACAGAATCGCTACTTTGTGTTTTTTTTGCGATCTGCAATTTTATTAAAGTAGAAACTGACAAGTCGTAATTAAAAAGTTAATTGGGACCTGCCATCTCATCTGATATCATTACTTTGATCCCACTGCATTGTCACCAGAACCCAAAGCATTGAATATTTTGATTTCTTTTTGTTTATAATGGGGGAAATTATGCAGGGGAGATCATAAAAGATATAACAAATCCTATCTATGACTTAATGTTTTATATATGTTTACATATTTTGTTGGAAGCCACTCAGAGTGCCTGAGGCACCCCCGTCAGATGGATGGAGTATAATGCCAAATTAATGCCAGATTTTCATTTTCAGAGGTGCCTTCAGTATTCTCTAGGCACCTTATTGTATGTAGAAAGCAATGTAGGTCATGCAAAATCAGGTGCCACTGAAAGTTCTGAGTTTTCTTCATTCAGCACCTTTACACTGACTTTTCCCTGAAGATTTCTTTACACTTCACTTGGTGAAAGTTTACCTCTAGTGTGAATTCAAAAGAAACAGGGTTATTTTAAATCTGTATCTTGTATCTTCCAGAATGAGTGGAATTCTAATAAGTGATCTGTCAATAGTATTTACACATGTGACGAATTTGCCCTGTTGTCTAAATAGTTTGGACTCTACTCCATAAAATAATTAAAAGTATAGTGAGATCAGTTAAAATCTCAGCTTCTTACCATGCTATCATTTCCTCTGCTTCTGTAGTTTAGGGCTGAGTGTGAAATCTTGGAGAGTTAGAACTGCACCATGCACTTACTAGAAGGATTATCGGCAGGTTTGTAGGAACAAGATACCCAAAGTGGGGGAACCCCCCAAATAGCCTAGTGGCCATGAAACAGTGACTGACTATTGGGGGGGGGTAGAAAACCTGGTTGAGGGGGATGTAATGGAGAATCACAAAATAAGAACTGGCTGAATAGAAGTACTCCACAGAGCAATAACTTGGTATGTATGCAAGTTGTTAGGCCAATACTAATGAAGTGGCTTCACATATCGTTTAAACAAATTAATCCAGATATATTTCTTAAGGCCTCAATAATGATTTATGTGTACAGTATATACCGTGTTTCTCATATTATAAGTCATGTCTTATATTTATTTTTTTCTCAAAAAACACAACATGGCTTATTTTCAAGGGATGTCTTATTGAGCTGCAGCTCCAGCCAGCTCCCGGGCTTCGCGCGCTGCACGCTAAGGCTCCTGCCGGCTGCCGGGGCTTATCAGGAGCGCGCTTTGAGCTGCGGCTCCAGCCAGCTCCCGGGCTTCGCGCGCTGCCCGCTAAGGCTCCTGCTGGCTGCTGGGGCTTACCGATAGTGCGCTTTGAGCTGCGGCTCCAGCCAGCTCCCGGGCTTCGCGCGCTGCCCGCTAAGGCTCCTGCTGGCTGCTGGGGCTTACCGATAGTGCGCTTTGAGCTGCGGCTCCAGCCAGCTCCCGGGCTTCGCGCGCTGCACGCTAAGGCTCCTGCCGGTTGCCGGGGCTTATCAGGAGCGCGCTTTGAGCTGCGGCTCCAGCCAGCTCCCGGGCTTCGCGTGCTGCGCGCTAAGGCTCCTGCCGGCTGCCGGGGCTTATCAGGAGCGCGCTTTGAGCTGCGGCTCCAGCCAGCTCCCGGGCTTCGCGCGCTGCCCGCTAAGGCTCCTGCCGGCTGCCGGGGCTTTGCTTAGCAGGGTCCCGATCCTTTGTTCTTTGCCCGCCGCGGCTCCTGCCGGCTGCCGGGCTTTGCGCGGCTTGAGCTGCGGGTCTAGTAGGGTCCCGGCGCCGCGCGCTGAGACTCTACCGTAGCCGGGCTTCGCACTGAGGCTCCTGCTGCAGCTCTTGCTGTGCGTGCTGCAGCTCTTGCTGGCTCCCACTCGGACGGAGCTTCACGTGGCAGCGGCATCCAGTTCCGAGGAGGCATCTTCCTTTTCTTCTTACGGTACCGTATTTTGCACAGACCTGCTCCCACCACAACCCGGTACTGCTACGTCTTATTTTCGGGGTATGCCTTATATTTCGCCAGGTCATGAAAATCCTGCCATGCCTTATTTTTTAGGGATGCCTTAAAATATGAGAAACACGGTAAATACTTCTGTCGGGAGATGTGTATTGTTACATAAGTTGGGTGCCATCCCCCCCCTCTCTCTTTTTAAACAAAGTTTATTTCAATTCCTTAAAATATTACATCAGAACAAAAAAGAAAAGAGAAAAAGAGTTAAATACATAAAAATAATCCAGCATCAATAAAGGCAAACAGAAATAGAAAATAGAAACAAAGACATTAATCAAAAAAAGCGAATAATACAATCCAAATAATATATAATACAAATAATAATGCAATAAAGAAAAAAAGAAAAAAAGGAAAGTAATAACCTTGATACAAGGTTTAAATTGGAAAAAATAGAAAAAAAATACTTCCTATTGTTTGCGTACCGCTTTCCTTTACTTAATTTCTTTTATCTTACTTCATCTAAGTTGCTATTTACACATATTCTCTATATTTCCCTGCATATCCTTCAGTCTAAACAAATCACCAAATCGATAATTATCCCTTCTTTCTTCAAATAGTCCTCAACGTATTTCCATTCCTTTTTACAACTTTGTTTGGGGATATTTCTAATTGCTGCTGTCATTTTGGAAAGGGTGCCCTCCACACTCTCTGCAATATCCCAGTGGGTTCTAGGCATTCATCCAGGACCTGTGCTCCTTTGGAGAATTGAGACACGGCAGAGACTGTTGTAGCTTTAAGAAATATGACTTGTTTACCTATTTACACATTCAGTCTGCATGGAGGGAGTCCAGATCTTAAAGCTTGATTGCTTCAAGAGAGGGGCTTGTCTCCCACAGCAGTGCAGCCCTGCAGTCCTACAGGCAGCCTGCCCAAGATGGACCCCAGTTTTTTCTTTCCCCTTCTTCTTCCCAGCACACCTTCCTAAATACTCTCTATTTCTGTCATTTCGAACCCACATCCTCTCACCATGGCAACCTTTGTCTGCCCAGGGTCTCAGATGGGCCCCCAACCCCTTTTGTCATGTTACTACCTCTATTCCAGATGAGGCCTTGGCTTGGAAAGGAATCTTAGCCTGTACTTTCCCACTGACCTCCAATCAAAATCCTTCCATTAATTAATTTATTGGGGGGGGGGTTTCTATCTCTCTACAGTGGTACCCCGGGTTACAAATGCTTCAGGTTAAGCTAACCCAGAAATAGTACCTCAGGTTAAGAACTTTGCTTCAGGATGAGAACAGAAATCGTGCTCCGGCGGCGCGGCAGCAGTGGGAGACCCCATTAGCTCAAGTGGTACCTCAGGTTAAGAACAGTTTCAGGTTAAGAACGGACCTCCGGAACAAATTAAGCTCTTAACCAGAGGTACCACTTTCTATCTACAGTGGTACCTCTACTTACGAATTTAATGTGTTCTGAACGCACATCTGTAAGTAGAAAAAAATTGTAAGTCGAATCCCATAGGAATGCATTGGGAGAAAAAATTCGTAAGTAGAAAAAATCCTATCTAAACCGCATCCAAGATGGCGGACGGAGCTCCATTCGTAAGTAGAAACATTCATAAGTAGAGGTACCACTCTATCTATCTATCTATCTTCTTGCAATAAGAATGAGAAAGGGAGGGGAGGGACAGTGGGTTATTTGGCTTTGTCCTCTAACGTTTGTTATACATTTTTTAAATTATAAAACCTCCATTTTAAAAGGTTTATTTAGATCAGATTGTACATTTATATTTTCAGTGCATATGGTTTCAAAGAAAGAAGGAAAACCAGGGCTTCATGGTTACATAGAGCTCTTTAGCCCAGGCTCATCCGTTCAATTTTGGCACAGCCCTCTCCCCCAGCTCACACTATTTGACCCACGGTGAGGAGTTAGCCTGCCCATTTGCTTACAAAACCAGAGCTCCTTCTGTAGGTTAGCCTTTAAGATGTACCCTGACATCCTTCTGGTTAACTGAACTGAGGGTCATAGGTCTTTAAGGTAATGCCCCAAAATGCAAACTGAAAAGAAATGGATGCTATCTGAAACCCAAGGCAGGGACAAATTGGTCAGGAGATTTATTTCAGAAAAGAGAGAGAAATTTTGCTGACTGTCAGTGGTAGGTAACAATGTAATTCAATAAGCGAAGGCCAAGTTTGAATAGATGGAAAATTAATCTTCAGGCCCTGTCTCCTGTGGGATTTTCCTGTGTGATTATTGATTGCATTTCAGCTCCTACCTCAGGAGAGAAATTGGTTGGAGATAGGTTTTAATTGTATTCAGAGCTGCCTTGGATTACTTTCATTTACAATATATGAGCTTCATTGTTTTGGGTGTGTTGCTTTTTAAAAAATGAAAAGGTTTGTGGAGATATGGAAAATGTAGCAAATATAGTTTAGGCTTTTGGTAAGAATAATAATTTTAGAGCCATTATTGTGTGATAGGTATATTATTGTAAGCATTCTCATGAGGTTTCCTGAAGTCAAAATAATTATTACACCACGTGAGTAATATTTTTTACTGTGTGATTTTAGTGATTTTTATTAACCACATGGTAAAGGTAGAAGCTTATTTCATTTATTGGATGTGTGTACTTCATACAGTTGAGTTGTGCTTATTGTTTTCTGTTACCATTTTTATTGGTTTTATTGTTGCACAAAATAATGTGTTTGTGGCACGGGGAGAGAGGGAGGAGGAGTCTGGGCAGGAACAGCTGGGAGGAGAAGGACAGGAAATGGCAGGAGGAGAAGGGGAGGGGGTGGCGGAAGCAGCCACGGAGTGAAACGGCACGCTGATGCTGAGCCAGAGCCCCAGCACTGCTCCGCCAGCTCGGGAACAGGGGAGGGGGGCTACGCAGGTCCCATCAGCTAGGAAGAGGTGGGAATTGAAACGTAGAATGCAGAGGTGGAGATTAGGGCTCCCTAAGCTTTTATGTTGGGGGGGGGGAAAGCCGCCAAAAGTTACTTCCTGGATCTGAGTCCGACAGTACGGATGGCTGAATGATGTCTACTGCTTTTGTACATCTATATATACAAAAATGTAAAGGGTCCATGTTTGGGACTTTCCACTTTTCTCGGAAACCGCTTGACCGATTGTGTTCAAATTTGGACACAGCGTCCAGTACCAATACGCGAGTGCCAACATAACCTTAGATTCCACACATGCCAAACCTTTGGCAGGTAAAAATGGAATTTTCTAAAAAAACCAACAACAACCATAGTGCCCTCCACTGGACAACAAGGGAACAGACATAATATCCTTTGGTTTTCCATGTGTGCTGGGAAATAGAATGGAGAATCAGCGTCTCCATTGGCTGCAGACAACCGGTGACATCACAAAATTCCATGGCAACCAACTGAAAACAGGCCTTTTGCAGCAACAAGGCCCAACATTGCCCAGCCAACTGACTAGACTGCACCATTGCCCAGCCGGGAGAACTGACTAGGCCGCAACATTGCCCAGCCGGGAGAACTGACTAGGCCACAGGCCACAACCAATTGAATATGTGCCTTTTACAGGCCCTTGCCTTTGGGTAGGATAAAAGATAAGGGGTGGGGTGGGGGGATTTAACAGAACAGGCATGGGTAGGGGAGTCAGGGTTGGGACAGGGCAAAATTTTACAGGACACACATATTAGGGGGGATGATTGTGTTCAAAATGAAGGGGGAATCTGAAGGTGAGGGGACTCTGAAGGGAGGCTCTGAAGATCCATTTAACATAAAAAGGTCCATTTAACACAAAAAGCCACAGCAACGTGTGGCAGGCCAGCTAGTATGTAAATAAAGACTGGAAAATATGTACAGCTCGGAGTAATCAGCACCATTTCTGGCTGAGAGCACCACTACTCTCACTGTTTGATTGTTTGATTGTTTGTTTGTTTGAGAAGTGGATGGAGCAAACTCCATTATATCTCACAAATATATACCACTGATTATCCTAGCTGTAGTTTTAATATACTTAAATATACCTTATTTACAGGTGAGGGAAAGCAACAGGAAAACTATAGGAACTGAAGAAGGACTTGGAAATACTTTTCACTGCCTGTGTTCCAGAGATCTGTGTGTGTGTGTGTGTGTGTGTGCAGTTGCTGATGTGCTGAAGTATCATCAATGCAGACCTCCCAAGTGTCCCTATTTTCCAGGGACAGTCCCGGATTTACAGAAGCCATTCCGGTTTCTGATTTGATCCTGGAATGTCCCGCTTTTCCTTAGGATGTCCCTATTTTCATCAGAGAAATGTTGGAGGGTATGTTAGTGTATAGTGCTTTTCTTCACCATAGTTGACAATGACAAAACCCACTCCCATGCGCAGGTGAGTAGCATTGTGCCACTCCAGAAGCATACACTAAAATGATATTGGAGATGTCAGCTGTCTGAAATATTTGTCAAAAGCACAACCCAGGTTTGCATGCCAATGAAAATCTTTCTGATATTCTGCATCCTAGCAGAATATCAAATTTGCTTACATGCTGCACATTTCAGACAGTGCGATCTAGGTAGGAAGGTAAAGCCCAGCCACAGAAAGAAAGGTCCCATGAATTGTTTTGTGTGTCTTATGAAAGAACAGTGGTGGATACAATGGAGATGTGGATATTATGACAGTGGGTTGTTTAATATTATATTAAGTATATACATACAATGGGTGAAATGGCCCTAAAGCAGGGGTGGGGTTCCTGTGGCCCTCCAGCTGTTTTGGGACTACAAATCCCATCATGTGGCTGGGGCTGATGGGAATCAGAATCCAACAAATATCTAAATCAGGGGTCCTCAAACTTACCCGGCTTTGGGCTGGATGCCCGCCGCGCCGATTGCGTGGTGGGCCGGAGGGTGGGGGAGCGCGTGCGGGGGGGGGCTTGGGAGTGCGCGGCTGTGCATGGCCATGCGCAAACGCTATTTCTGGCACACTCCCGACCTGGAAAGCGCCAGAAATAGCTTGTGCGCAAGCCTCCTCCGACCCGGAAGTGCACCGGAAATGACGCGCGAGCGCACAAGCTATTTCCGTCACTTTTCCAGGTCGGTAGTTGGCAGCCGTGCCGTGCCGGTAAGAGCGGGCAGCGGGGGTCCCCGGGGGCCGCATAAAAGAGCATCGGGGCCGTATGTGGCCCCCGGGCCATAGTCAGGGGACCCCTGATCTAAATGGACCATATGTTCCCCATTCGTGCTCTAAAATGTGGTCCATATTAATCAACCAAATATGGTAGGCCAAATGCTAAGAAATGTTCCTTAGTTGTTATTTTATAAAAGACAAAGAAGGGCATGTTACGGTTGGTAGATGGCTGCTTTCCTTTTGGATACTACACAAAGGGAAATATAAGTTGATAGTTTTAAGTATTGTTCTTTGCATAGTTTAATGGGAACATAGGTAGTGTTACTGTTGGTATTTATATTGGGGAAACAATTTATTTTGGGGTGTTTTTAAAAGGATATTTATCAAAGGGATGCATGTGTGACACAGCATCTCACTTCAACAGTGGGAGTGTCTCGCACAGAATCCTCTCCAGCAAACTTGCAGGAAAACTCTGTGAGCTTCAGCTCCTCTCATGTGCGCCTGTCTAGCAAAACATGAATTGTTGGTTTGACTGCACTTTCAATATCCTATAGGTTGCACCATTGCAGCAGCAGCAGGCTTTGCCTCAACCTAGACATTTATTTTAATGTCTAAAAAGAAGGCACCACAGACCTTTCAAGTGTCCCTATTTTCCAGGGATGTCCCTGATTTAGAAAAGCTGTCCCAGTTTCTGATTTAATCCCAGAATGTCACACTTCTCCTTAGGATGTCCCTATTTTCATTGGAGAAATGTTGGAGGGTATGGAGTTATCTGACCCCCAAGCCATCTGAAGGCAATCCTGTGTAGGGAAGGTTTTCTTTTTAAAATGTTTTATTAAGCTTTTATATATGTTGGAAGCTGCCCAGAGTGGCTGGGGCAACCCAGTAAGATAAATAGTAAAATTATTGTTATGGAATGGGAGGTCCCTATTTTCATCAGAGAAATGTTGGAGGGTATGGCACCATCTATTCAGAGACCAAGGTGGTGCATTCCTGAGATTGTAGAAAGCCTGGACCACTTCTCAGATATGCTCTTCCACACAGGCCGTCTCACTCATTCGATCTGCGTCACTTCTCCACATCCTGCCAGTTCTCAATTGGTAACTAAATAAAAAATGCACAAAAACTGTGAAGAACTATGAAAAATATGAAAAATATTATAACAAAAATGTCAGAGGTTGTTACGGCTACTCTTGAGTAACGACTTTCCACATACTTGTCTTTAAAAGAGTCTTTATTGGTGCACGTTATTTACAGTGTGGTGAGCTGTCGGTTTCATGTCCGCTTACTCCGTCTCAGAATCCGGCACTTGGACCAACTGCGACTTGGACCAACATAGCAGTCTCGGGACAGTGAATCTCCTCCCCTTTCTCCTCCTCAATTCCGGTGCCGGGGGAAAGGGTCTGCGCTCCGTCTTTTCCCTCCCCCCCTTGCCGTCTCTCTCTCTTCCCGCCTGTGGAGCAGGGGCTCTCCCATGCTGCCGGAGACCTGGCTCTCTCTCTCCGCTTCCTGACTAGCCCCTTCAGACCCCGCACTTTCATGGCTGCTTGGGGACGAACTGCTCCTGATGAGAGGGGGAGGTTCTCTGTAATCTCTCCCCCTTACAAAAAATATAACCGAAAATGACATGAGCTAACAATGAATGCTCATGGATATGATGTTTGAAGCAAAGTTCCTCAGTTGTCCTCGTCTGTCCGATGGGTTGCTAGCTAGAAGTCTTCCCGTTTCACTGGTTGGACTCCAGTTTCTTCAAAGGAATGGACTCTACCGGTATCAATAGAGATAAAGAATAAGAAACTTAAACCATAGCTAAAAAGCTCCAGCAACTCTAACATTCTTCACTTCGGCAACCCGTCAGACAGACGAGGACAACTGTAAGGGGGAGGGATTATAGAGAACCCCCCCTCTCATCAGTAGCAGCCCGTCTCCAAGCAGTCATGAAAGCGCGGGGTCTGAAGGGGTGAGTCAGGAGACGGAGAAGGAGTGCCAGGGCTCTGGCAGCATTGGAGAGCCCCTGCTCCACAGGCAGGAAGAGAGAGAGGCGGGAAGGGGGGGACAGGCAGAAGGCAGACCGTAGACCCTTCCCCCCGACACTGGTATTGAGGAGGAGGAGAAAGGGGAGGAGATTCACTGTCCCGAGGCTTTTATGTTGGTCAAAGTCACGAAAAGGGGCAGTGCCGGATTCTGATTCGGAATGAGGAGACATGAAACCAGCAGCTCTTTACACTGTAAATAATGTGCACTAATAAAGACTTTTGAAAGACAAGCATGTGGAAAGTTGTTACTCAGGAGCAGTCGTAACAACCCTGACAACAACTGAGGAACTTTGCTTTAAACATCATATCCATGAGCATTCATTGTACAATCACCTAACACTACATAGGATTTCAAAGTGAACTTTTCCACTTTAAGAGTTGACTATATTTGGAATGTATGCCATAGGCTATAGCCATTTAAGTGATTTTTGTTAGCTCATGTTATTTTTGGTTATATTTTTGTTATAATATATTTCATATTTTTCATAGTTCTTCACAGTTTTTTGTGCATTTTGTATTTGGTTATTATTTCCGTGATTGTCTGTTCACTATTGCACAGTTCTCAATTTGTAGCAGCATTGTGAGCAGAGAACAGTGATGGGTTTTTCTTCAGCCTTGTTGGCTTCTTTCTGTAGTATATGTGCAGAACAAAGATGCACAGTTCTACACATGCAACAGAATGAAGCCAGCTGGTTTGGAGTACGGTTGCATTATTTATTTACTTATTTATTTATTTATTTATTTATTTATTTATTTATAGCATTAGTACCCCATTCTTCAGCCTCTGAAAAAGGCTCCTAGAATGTCTTACATGAAATCAAAACAAGGTGCTCCCTACCCCCAGGCTTACATGCAGATAAATAAACAAACAAATATACAACACAAAAGGAAAGAGGGGCTAGGAGGGAAGAGGAAAGTAAAACTCAAAACTCAGACACAAATTTCTAGACAGTTGTCCCTATTATTGACCAACCAGCATAGTTCAGAGGCAGGATGTGGCTGGTGGAGCTGGGCCGCCAGCAAAGTGGCTACAATGAGCCCTGTTTCCTATTTCTCCCACTGAGGCAACCTGATAAAATGGCTGCCTCCCAGTGACAGATGAGGGGAGAGGATGCATGCATTATGGAGCTGGCCTGTCGCAGCAGTGAACTCTGCTTCTTTGCTCTTTCACTGCTGGAATAGATGGTGCCACTTTGCAGGTTCAGCTGGCCAATCACATTTTGAACGCTTACATTTAAAAATGGCATACTCATAGAAATCTAGTTGCAAAATCAACTTGCAAGGATCTTTTTACGCAGGAAAACATTCAAAAATTGTATTCCTCCCTGAAGTGACACATTGAGCGGGTCTTAGACTAGCTGAGCCTCATGGTCCCAACTCTACAGTTCCACAAGTCTATGATCCTAACTGATGCTAATGAGATGCTTGTGTAGGCCAACCCTTGGACCGCTCCATGTATTTGTGCGAATAATGTTTGCAGTATGCTTTAATATTTCCCTCCTTTTTTTCTGGAAAAGTCTGGAAGAAACGAGAGTGAAACTGGTAGTCAGAGAATCAAACCGGTGTTTGAGGAAGATCCCATCTTTCGTCGGCAAACATCCTACCAGAATGCAGCAGTCCACATACCTACGGATATATATGAAGGCTGTAAGTAGTGCATCAATTTACAAAGTAATTTGTTTATGACTTGTGTGTGAGTCTTTATTTGGGCTCTCCTCTCCCCTCGCCTCATGAGCTAACCCCATCTCAAGTGTTAGGGATGACGGAATGAAGCCGGTGTGATGTGGCTTTTCATTTGATTAGCAGTGGGTCCTCCTCAGGGATTCAATATCCACACTGTGCAAGAGCAGCAGCAGTGACTATGGGGTAGGAAGCAGATGTAGAGCCTCGCTGGTATGTAACGTTTATTCCTGGAGAGTTTGAAAGAATATTTCTCACAAAATGGCAGACGTGGAAATAGTGGTGCTTGGCACAGAAGAATTGTCCTGGCTAATGTTAAAATGCTTCTTCTAAAGTATGGACCCTCTGTGAAAGGGACAGAAGCTGCCCTGTGTATCTGAAGGTACATGGAATCTACACCACTCTGAAGAGCAGGATTGTGCCTTTCTGTCTTCAGACACCTACCTTTCCCACCTCGCAGACCTGCTTTATGTCCACCCATTGTGCTACAGTTTCAGTGAGGTTTCCATGCATGAACTGAAACACATGGGCACGATCCACACCTCCTTTATTTTAGGCTTCTGGCAGATTGGACATTATGCGGAGAGGCTCCAGGCAGGTGTCATGTGGAGTGCTGGTCATGTGCTCCAGGAAGCTGTGCAAGACACACAAGCCTACATTCCCCATTGCAGGAATGGAAGAAAATGAGATTTAGCTTTGCTGCAATGAAGAGGGCAAAATTAGAAGGGTGTGTGTGGCCATATCAGATTTAAATGTGCATTCGGTGGAGCATTAGACTCTTAATCTCAGAGCTGTGAGTACAAGCCCCACATTGGGCAATAGATTCTTTCCAAGCTTCTGCTAACTAGGTGGTCCAAGATAAAGTTTGTACCATTGTACAAAGCAACATGTGGCTTCTTCCTGCAGCATTTTAAAAGCATGTTTACACTGTTAATGAACAAAATAAAAGAGAGTAGCCGCATTCCCTGGGCCACCTCATAAGTAGTGCTGTTGTACCTTCATAATTCTTAAAAATACATATTTTATTTCTGTGTCTCTTTGTTTTTCTGGAATCATCCTAAAAATCCATCCCCATGTGGGGAAAGGGACAGGATGCAGTTGGACATATGTGCCCATCCCTACTTTTAGGGATGGAACATGGAAATTTTGGGATAAATTTAGGAAAACGTTCTTCGCAGCCTAGTCAACTGTAGCTTCAGTTCGTTCTGATCTGAGTTAAATAAATCCATGGGTCCTGTGGTCTAACACTATATAAAGATTGGATGATAAAAGAGCAACAAGAAATAGGTATCTGAAGAAGTGTGCATGCACACAAAAGCTCATACAAAAATAAAAACTTAGTTGGTCTTTAAGGTGCTACTGAAGGATTTTTTTTTATTTTGCTTCGACTCAGACCAACACGCCTACCTACCTGTAACAAGAAATAGACTTTCATCATGCTCAGCAACACATTGGAGAAATAAATCCACCACCACTTACAAATTAGACATTTTTTTAATTAGGAATGATCCAATAAGAATATACAATTTGAATGTATCTTAATTAATAACCTGAAGAAAGCATAGCTGATGCATATACGGTAAACAAAAACAGGTCAGGTTTTTTATTTATTTACTTAGATAATTTATATCCCACACCTTCAACATACGATTTATGTTCCCAGGATGGTTAACATACATGGTTAACAATATATTGTTGTAGAAATTCCATCCCCGTTGTTATACAAATGGACAACTCCTCTTGCTCTGCCATTTTTCTATATTTTTGCTTGTTTATGTTAGGTGTTATACCTGTATATCTATTTACTGGCATTATTCTTCTTAAAAAAGCAAACCAAAATTTTAAAAAGGCCTACTGACCCTCTAAATAATTACAGTCGTGCCTCACTAGATGAATTTAATTCGTTCCACGGGGCTTTTCTTATAACGAAAAATTCGTCTAGTGAATCCCATAGGAATCATAGCTGCCAAGTTTTCCCTTTTCTCGCAAGGAAGCCTATTCAGCAGAAGGGAAAATCCCTTTAAAAAAGGGATAACTTGGCAGCTATGATAGGAATGCATTGAATTTTTTTTGAATTTTTTTTTGCCCAGAGGAACGCATTAATAATAATAATAATAATTTATTATTTATACCCCGCCCATCTGGCCGGGTTCCCCCAGCCACTCTGGGCGGCTTCCAACAAAACAGAAATTCTAAAATACAGAGATCCATCAAACATTAAAATACAGAAATCCATCAAACATTAAAAGCTTCCCTAAACAGGGCTGCCTTGAGATGCCTTCTAAAGGTCTGGTAATTGTTGTTCTCTTTGACCTCTAGTGGGAGGGCATTCCACAGGGTGGGTGCCACTACCGAGAAGGCCCTCTGCCTGGTTCCCTGTAACTTGGCTTCTCGTAGTGAGGGAACCGCCAGAAGGCCCTCGGAGCTGGACCTCAGTGTCCGGGCAGAACGATGGGGGTGGAGACGCTCCTTCAGGTATACCGGACCGAGGCCGTTTAGGGCTTTAAAGGTCAACACCAACACTTTGAATTGTGCTCGAAAACGTACTGGGAGCCAATGTAGGTCTTTCAGGACCGGTGTTATGTGGTCTCGGCGGCCGCTCCCAGTCACCAGTCCAGCTGCCGCATTCTGGATTAGTTGTAGTTTCCGGGTCACCTTCAAAGGTAGCCCCACGTAGAGCGCATTGCAGTAGTCCAAGCGAGAGATAACTAGAGCATGCACCACTCTGGAGAGACAGTCAGTGGGCAGGTAGGGACTCAGCCTGCGTACCAGATGGAGCTGATAAACAGCTGTCTTGGACACAGAGTTGACCTGTGCCTCCATGGACAGCTGTGAGTCTAAGATGACTCCCAGGCTGCGCACCTGGTCTTTCAGGGGCACAGTTACCCCATTCAGGACCAGGGAGTCCTCCACACCCGCCCGCCTCCTGTCCCCCACAAACAGTACTTCTGTCTTGTCAGGATTCAATCTCAATCTGTTAGCCGCCATCCATCCTCCAACCGCCTCCAAGCACTCACACAGGACCTTCACCGCCTTCACTGGTTCTGATTTGAAAGAGAGGTAGAGCTGGGTATCATCCGCATACTGATGGACACCCAGCCCAAACCCCCTGATGATCTCTCCCAGCGGCTGCATATAGATGTTAAAAAGCATGGGGGAGAGGACAGAACCCTGAGGCACCCCACAAGTGAGAGCCCAGGGGTCTGAACACTCATCCCCCACCACCACTTTCTGAACACGGCCCAGGAGGAAGGAGCGGAACCACTGCATGACAGTGCCCCCAGCTCCCAAACCCTCTAGACGATCCAGAAGGATGTTATGGTCGATGGTGTCAAAAGCCGCTGAGAGATCCAGCAGAACAAGGAAACAGCTCTTACCTTTGTCCCTAGCCCGCCGGAGATCATCGACCAGTGCGACCAAGGCAGTTTCAGTCCCATGATGAGGCCTGAATCCTGACTGGAAGGGATCCAAATGGTCCGCTTCTTCCAGGCGTGCCTGAAGTTGTTCAGCAACCACTCGCTCAATCACCTTGCCCAAGAATGGAAGATTTGAGACTGGGCGATAGTTGGCCATATTGGCCGGATCTAAAGATGGTTTTTTAAGAAGCGGTTTAATAACCGCCTCTTTCAGCGGGTCTGGGAAGGCTCCTTCATGGAGAGAAGCATTTACCAACCCGCGAAGCCCATCGCCCAGCCCTTCCTGGCTAGCTTTTATAAGCCAGGATGGGCAAGGATCAAGGAGACAGGTGGTTGGTTTCACTCGTCGAAGCAGCCTGTCCACATCCTTGGAGGTAACAGATTGAAATTGATCCCACAAAACTTGACTAGACAGGACTCTAGCACTCCCCCGCCCCGGCCCTGCTCCCACGGTGGAGTCTACCTCTTCCCGAATCTGAGCGACTTTATCTGCAAAAAACTTTGCAAAACCATTGCAGGAGATCATGTGGCCCGTACTGGGCCCGGATGGAGCAGGTGGTTCCGCTAAATTGCGAACCACCTGGAAGAGTCTCCTGCTGCTGTTTTCTGCAGATGCGATGGAGACGGTGAAGAAGGTCCTCTTCGCCGTTGCCATTGCCACTTGGTAGGCTCAAAGTTGAGCTCTAGCCCGTGTCCGGTCTGATTCAAAATGAGTTTTCCGCCACCGGCGCTCTAGCCGTCTCAACGACTGTTTCATCGCCCTCAGCGCCGGGGAAAACCACGGGGCTGTCCGGGCTCCATGCAATCTGAGAGGGCGCTTCGGAGCCAGACAGTCAATAGCGCTGGTTAACTCCGCATTCCAGCGGGCCACCAGGGAATCAGCTGAAAGGCCATCGACATGGGATAAAACATCCCCTACCACTCTCTGGAAGCCAATTGGATCCATTAAGTAGCGGGGGCGGACCATCCGAATCGGTCCCACCTCCCTGCAGAGGGGAAGGGTTGCGGAGAAGTCCAGTTGTACCAGAAAGTGATCTGACCATGGCACTTCTTTTGTTTCGCTTTTACTTAATGTCAGATCACCAACATCCATAGAGGTGAACACCAAGTCCAAGGCATGTCCGCGGCTATGAGTTGGGCCAGACTTATTCAGGGACAGCCCCATGGTGGCCATGCTTTCCACGAAGTCCCGAGCGGCTCCTTGTAAGGTCGTGTCGGCATGGATGTTAAAATCCCCTAAGACAACCAAGCTAGGTGTCTCCAGGAGCACATCCGACACGACCTGAAGCAGCTCGGGCAGGGAATCCTTGGTGCAGCGGGGAGGTCGGTACACCAAAAGGAATCCTGTACTGCCCCTATTGCCCAACTTCCAGAACATGCACTCAGAAAACTCCGTCTTACCAATAGGACGCCTGGTGCAAACTAATGACTTCCTAAAAATCACTGCAACCCCCCCTCCCCGCCCAGATGGCCTGGGTTGCTGTGCATAAGAGAAACCTGGTGGACAAGCAGCGCCAAGAACGGGCCCATCGGCTTCATCCAACCAGGTCTCTGTCACACATGCCAGGTCAAATCCTCCATCCACAATCAGGTCGTGAATGGCAGTGGTCTTATTCATCATCGACCTGGCATTGCACAGCAGCACCTTCAGGTCATGTGGGTATCCCTTGCTGATTCCAATATCCGTCCGGTCAGGACCAGACCCGGAGGCAGGGATAGTCCTCAGACAACGACTAAGTCTGCCTCCTCGGTAATGACATGGTCTGGTCTTAGCGTAACTCCTCCTCCTACCCGTGACCACTGAGATCGGTTGTCCCAGTGCATCACCCCCTGTGGAATCTGCCCCAGCCATTTTGCTTGCTGGGACCCCCTCCCGGGCAGCCCTGACCCCTCCCCTTAAAAACAAAATAAAACCTCTGTAAAAACAGCAAAGAACAGAACAAAAGAAAAACACAAAAAACACAATAAAACAATAAAACCAAAAACAATAAAAATTACAAATACACTAAAATTTAACAGATTCCCACACCCGACTAAAAATCCCTCCCTAAAACCTATGTAAATCAAAAAATACAGTAAAACAATACAAAGACAGAAAATTACAAACTAAAATTGACCCCTCCCCTTAAAATCAAATTTAAAACCAATACAGAAAACAAACTAATGCAATAAAACAATACAAACAAAGACAGAAAATTACAAACTAAAATTAACCCCTCCCCTTAAAATCGAATTTAAAACCAATACAGAAAACAAACTAACAGACTAAACGATAAACAAAAACCAAAAACAATAAAAGTTACAAACACATCAGAATTACAAGAAAAGCAGCAGCGGCACTGTTTCAGGCCTCCTAGGAGCCTTAAAACTGTGGTAGAGTATGGGTCCCGCCCCCGGGCCCAAGGTGGAAGTGGGCTTCAGGGGGAGCAGTCCTTCCAGTACTCACAGCAGCAGTGATGTTCCAGGCCTCCCAGGAGCCTCAAAAGCTGTGGTGGAGTGGGGGACCCGCCCCAAGCCCCAGGTGGAAGTGGGCTTCAGGGGGAGCAGTCCTTCCAGTACTCACAGCAGCACTGATGTTCCAGGCCTCCCAGGAGCCTTAAAAGCTGTGGTGGAGTGGGGGACCCGCCCCAAGCCCCAGGTGGAAGTGGGCTTCAGGGGGAGCAGTCCTCCCAAACACTCCCTGGCAGAGCAGCAGCAGCAGCCTTGAAATTAATAGAATTTCAATGCATTCCTATGGGAAAACGCGATCTGCTAGACGAATTTTTCATAAAACGAATTCGTCTAGTGAGGCAACCTCCGCTCGAAAAATCCTTTCGTTAAGCGGAAATTTTGTTAAGCAGGGCATTCATTAAGCGAGGCACCACTGTACTGGTACTCTACCCATTTAGATATGTGTGAATAGGGCAAGTGTTAGGGAGGCACAGCTGCCCTGGTTACCCAAAATGACTGTTGAGGATACAAGCTAACAATTATGCAAATAAAAAACATAATGAATAAACATGATGCTCTGCTTCACATAAAAATGGCATCAGAAGTAGGAAAATAAGGAACCTCGCTCCATCCCACCCACCCCTGAAATTTAGCAGTGCTCATTTTAATTCTGCAATCTTCCAGCTCCACTGAAATTGAATCACTGAATCAGAGAGCCTAGTTTGACCTGAATTTATTTAAAATTCACATCCGTTGCTTTGTGTCTGCACCTGTAAGTGACAAATGAGTGGAGATGGAAATGTCAACAGGACTGAGCAGAGGAAAAGTTTTGTGCAACTTGTGGTTTCTCATGCAGCATGTCAAAATGACACAGATTTGGAGGATTACTCTGGGATTCTGACTTTAATAATGTAAAAGTGCACTGTAATTGAAGGATTATGGTGGAAACAGCATCTTTTTTTTAGATAGCTCTCATTTCAGCTAAACTGTTATGAGAAATTCTGTCATTTCTGGAAGGCTAATTTACGCGTTTTTGCTGGTGCCCCTTTGAAACATGACCCACCAGCAAAATCCGATTTTACAATTTAGTATTGCCTTTCTATGATTGGGGTATACTTTTTATGTAACGGGCATATAACTTTATTATATGGAAAGTAAGCATATTACCATACCATACTCATTTACCATGAGCCTGGATGAATTTACCCTCCCAGACACAATTTTAACAAGGACATCACCGTAGCTGAGGCATGGAACATGTTTTGCATGTGTGAGAGTCCAAGCTCCGTCACCACTTAGTGGATTTAAAATATTGTGGTCAGGAAGAAGCCTCTAGCTGAGACTGGGCAAATCTACTGCGCATAGCTGCCAAGTCTCCCGTATTCCCCGGGAAACCCCCATTTTTCCAGCTGTTCCCAGCAAAAAAAAAACAGATTTTTTTCGTTTTTCCCCGGTTTATTCTGGCGCGGCGGCCATTTTGGAACTGGGCGGAGCATGCTCAGAAGCGACTTTAGATGCTGCTTTGCCCAGTTCCAAAATGGCTGCAGCATGACTTCTGGTGTGGCGGCCATTTTGGAACAGGGCAGAGCATGTGAGGAGTAACAAGTAACCAAGGGGTTGTTGTTGTTGTTGTTGTTTAGTCGTTTAGTCGTGTCCGACTCTTCGTGACCCCATGGACCATAGCACGCCAGGCACTCCTGTCTTGCACTGTCTCCCGCAGTTTGGTCAAACTCATGTTCGTAGCTTCGAGAACACTGTCCAACCATCTTGTCCTCTGTCATCCCCTTCTCCTAGTGCCCTCAATCTTTCCCAACATCAGGGTCTTTTCCAAGGATTCTTCTCTTCTCATGAGGTGGCCAAAGTATTGGAGCCTCAGCTTCACAATCTGTCCTTCCAGGGAGCACTCAGGGCTGATTTCCTTAAGAATGGATAGGTTTGATGTTCTAGCAGTCCATGGGACTCTCAAGAGTCTCCTCCAGCACCATAATTCAAAAGCATCAATTCTTCGGCAATCAGCCTTCTTTATGGTCCAGCTCTCACTTCCATACATCACTACTGGGAAAACCATAGCTTTAACTATACGGACCTTTGTCGGCAAGGTGATGTCTCTGCTTTTTAAGATGCTGTCTAGGTTTGTCATTGCTTTTCTCCCAAGAAGCAGGTGTCTTTTAATTTCGTGACTGCTGTCACCATCTGCAGTGATCAAGGAGCCCAAGAAAGTAAAATCTCTCACTGCCTCCATTTCTTCCCCTTCTATTTGCCAGGAGGTGATGGGACCAGTGGCCATGATCTTGGTTTTTTTGATGTTGAGCTTCAGACCATATTTTGCGCTCAGACCAAGGGGTTAACTGTGTACTATGTACCACCTGACCGCTGAGGAGATCGTGTTACAGTTACAGTTCCCACAACATACGGGAAACTTTCTTTGTGTAACAGTTGGTTTCGATTCTGCCTGGGAGACAGAAGCAAGATGTCTGCGATCTCCCCAGGACGTCTGTATTTTTCTCTGTAAATAAACTTCAGTAGTAAGTGGAAGAACTTGGACTTTGTGTGTTCTTAAAAGGCTTTTTATCCGAAGGCTATACAAGCTACCGCTGTGCGTGAAAGGAGGAGTGAACTCTGCATTCTCACTGCCAAGCCCGGGTCCACGGAGCAGAGAACGCAGCAAAAGTGTGCCGACATAAGTGGCCTTAATTGAGTCGTAAATCGCTCAATAGAGCCCTATAGCTGACATAGAGCAGCATCAAAAGTCGCTTCTGAGCATGCTCCGCCCAGTCCCAAAATGGCGGCAGCGCTACTTCCGGTCTGCTACTTCCGGTCCAGTCCCTTCTTTCTCAGGCCGGAACTTGGCAGCTATGCTACTGCGAATGTAGGTGAGCCCAGTTCTACTCGGCAGCTTTTGAAGTTCCAGATGAAGGACCCAATCCCAGGGTCAGCTGTGTGGTGTGGGATTGCTTCCAGTTTATGCAGTCAGCTGATGTGGACAAGGTGATGGTGGCTATATGCCCAACCACAGGTGCTCTTGACCCCTGTCCCTTTTGGCTTATTCAATCTAGCAGAGGAGAGTTGACTGCTTGGTTCTAATCTAGAGCACAGTTAACACTTAATTCTATGGGGTTGGTCCCTGCTGCTTTGAAAGAGCAAGAAAAGAAAAAAGAAAAATATTGCCCGTTAGAGCTTTAGGTTTGAACCTAGTAATTAAGTCAAAGGAAACCTTGTTCACAATAGTACATCAAAAGCCTGGTCGGAAAGCACATTTGGTACATTTTCAAGAACTATTCCCGTGAATCCAATAAGAAAGATTTACTTCAAGAAGAATCTCTTCTATTAAAGAAAGATGTTTGTGAATGAATTCAGTGCTATATCGGTCGAGAACTATATCAAGTGTCGAGAGGATATTAAAGTTTCCTAGCTTTTTATAAATATTTTAAAGGAGTAATAAAACTGCAGTCACCATTTTTTGTTCTTTTTTTGTGGAACTATTTAGTTCTGCTCATGGAGGATATAAAAACTTATGGACCTTGGTTTTTTGTTCACACAAAAAATGGTTTCTTACAGAGATACCTCTGTGTACTTAAACATCCTAGCATTCACTTTACTTCAAAGGTTTTCCCATATAAAACTAATAAATTTTGCTGCTGCTGCTGCTTCATTCTCTGTTAACCTCCAATGCTAGATCTAAAACTGGATCTAAAAATCAAACCTGTGTTTGGGAACTCTGTGCTGCAGAAGCGTAAAAATCTGTGTTCAGGAAGTCCAGATTCTGCACCAAGAGAGCCTGAATTTTCTTATTTTTTCATTCATATTTCCCCCCTTCAGCTTTTACTGTTTTACATAATTTGTTCTGATTGTTCTAGTCATGGTGGAATAAAATAATTTATTGCTCAGTGTAGATCCCCATTTCCCAAACCCCAGGAATCTTGTTCAGTCACCCTTTTGCAACCATAAGGACCAGAATTTCCAGCAGCTTTTTGTTGCTGTTGTTCTATATCGTTCATTAGTCCTTTATATACAGAGGTAATCTCAGTTGGGTATATGAGCATTAGCACGCAGCCACCCTAAACAAGTACAGCTTGATAAATGAGAAGGCGATTTATGAGTATGGAAGCAAGTGTCCGCTCTTGAATGCACGTGGGAAGCAAGAAGAGCTGTATCGTGCTTCTGAGACTGCATGCACAATATTCTCAGTGCAGGCAATCGATGACTATGTGTTTGCTGCTTTATGCCCCAGCGAAGGTTCTGTATTAAATAAGCAAGCATAATATTCAAAACAAATATTTATTCTTTGCATTATATCTTAATATTGCAAATCAGCATTTCCTTTATCTTTGCATCTCACCTCCCACCCTTTTTGTGTCCATATATGAATGCTATCGCTACCTTCTCACTCTTCGCACATCTAATGAAGGATGAAAGTTTATGTCCTTGTGTTTGCTTATTGCAGCTAATGCCAACAAGGAGACTCTTGTCTTCTCACCTTGAAATGCCTCTCATGTCAGAATGTTTTAATTTAGAGACATATTATAATGTCTGCAAAACCGGAATCCTGTAATTATTAAAAGAATTATAATCAAATAGGAGTATCCTGAGGCGCTCCCATATAATTACTATGATTTAATGACCAAGCGATTGAAAAAGTGGCCTTCAAAATGAACCATGCTTAAATACCAAATATGTTTGCAAAGGAAAACAAGCCATGATGCAGACATTTCTAGTCTGGTTATATCCTCTTAATTTTTTTTGTTTTCATTCTTGTCTGTTATTCTGTCTGTTTCATTATTCTATAACCATTTGGGCAGGGCTTGTGTTGTTTTCTTACTTTTGTACAACACCTAGAAAAATTAAGACATTGCATAAATAATTAATCATTGTTACTAATGATAATATGTATCAAACATTACAAATGCAATGTAAATTATTAAAATTAATCATTGGTTTGATGGGAAGACTTTGATTTTGGCTACTCCCTTCTAATACCATCTTTGTGGAGTGTTCTCTCCAGGAAAGCAGTCCTGTTGCTGCCAAGTTCAGCTTTTAGGCTCCAGACTTAGAGTTCCCTGTTTGTCCAGGATTTTGGTTGCTAACTTGTGTCATACAGTGTTATGATTTCTGGACTGTGGTGTTCATCTTTTAGTGAGCTGTGGGTAGGAGTCATCCTTTTTATTATTATTTGGGAATGAGCACTTCTTGGAATTGTGTTGTGTTGAGTTGTATCGAATTAAGCTGCTTTGTCCATGCAGCCACAGTACCCCCCATTTTCTCCTTTCCCCCCTGTACCTCAGGACCCCCAGTGCATGTTATTGGGCAAGTTGCTTTGCAAAAATGTGTTCATTATGCAAAACTGCATGTTCATATTTTTTTTTAAATTCATCTTTATTAAAGCTTTTCCAAACAACAAAAATATACAAAAATACAAAAAGAATAAGGAATACAAAGCACAAAAAAGAAGAAAAAAGAAAAAGAAAAAAGAAATGCAAAAATACAAAAAACAAAAAAACAAAAACAAAAATTCTCACATCAAACTTCTTACTTGGTAATCACTTCCTGACTTCCCCGCCCTCCCCTTCCCGAATCTACTGTATTCCCCATTCAGACAGCTTTCATAATATGCAAAAAAAGAGAGAAAGAAAATAAACCTCATCTGCTAACACCAATCCATATCCTAGATAATATAGTACTCAATACAAGAAAAATAAAAAATCATGCATGCACATATCTTACTCTATTTAATCCCTTTTAGCTTCTAGATTCCCCCCATAAGTATCCCACTATATTACATTTCTAATTTTCTAGAGAAAGATTAAAATAAATGGCAATCCCCTCTAAATTCCCCTTCCCTTCCCCAGAAAACATTTCCCTAAGAGTCCCGACCAGTCCCTTAAAACAATCCAGTTCAGACCTTTTTAATCCATCCCTCAATTAGAAAATCCCTAAGTCTTTCATCCTATACCAACTCTTATCCACTCCAATCCCTGCTGTTTTCCCACCCTCCCGTTCTGTTCCTGTTGTATATCTTCTTTGACACATTCCCCATGCCAGTTTCCATTTTTTACAATTTCCAGTCCCATAGCTTGCACACTGTATGGATTGCGCTCTCCTACTCCCACTAGGAAAGCACCCCTCCATACCCCTTCTTGGTCCTTTGCCCAAGCATCACAGTCTCTGATTGGGGCGGGCTCTCCCCCTCTCACTAGGAGAACCTGTTCCCAGATCTCGTCTTCCAGAGCTTGTTGATTTAAATCTATGTCCTGTGTTCCCTCTCTCACTGGTTGCAACAGGTTCAAGTTCTTTCGCTCCTCCTGTGTTTGATCTAATATTCTAGAGTTAGTTCCCGTGTCTTTTGCTTGTGACATCGAAGTTTCCTCTGGTGGTGGAAAATATTCTTCCTTCAGATAGGGTTCATTGTCCTTGCGGAGATCACGTAGTATTTCCTGAGCCAGTTCCAGCAGCTGCTGTATCCAGTTCTCCTCCTGATGTTGGCTCTGTGTTTTGTCTAGCTGAATCCTTTGTCGTATCATGTTACAAGCCTGGCATGGGTTCCTGTTCTCAAGATGGTGGTATTTCTTTTCCCGTTTCTATGTAAAATCTAGGACAAAGTCTGAGCTATTCCTTGCTCTTGTTTTATGATTACTCAAATTGTTCTGATTAATTCCTCCACATCCTTCCAGATTTATACTTTAGTTCCACATTGAAATCGAAGATGTAAGCAGTGCAAGCAGATAAAAGTATCTTTCCTGCTGTTACTTTGTTGCACCTTAATGGCAGCTGGTCGCGGCTTCCCGGGAGCTGTTCCCGAGTTACAGGGAGGTTTTTCCGTCTCCCTTCGTTGTTTGCAGAGTCCCAGTAACTGTTCAGTTCTCTTTCCCTTGGTTCTGCTGCCAAGGGAAGAGCTTTAAAAATCCACTTAAAGAGGGTATCGTTGTTTTAAAGTGTATTCCGCGCTAAAGGCAAGTTTGCTGTTCCCTGGTTCTTTCGTTACAGGGGGGGAGCGACCTCCGTTCCCAAATTTTTTACTCCCCTTTCCTGGCCAAATCCAATCTTTTTCAAATTCCAAAATTGTACTCACGGCTCAAATCGTAATTTGGAGGTATCTGACGCTACAAAAAGCCGCCGGCTTGGGGCTTCACGCCGCTGAGGTAGCGAATGATTCCAAGGCTTCATCCTGGACTGACTGCTCTCGGCGCTCTAAAAAAGGGCTTACCGGGCATCAACCAGGACTTTACGAAGCACTGCCGGATCTTCACGTTCCCAGAAAGCCAAATCTGGGATTTTTCTGGGTGGCCGCATTGCCCACGCGGCTCTCCCCTCCTCAGCGGCGCTAGGGACCTCGGAGATCGAGGATCCCGCGCCGAGCGGTGATGGCGCCAGACCGGAAGTCGCAAAACTGCATGTTCATATTGAGGGAAATTCACACTAAAATGCTGCAGAGTTTTCATGACAAAACTGTGGGAAATGTGGGGAACTGAATTTACATTTGGAATAATGAGAAACCAAAATTGATCAATTCACTTGTCCCTACTCCTCTGTAACATTATTCAAAATGGCTGAAATGAGATTTACCACACCTGTAGTACCACTGAAAATGAGCGTGTAGCTGATATTATTATGCATCGTATAGTACTAGGAAGAAGAGAGGTTGGAGGAACAAGACATGTTTTAATAATTTTAATGAATTATCCACAGCCGTAGTAAAAGTTGTCAGGGACTGGCTAGATGATGAGGAGTGGTGGGAGGTACCAGCTGGGGAACCCCAAGGGAAGCCCCAGAGGAGGAAGGCTCAGAGCCTGGGGATTGGTAGTGGGACACTGGGGAGAGGTCAGAGGGAGAAGGGGGGGAGGAATGGTTATATGCTGCAGAAGCAACAGGCTTTAGTGAGCGAGGAGAGCCTGTGGCAGAGAGCAGCTCAGACTCTCAGGATGAAGCAGAGGATGGGGGGGGGGAGTAAGAAGCTGCAGGAGAATCCCAGGAGTCTGCCCCTCCTACTGCAACAAGCTCCCCTCCCCACTTGACTACAAGGACTTGCAGGGCAATGTGAAGGGCAGAACAGAGACTACAGATGCCCAAACATAGTTTGAGGCTGCTTGAGAAACATCTGGCAGAGAAGGAGACCTAGAAGAAGGAGAAGGTGAGGACTGCTCTATAGGACCAAGTCCTGTTGGGAGGCATTACTGAACTGTATGCTGTTTTCTTGAATAGAGAATTAACTACGCTGCCAAACTCTGTGTCTTGTGTGCTGAATTCTATCTGAATCAGCTCTGACAAAAGTATTTAAGAGTGGCCATAGTGGCAGCTTCTGAAGATGATGCTGGGCAGATGTGAAGCCCAAAGCTTAAACTGAAGTTTATGTGTTGCCTTGTTTTGGCAAGTCCATTAACCACAATTAAGATTAAGCTCAGTTTGCTCTTGTTGACCTAAGACAGAAGTGGTTTTTTCCAATCTACTCACAGCCATGCTGGAGATGGCAAGGGAGAGAGGGAGCTGTGGCTCATCTTTCTAATCCTTAAACTTCAGTTTAGCGTTACAGCTGAACTATTCCATTGTTTAAGCTGGTTCGAAATTAGTGAAAGTGGTTTAAGGAAATGGAATGTTAAGTTAAGTAATCTTATTTGATGTCATTAAGAAGTAAACCTGAAATGTTTGGATCATCGTATTATGCTCTCGTATCTGCAGCAGATTTTAACTGACCTGAGCATTGATGCTGGCAAATTAGATTGAGCTGGGGGTGAGTGAAAATCACTCAGAACATTGTTCTGAACATGGCTGCCTGCACTAAGAGTAATTAGTGCCTAATTTCCCATGAGTAGCTTCTGTGCAATCTAGCAGGGAGCCCTATGGGGAACTGTCACTTGTGAGCAATTTATATTTGTCACCCTTGCTTTAAAGCAAAAAATAAAATAAAAATCTGCCTGTATCCCTAATATGACACATCCCCCTCCTTCAGATTTAAAGGATATGGTCTAATAGTTAATCCCTTGAGGCATCCTGCTGACAGTTGAACAACAGACAATAACTGATCACAGACCACATTTTTTGTGATCAGAATTAAAGGGACAGACCCACTTGTGCATGTTAAGTATATTCAGTATCCTTTTAGGGCCATCTCTCTGCCCCTCTGCCTCCCCCTCCCCCTCCGAGCTGGAAATTTGTGATGTGGTGAATATTTTATTTTGGCAATAAAAGAGAACTATTGTTTTGTGGGGAGGGGGTCAGTGACATAGCTCTCCCCCACCCCTCACAATGACCCTGGGAATAGCACTACGTTATGATATAGAATCATTCCCACCTTTTCTTCTTCCAATGACCTCAGGGCAGTTTCCAAATATGACTCACAGGATGTCTCCCATCTAGGGGACTCCTTAGTCACTCTAGTGAACTGGCACCATGTGACTTTTCCTGTATGTCTGCAACTCACTCTTACTAGAACATTGCGGTTGTGTGCATCATAGAACAGGGATAATCTAGCCATGGTGATTTTTTGCATTGGTAACCTTGATTATTTTAGTGTACTCCATGCAGGGCTACCCTGAGGCCTGGTTCAGCAGTTGCAACTGGTGCAAAATAATGCAGATTGCTGGTTGGCAGACTTGTTCACGGCTTAGAGACTATTTGCAATTAAGTGGTATATAAATCATTGAAATGAAGTAAACATTGGTATGTTCTATTCAAACAGCACTTGAGGTTATAGAACTGCCAACCTTCCAATCAGCAAGCCCAGGAGGCTCAATGGTTTAGACCACAGTGCCACCTGCTCACAAGGCCAGGTATCACATCTCATTATAATGAAGCAGTGTTCCAGAAGAAACACATGTAAACCTGTACACATGTTCACAGAAGCACAACTTTGTGGATCTCTAACTGGGAGACAGTTGCATGCCACATTGGTTATTGCACTATGTTATTTGTTGCTGTTGTTTAGTTGTTTAGTCGTGTCCGACTCTTCATGACCCCATGGACCATAGCACGCCAGGCACTCCTGTCTTCCACTGCCTCCCGCAGTTTGGTCAAACTCATGTTCGTAGCTTCGAGAACACTGTCCAACCATCTTGTCCTCTGTCGTCCCCTTCTCCTAGTGCCCTCCATCTTTCCAAACATCAGGGTCTTTCCCAAGGATTCTTCTCTTCTCATGATGTGGCCAAAGTATTGGAGCCTTTTGGTATAATGTTCCATTAATAGTAAAATAAATAAATAAGCATACAGAAAACCCCAAATCATATACAGACCTCATGAAAAGGCAAGTGTAATAAAAAGGAAAACGTGATATAGAGACCTTGTTTCTCTCAGCTGGTGGTAGATGTGCTTGGCTAGCTCCTTGTGATGGGTATAAAAAGTGACAGACCATCCAGAGTTTGAAAGAAAGAAGATAATGAAATACCAAATTAGAATAGCCTCCGAATCAGGCCTGACAGAAGCAAATGGACAGGAAGTTGCATAGACCTTAGCAGGACCTGGGTATGGTGGCAGAAAGAGGATAATGTACAAAGGCAATTTATTTTCTAGTTATTCTGCTGTACGCCTTTTGTTTCTAAAGAGGTGCTTCAAGAATGCCAGACCAAATTTTTTTTAGGAGCCAGCAAGATTTTCAAGGAAGCAGATATGCCATCCTTTCCTCTGCTTTCAGGTCTGGCATTTGATGCCCAGTGGCAGCTGAGCACCTGGTTTCTTCAACTTCTGCCCGATACTTGAATATAGGTGGTCTCCATTAGTATCTGCAGCTCTCTTTATCCATGGCATCTTAAAACAACATTTTAAAACAAAAACTATTTCATTCTTATTTTAATTTTTTTTAAAAAAAACCCTTCACTCTGAATTTATTATTTTCTGAAACTTTATTTCCATCTGGCTGTATTTATATAGAATGATAGTGTTCATACCAGAAAGAGGCAGATTTTGCTCGCTCTCTTCCATTTCTTTTAAAAATAAATCTTATATACATCAGTAACTTAACTCTGTTAAATCTGATGCAAAGCATACCAATCATATCACACATTTCAGCTTTCCACTGTTGAAAATAGGGAAGTGCTTGGAATAACCCATTCTACTATCAACTAAGACCGACCTATTAGACCAGCTGGCCTTCCCCAGAATTATATAATGTAGAAAGCTTTGTGTGTCCTTCCTAATGCTATACTTGTTTAATCTGCAATAGCCTTATCCATGCTAATTTAAGCACCAAGGGGGTTAATCTTGCTTTGAGTTGGCGAAGGGGGGTAAATGATAATGATGATGAACTCATTTATCAGGGACGGGTACCAGGAAATAGTGACAGTTGAGAGATTGTGGTTATTATTACTATCATTATATTACATTTATATACTGCTTAATGCCTGGATGGCTTCTAAGCAAGTAATGTGATAGCATGCATATCAAATTGTTGCTTATAGTTTATTTCTTTATTTCTTTTTTATTTCAACTAAACATAGTTAATTGCTGTTAATACAGTATGGTGCTGTGGGTTAAACCACAGAGTCTAGGGCTTGCCAATCAGAAGGTCGGTAGTTTGAATCCCCGCGACGGAGTGAGCTCCTATTGCTTGGTCCCTGCTCCTGCCAACCTAGCAGTTCGAAAGCACATCAAAGTACAAGTAGATAAATAGGTACCGCTCCAGCGGGAAGGTAAACGGCATTTCCGTGCACTTCTCTGGTTTCGCCAGAAGCGGCTATGTCATGCTGGCCACATGACCTGGCCAGTCCCTTGGCCAATAACGCAAGATGAGCGCCACAACCCCAGAGTCGGTCACGACTGGACCTAATGGTCAGGGGTCCCTTTAACTTTACATTATGCTAGCTGGTAAAGAATATAAATCCTACAATACTGGTATAAAGCAGCATACTTTTGTGAGCTCGAGTAATATGAAGATGAAATAAGCTGCTGTTGACAACTACATCTGAGAGAAAATTGCATCCTGAAAAGTTTATTAGCTCCAATATGGACGTAATAGTTTGGACGGCAAACAAACGAGAAATTTCATTGCAGAAACTAGCTCATTATTTAAAAACAAGGTAGTGCTAGAAGCATCAGCTGTTGTTTTATTATGTCCAAGGTTC
The DNA here is from genome assembly GCF_963506605.1 of Zootoca vivipara. Classification (NCBI taxonomy): domain Eukaryota; kingdom Metazoa; phylum Chordata; class Lepidosauria; order Squamata; family Lacertidae; genus Zootoca; species Zootoca vivipara. The sequence goes on from NC_083285.1 coordinate 3,713,308, forward strand.
ATTTCATTTAACTTGAAATTTGTGCCTAGATAAATCCCTTAGAAGTTGTGCTCTATAAATGCTTCTCTTGTTGTGAAAGTGCCAGAGTGGAAAGTGGGTGCTGTGCCTAATCTATTTTAATCTTCTTCTTTTAAAACAAACAAACAAACAAACAAACAAAAACAAACACCATAACATATACAAATGTGGGAATCTTCAATCCACGAGCAAAATTACTTTGGCTGTGTAGTCTAATATTAAGTCATTTCAAGACTAAGTGATTTTAACTAGAGTTGCTTCAGTTGAAGTTTTACTATAGGCTATTAATGTAAACTATTTATCTGAAAAGTTTGTTCCTACATACCAAACACTAGAAAACAGGGGGCATGAGCAGTGGAATGGAATGCCACACAGACAAAACCAAGCAGCATTGCCAAAATCATTTCCTCCCTTCACAACATTCTTGTCCTAGTTTATATGGTTTCTAATCTTGACCCATTTGGGACTTCCCCAGCAAACTGAGGCCAGAATGAACACACCACCTGAAGGGTAGATGCGTGAAGGGAAGTGGCTGTGAAGAGGGAGCCCTATGCATCTTTAAATAAATAACCGGTGGCCTGCAAATGTGGTCATTTTGCTTGAAGTGGGCAGGTTCTAGCCGCTTGTGTTGCAGCCTCCAGTAACTACAACAAGGCTATTTAGTCCCACTGTCTCTGGTGGTTTCATGGTCTTGTGGTGGTATCATCTGCAGGCCTCTCTGATCAAAGGCACTCTGTGAAGATAGTTTGCACAGGGACTTATTTCAGCCGCTTGCCCAGGTTGAATGCTCTCAGGGGGATAAATAGTGCCTGATAGTCCCCTGCATAAGGATGATGGGGAATGTGCCAGCTAAAGTACCGTATTAAAACTTTCTCAAAATGCAGCCTTCTTTAAAGTGCAATGAAATAATCCATTGGGGAGGCTACCAGGGATTTCTTGCGGGGTGGGGGAATTGGGCACATAAAATGATGCTTGTGTAAACTTCAGAGGATCGTTTGCATAAATCTTCACGTAGCTTGTTCTTTAGCTACATGCTTTTGTTTATTGTTAGTAAATTGTTAATAAATATTCTGCCTTCAAAGAGGAGTCCATTTCCCACCAGATTTTCTTAAAAGCCCCTAAATATTTATCTAAAGCAGGCATCCCCAAACTGCGGCCCTCCAGATGTTTTGGTCTACAGCTCCCATGGTCCCTAGCTAACAGGACCAGTGGTCGGGGAAGATGGGAATTGTAGTCCAAAACATCTGGAGGGCCGAAGTTTGGGGATGCCTTAGTTAGAAGAATCAGGAGGAAAGACTTAAGAAACTATTACCCGAGTGCCTCTTTCACAATATTTAAAGCAACCCTGTTGAGCTGCTAATTAGTGAACAAACCAAAACATCAAAGCCCCATCACAAATCTTCTACACATAGCTGCCAAGTTAATCCTTTTTTAAAGGGATTTTCCCTTATGCTGAATAGGCTTCCTCGCGAGAAAAGGGAAAACTTGGCAGCTATGCTTCTACATCAGCTTGCACATTAACATTTGTATATGTGTGGGTCGGTGAAGGCAGTTTATCTTATTTAAGTCACCTAATAAACTTGACATAAGCATCTCTTTATCAAATGCTTTCTGTCTTTTTTGTTGCCTGATCTAAAGTCTATTGCAAAGTGCTGTTTACCAAGCCTTTGGGTACACACTCAGTTCCATACAGGTAAATAAAGAGATCTAACAACTCTGGCCAGGGCCTTGCATAAGCTCCAGAGCAGAACCAACATTATTCTGCATTTGAACACTGCTGGGGAAGATCAGCAGAGGCAAGCTGTCTTTCGGGGAGACTTGCTTTCCACCTTTACTGATCTTCTAAATGAGAAAGGTTTCAAAGGAACCCCAGGATCCCCCCAAATATAGTTTGAAAACCACTTATTTTATCTTCTCAAAAGTCATAATTCAAAGTCTTGGTCCTGTATTGGCAGACTGACTATAATATTAACAGAGATCAAGGATCATTAGTTATTAATATGGTCTCCCTAGCACCAAATGACAGCAACAATCAGTCCAACCACATCAATGGCCTCGTGAATAACTTTTGATCCCTTGCACAAAGTTGTGAGTAGAGGACTTTGAAGCCTAGGAGAAGATCATTAGGAATGCCTTTACATATGTACATAATAGATCAAAAAGCAGCTCATAAAAATGATTTAGCAAGGACTAGCAATAATATCATTATGATGATTTGACAGTTCATATTTAATCCTCAATAGTTTTGGACACATCATACAGATTTAATACATTCTCCCACATAGTGTAATGATGTATAATTCTGAAAACTAACTTTATTCAGCTTCTGTTCTAAATGTATGCTAGGAGTTTCCTCTGAGGATCTTTTGTGCTTGAAATGACTGGTAGATGTCCAAATAATTTTTCTGTCTGTGGTGCCTTCTACAGTTCCAACATATAATTGTTGACTCATCTTCAACTGTCCAACATATTGGAGAGGAGGCAGAAGTATTTCCCTCAGGATCTGCTACTGCTCCCAAGGTACAGCAGTGTTGTCAGGGCCTTGTGGGAAGAGGCAAATAGAATACAGAGCCTCCATCTCAGTGTTCCATTGGTCCATGGAATGACTGGCTGGTGGGAAGGGGTGCCACCACATTCCTGGCCTTTCAGCACTGGCATATGTACTGTTTACTGGGACAATATGAGGGCAGTGCCCTCATCACCCAACCTCACTGTTGCCTTGCCTTTGCCCTGTCCCAGTAAATGGCAATGATGCAGGAGGCATCTGTGGCAACATTCCTCCCAGCCAGCCTCTCTTGGTCCGTGGGTAGCAACATGGAGGACTCCTGGACTGCAGTGTTCCTAGACTGTGATTCCATCATCCTTGACCGCTGGGGCTCATGGGATTTGGAATCCAACAACATCTGATTACCAATATGCTAGATACAATGCCTGACTTTGGCATTGCAGTTAGAGTGGTGCCAGTAGACATAGCTCTGGGGCCTGCTTGTCTTGTGGTGTTCCACAATGTTTATGTTTCATCATGTAGATCAGGCGTGTCAAACCTGCGGCCCTCCAGATGTTTTGGACTACAATTCCCATCTTCCCCAACCACTGGTCCTGCTAGCTAGGGATCATGGGAGTTGTAGGCCAAAACATCTGGAGGGCCGCAGGTTTGACATGCCTGATGTAGATGTTTAACATTACACATGAAATTGCTGGGAGAACTTCGTTGGGAGATTTGTAGTTCAGCATCATAAATATGCAGGTGAAACTGAGCTCTCACTCTCCTAGTCATAGAGATCTCGAACCACTGCTAGAAGGTGGAAATGGACTGTGGGTGGTAAATAAATTGAAGCTTAATCCAGACAAGAGAGGCAATAACCTGGGTACTATTTATTGAAACTCATTTGAACCAGAATGATTACAAAGTGGTGAAAGAGGATTCAGCTTCCACTTGAAATTACAGCTTAATACTGGCCTTGACTTTGGATGCTTAGGCATTGGCTGTGGCCAGAAGTACCTTTGCTCAAGTTAGGCTGGTGTGCCAGCTATACTCACAACACACAGGCTGAGGGCTGCTTCACACATGCCTTGCTTGTTTATCAGAAGTGTGGACTATTGGAAGTAGTCATTTATCTTCCTTCTTTTCATTTTTACCCAGAATGCCCCTGGGAATGACGCATGTCATGACACATTGGTCCATTCTTAGTGAGAAATGCTTCTGGGCTGCTGCTGTTTATTGGAGATCTGTCATCTCTTGAAGTGAAGGCAAAGGTGTTGTTGTTTTTTTAAAAAAGTTACAACTCCATATTGCATTTATTGTGGACACAGTGCTTCTCATGCATGGCAGTTGTGTGCACTGTCTACATCAGGCGTCGGCAATGTTTTCCAGCCGTGGGCCAGATAATTGCCACTGACACTGGTCCGTGGGCCAGACACGCTCCAGACTTGGCAGCGTGGCACCGGAAATCGCTTCTGTGCATGCCTGGACATGTGCAGAAGCGATTCCCTGCGCCGTGCCACGCTAAATCGGCGGAGCGGCGCGGGGACTCGCAGAGTGGTGCCGGAAATGGCATCTGTGCACGTGCAGTTGCCAAAAACAGCGTCTGGGCATGCCCAGACGTGCACAGATGCCATTTTCGGCACCACTCTGCGAGTCCCCGTGCCGCGCCGCCGATTTAGCGTGGCACGGCGCAGGGACTTACTGAGCGGGCAGCTCAGTGACTGGGCGGCTCGTGGGCTGGATAAACGGTCTCCGTGGGCCGCATCCGGCCCAGGGGCCGGAGGTTACCGATGCCTGGTCTGCATAAAGATGCCCTCATCAATCAGTAATACCAATCCCATATTTTCCCTCCAAATACAGATTTACTGTTTCTCTGAAAAATCGAAGTAAAAAAACTTCAACACCCTGCAGAAATGCTAAATCAGGATTAAATGGAGCATGTGGGAAATATCGGATGGCATTTTGACCAGGATGTCATATTGTGAAATCTGCACAGAACTTTCATTCATGAGCAGGATTGGGTCCACAATCGGGTCTTGCAGAAATGCCCACAAGTCAGGATGTACCGGTAGCTGCATTCCAGTTGGGCCATTTCCCATGAGGAATGCTTCCAGCCCCACTCCTGCTGCTGCTTATTGAAGCTTTATCACCACTTGAAGAGGGGCTGTTGTTGTTTAGTTGTTTAGTTGTTTAGTCGTGTCCGACTCTTCGTGACCCCATGGACCATAGCACGCCAGGCACTCCTGTCTTCCACTGCCTCCCGCAGTTTGGTCAAACTCATGTTCGTAGCTTCGAGAACACTGTCCAACCATCTTGTCCTCTGTCGTCCCCTTCTCCTAGTGCCCTCAATCTTTCCCAACATCAGGGTCTTTTCCAAGGATTCTTCTCTTCTCATGAGGTGGCCAAAGTATTGGAGCCTCAGCTTCACGATCTGTCCTTCCAGTGAGCACTCAGGGCTGATTTCCTTAAGAATGGATAGGTTTGATCTTCTTGCAGTCCATGGGACTCTCAAGAGTCTCCTCCAGCACCATAATTCAAAAGCATCAATTTTTCGGCGATCAGCCTTCTTTATGGTCCAGCTCTCACTTCCATACATCACTACTGGGAAAACCATAGCTTTAACTATACGGACCTTTGTCGGCAAGGTGATGTCTCTGCTTTTTAAGATGCCCCTTTTGAAGAGGGGCAAAGCTTCTTTTTTTACAACTTCTAAAGAAATATTGACTACAGTAATCTTTCCCCTCACTTTCTATCAAGTGAACCCTTCTCTGAAAAAAATGCCCCCTTCATGCCCAAAGTGGGAAAGATAATATAGATTGCTTAGTGAAATCAAAATTCCTTAAAAAATGGCATCCACATTTTTGGGATTCTGACTCACACTTTAAGATTTAACCTTCCCCTCATCCCAACAGTAGTACTAAAAATGCAACAGGTGTAGCATTGACATAGTTCAGAGGTTGAAATCCTGGCCATTCTGTTGATATACATCATTCATTCCACACACATTCAAATGCTCCTTTTAAAATTTATATTTCAGAAACCATAGAAAACCTTTCCTATAACTTTACCTGTGTTCTTTAGTAACCTGCCAAACAATTCTTTCAGCGCAACTGCCTCAGGAAAAGGGATGGGCGGGTAATATTGAGCCTTATGAAGAGACTTTGCCTTCAGCAGTGATAAATGAATACCACTGTAAACAAATCTGCTCAGTAACCTTTGACAGTAGTTGAAATGTTGAGAGTGAAACAGGTCATTATGATCTACCAGGAAGCCACTGATTTTCCAACATTCTCTTAGTGAAAAATAGGCGATCAACATTCCCCATTGTACATTCCCCATAGCATACTGGCATGCTTACAATCAAAGTTCTGCATCAGTTCAAGAGAGTTAGGTGTTGTGCAAACTATTTTCCTTCTACTTACATTTTTATGTTAAGTCCACCATTACAAAAACATCAAATAACTTTCCAAAAAAGGTAAAGCAGCAAATATCTTCTCTTGCTTCCATACTTAAGCTTTTGCATGATAACTGCTAGATGAACTATTCATTCCCCCCGCATTGGTTGGCAACAATTGCAGCCCTGGGCCTGTTTAATGTTATTAGAATGGTATTAGATATATCATTCTAAAACATCACAGAGCATACTCGTAAAATAAAGCATTTCTTACCTCCACCAAAACAGGAAACATTCTCTCCCACGGTCTCCCTGGTTGCTGGTTGCTCTGCAGTGCCCTCTGTTTTCTCAGCCAGCTCTCTCCTTGTTCCTACTATTTTCTCAGCCAGCTCTCTTCGAAAACATGGTATAACAATAGTGGCCTACTTTACAGGGCTACAGGATTACCTAGAGAATATATATGAACCACTTTGAGTAGTTGAAAAGCAATCAGAGGTAGTCAACTTGATATTCCCTAGAAGGTGCTGGACTCCTGACCAAAGGTCAGGGCTGATGGGAGCTGAAGTCCAGCAACACCTGGAGAGCATCATAGAATCATAGAATAGAATCATAGAGTTGGAAGAGACCACAAGGGCCATCCAGTCCAACTCCCTGCCAAGCAGGAAACACCATCAAAGCATTCTTGATATATGCCTGTCAAGCCTCTGCTTAAAGACCTCCAAAGAAGGAGACTCCACCACACTCCTTGGTAGCAAATTCCACTGCCGAACAGCTCTTACTGTCAGGAAGTTCTTCCTAATGTTTAGGTGGAAGCTTCTTTCTTGTAGTTTGAATCCATTGCTCCGTGTCCGCTTCTCTGGAGCAGCAGAAAACAACCTTTCACCCTCCTCTATATGACATCCTTTTATATATTTGAACATGGCTATCATATCACCCCTTAACCGTCTCTTCTCCAGGCTAAACATACCCAGCTCCCTAAGCCGTTCCTCGTAAGGCATCGTTTCCAGGCCTTTGACCATTTTGGTTGCCCTCTTCTGGACATGTTCCAGCTTGTCAGTATCCTTCTTGAACTGTGGTGCCCAGAACTGGACACAGTACTCCAGGTGAGGTCTGACCAGAGCAGAATACAGTGGTACTATTACTTCCCTTGATCTAGATGCTATACTCCTATTGATGCAGCCCAGAATTGCATTGGCTTTTTTAGCTGCTGCATCACACTGCTGACTCATGTCAAGTTTGTGGTCTACCAAGACTCCTAGATCCTTTTCACATGTACTGCTCTCAAGCCAGGTGTCACCCATCCTGTATTTGTGCCATTCATATTTTTTTTGCCCAAGTGTTAATCACAGTGCATACACCTCATTTAATTGCTTGTGCATGTCTCTCAATGAATTAACCTGTACAATGTGAGGGGGAACCATTTCATTTCTCCAACAACAATGACAACCCTCAATAATAGTATGAAGTCTAGGGAGGGAAGCAGCACAGCATTCTTATGGGCAGACAAGAAGTGGAAACACACCTAGTCATTTTAGAAAGGCCAAAAAGAAACATTATACAGTATGGGGCTGTGAAATGTATAGGCAAAATTAATAGTAAATCAGTGCATCGAATTCCCTTTAAAGTCGCAATTAACTGTTAATACAACTGTTATGCAATGCATAAAATATTGTACCTCCTGCATATTCTTTTTGAAATACCTAAGGTTTAGCATAAAGCAGTAACGCATTTCCTAATACTTCTGTACTGTTTCCATTAATTTATCTGGTCCTTCTTTCCCCATCATCTCCTCTCATCCTCTTGAATAGCCTTAAAAAGTTATCTTTAATGTTTAATCCATTATTGTATTGTATTTTTCTGTTGGAAGCCGCCCAGAGTGGCTGGGGAAACCCAGCCAGATGGGCGGGGTATATAATAATAATAATAATAATAATAATAATAATAATAATAATAATAATAATTGTTATTATATCTTCTGCCAAAGTCTACACTGAACTACTTATTTTCTTTAAGCTGCATGAGAATGGCTTTTTAATATCAAACTACAGCAAATATCCACCATGAATTTGCAGTGTTGATTCAGAACTCAGGTAGAATCAGGTTGGATGAAGGAGCCAGCTGCATCATGGTGTCTTCTGCCACTTGCTGCTTTTATTGGCTCGGAGTCAAAGTGGTATTTTTGATTTTGAGGTTCTTAAACCTATTGCAGTCATGTTAATTAGTTGACAGGCTGGCACTTCACAGCCATTTGCAGCACTGGAACATAGCTTTCCTCTGTGTTCAGGATATTAAATGCAGGGAAAGGTGTTACAACCTTTTCTCCCTTCCACAGCAAACTTAACTTGGGGAAGGGACAGGTTGTGCAGTGTGCATTCAAAAGAAAATATACTTCATACATCATTGGGAGTGGCAGCCAAGGAAAGGGTTGTGTTTTGGTTTTTTTGCCTCGGTGAACATGAAGGAAAAAATGGTAGGGAAGCAAAGAGTAGGCTCCAACGGAATGGGTTCAGGATGAGACAAAATCTGTCAATGTCAGTTCTCTCTGTTTCTAGTTTTGCCAATCTAAAATTCATTGTTCCACATTTGTGCAAGCAATTTGCAGGTATGCATTTTAAATTCTCGTTGTAGTGTGAAATTTTCCTTATAAAATATTTTTTGCATATAGCTTTGACTATGCAAACTTTTGCAAGCAATTTCTCGTAATATAATGCATTTTTGTATTTTATTTCACTAATATAATGCATTTTAATGCACATTCCCCGCTAATTTATGTATTTGTTACATACTGCTTGGTTGGAAAACCACATTCAGAGAACTGCACTTTCAAAGGGTAGCTGAGCTTCAGTTCAGTTTGAGAAGCGCAAATGAGATAATTTATTAAAATGCAAACAAAATCACATGTCTCCTCCATCCAGGTTTGAGAGGCTTGTGCAAGAGGCTTCACCCTCCTGGATTCTGCCCGCATTCGTTTAAGGAGGAATGCTTACGTATCTGAGCATGTCTGTTTCGAATGTTCACCGCTCCTTCTCGGAGAGCTTGTTTGTTCAATTCTCTTTCAAAAAGAACTTGCTTGGAATTCTCATGAACATTCAAAGCTACTGTTATACTAAATCACAACATTAGTTTGTCTAGTTCATCATGGTCCACTGTGACTTGTAGTTGATCTACTAGGCATCAGCTCTTGTGCTTGGGTGCTTTTGGGGGACGTGAGTGGCTGTTGCAGGTACCAGGGACTGAAGTTGAGACTTTCTGCATGCAAAGCAGAGGACTGAAGCATCCATTTTTCTTCTTCTTGTCGATTCTGCTCAGGTTAGCATTTTTTCTTTCTTCCCTTTCCTCCACTTTCAGGATTCATCATTCTAATGCAAGCAATGTTGACTTTTGTAAACATAAAGTTCTAGTTTCTGCTTCAGGGCCTCATACATTAAAACAAGTGAACACTATATAGTGTAAAGTTGTTGACTTTTTTGGTGTGTGTGTGTGTGTGTGTGTGTGTGTGTGTGTGTGTGTATAAATTTACTTTGATGTTATGCTTCAACTGTAAAAATTGGAGTTATTATTAACCAGAGGTCAGCAACCTTTTTCAGCCGTGGGCCCGTCCACCGTCCCTCACACCATGTGGTGGGCCAGACTATATTTTGAAAAGAAGAAAAACGAATTCCTATGCCCCACAAATAATGCAGAGATGCATTTTAAATAAAAGCACACATTTTACTCAGGTAAAAACACCAGGCAGCCCCCACAAATAACCCAGAGATGCATTTTAAATAAAAGACACATTCTACTCATGTAAAAACACACTGATTCCCGGACCGTCTGCGGGCTGGATTGAGAAGGCGATTGGGCCGCATCTGGCCCGGACCTTAGGTTGCCTACCCCTGTTCTTAACCATTTGTTTTCCTCTCCTTCAGTAGAGAGTAAACTTCAGGAAAGAAATGTCCTGCAATTTCCCCCGAGAAGGAAAGTATAATTCTCTTTCCATTTAGAGCAGTTGTTACTGGAATGCTTCGTAAAACAGATCACTAACAAGAGCTAAGGAGCCTTATTTGAATCTACAGTACCTGCTTGGGTTTCCAAATATGTTCATTCTAGCTATTTCCCTTTCACAACCCATCTTATCTTTCCATTGTGCTTAAATCTATAATTATTGATTTCATGGTGCTCTTCTGAAGTGTCATGTGTTATTTTGGATTTTTTGAAAAGTAAGCTGGCCCTGATGTGCAGCTGCAAGCACAGCACCTGAAGATGGATAAACCCTGACTAGTAGGGTAATAACATCTCCACCACAACATGGCAACAGCATAGCTATCTAATTACCATGTTCAGTGGCATGAGCAGGGCAGAAGTTACACTGATCTTGGAGACAAGGGTTTCCATTAGCATACAGATGACACAAACTAAAGTTTGGGCTCTAATTACACCCTGTTAAGTGGAGGACAGAATTGTTTCATGTATGTTGCATTCACATGCAACATGCAAAAGCTGCCCTATAATAATCTAGAGCACTTGCTCAGTTTTTTTTAGCAGTTTAAACTTGGTGCAGTTTAATGGATTAATGGTTAATGGGGAGTAATTGGGAAAAGTAGTATGGTTGGTATATTGTGTAGTGTGCTATTTGTATACATAACATATCTATAAGTATATCAATATCAATATGCTAGTTTTATTAGGCTACAGAAGTGAACCAACTCCACAGAAGTACATTACATTTGAGGCAAATGTGAAAGCTCTCTCTGTAGTGTTACATCCGTGGTGGTCCATTCACACATGGAAGTCCCCATCGTATTGCAGTCACCAAGGGATTCATATGCATTTGCTACCCTGCCCCATGGATGAAATATCCGCATGAAAACGTCTGGAATATTTTATTTTAAATTAATGATTAATAATGCAGAATAAATTGAAGTGTCACCAGAAGATCCCAAGATGTGTATTTGCAAATGCATTTCCCACAGGAATCTCTCAAGATTACCAACCAGAATTGCAGAGCAAAATTTCATACTTGGCTTAGTCTTGTATTATGTTCAGTGAATAAATTTGCACCCAGATGCAAAATGGGGGGACAGGACAACCCCTTGTATATATTTTGCTTTAATCCATGGTGTATTTTTCTCCTTAGCTATCTCCAGACAGCTTGTTGTCTGTGAGGGTTTTCAGATTATACACTCATTCCAGGTGTGTGTGTGTGTGTGTGTGTGTGTGAGTGTGTGTGTGTGTGTGTGTGAGAGAGAGAGAGAGAGAGAGAGAGAGAGAGAGAGACTTTGCAATTCAATTTTGAATAAATATCCCTTCATAAAAGCAGCCTGAAGAAACATGTTAAGTTGGAACAGTTTACTAATCACAGCAGTAGTTATCAATTCCCTTGTTGAGCATGCAGCCAAGTAGTAATAAAAGCAAATGAAATTAGTGTGTGCATTTTTCTTTCGGTGGTAGTTGGAGGATCATCAGCCAAATAGCCTCCTGGTACTGGTTTCTATATAAAAAGTAAGGCTTTCAGCCTCCACACATATGACAACAACAAACCTCTCAAGTCTGTGAAGTGCACTTGCAAACAAGATTCAATCCAGTGTTTGCTTTGAATAAGCTGGCACACACACACATATAGCTAGGACATATAGCACATATATAGCGAGCGTGCGTGCACACACACACACACACATATATATCAGAAGACCCGAAGAGACTCATTTTGGGGTGCCACCCAAGTAACAAGAGAGAAATGTGCTCTGATGGAAAATCAATAAAGACCTGAAGAGATGGAGTAAAACCAACTTCAGCTTCTCAGACAAAATAGCCATGATTAAAATGATAACCTTCCTGAAGCTAACCTACCTATTCCAAAGCCTTCCAGTCTGGATTTCCTCAATCCAACCTTGTACGTGGTACCAAACACCCCAGAGGTTGGCGCTGGTACACCCAGGAGTCTCATCTAAATGCTGGAGAGGCTCCATCAGCTTTGGCACATGCCTCCAGATGTGGTGGGAATGCCCCAATTCTTCTTGGTATTAGTGCTGCAGCAAATTTACAAAATAACAAACAAAACAGGTAATAGAAGCAACTCCAGATTGCTGGGAATTCAGGAAAATATAATTCCCCCCTCACAGAGATACAATTCCCAGCACTCTTAACCAGCTACAGTTTCCAGTATTCTTTAGTGGAAGCCCTGTGCTTTAAATGTATAGTGTAGACCTGCCCACTATGTTTTCGGTGGTGAACTTGAAGCATTTTTAGGCTTTACTTTTGCTGATTGCTGGAGATGGGGAATAAAACTTTTGGGAAGTTGGGGTGTTAATCATGGAAAAGATGAAATGGTAAATGGTTTAATGAAGAACTAAAACCACCAGCATATAAATGTATGATTACTAAACTCCAGTGACTGATTCTTTGGAGAAGCCTGTCCCTTTTGGGATTTTAGCTTGCTGGGCTCTATGTCTTTTTTATGTACAGAGCAGAAGCTACCTAGTATGTCCTTCCCACTGGTTTCCATTATGCCCATTATATCGATGGTCTTATGTAAGACCAAACACTCCAGCTTCCCCATCTTGGCTCAGAGGCTTCTAGCATTACAAAGGCACCTAGATGCAAACCCTATATTTGTCAGGGAGCTGCATGTTTACCAGTCCCACTCATGAGATCATGTATGACATGGCAAAAACACAAAAACAGACTTGTGGGTCAAAGAGGGGGGGCTGACTGACCTAATTAGGCCTGCGGTCCAATGGTATTACAATCCAAGATAATTTACTCTTAGAATTATTCTGCTTTTAAAACTTGCACAATGTAGCCAAGTGGGAGTGGCTATTTTTTAAAAAACGTTTCTTTAAATATTTGCAAACTGGAGAGACCTTTATTCTGGACCATTGATAATAACAAAACTTCATTGTTCTTTGGAGAGGAAAATATTTTGCAGCTCCGCATGTTATCCTCTAGTCATACATTGTGTGTTCCTGGCAAAAAAAAACGCATACATGACAGGTGTGCATCTTTACATACACCCATGTACATGCTGAGAACCATGGCTGAATTTAAGCTCCAGACATTCATATTTGCTAAGCAAAGTACATGGGTAAACCCATGTCAAGCATCATTGCTGCTTATGTGAAACTGCCCTCATCATTCAGTTTGAGGTCCCAGGA